>NC_025999.2:43451870-43577982 GCF_000442705.2 Elaeis guineensis
GTTAGGAACCAGATCTAGGGTTTCAGGGTTAGATCTTGAAACTTTTTCAAGATCATACAGCGGAAGACTAAAATAAATCAAATTTATTTTCTAAAACCAGAGAATCCCTAGATCTAAGATCCTATTACATGATTATTACATGGCATTAAATCAGAAATTAAAATATATAAATATAGCATGAACTACATGTTGATCATATCAACATGTTTTTATACCACATCTAATGTATGTATTAAACAATAGATCAGATCTATTACCTTGCAAGTTAGATGCTCTAACCTCGCTGATCCGGGCTTAAGGATGATGTTGCAAGCCGCACATGCATTCGGCCTCTAGGAGTCTCCACACGAGCCCACGAATCTCGATCAGAAGTCCTGCTTCAGGAAATCAGCACAGTATGCTAGTACTGCGCTGATCCTTCTTTGATGGTTGATCAGGTGCCTCCTTCTTCTTGATTTGGACTCTTCCAAAGATGGAAAGTAGAAGGAGAAGTTTCAGATCTGAGACACTCTCAGAAAACTCAAATGGAAGGAGGAAAGATATGAAAATAAAAAACCCTAGAAGAAGACCCTCTTCTTCTTCACATTTTTTTGATCTAAATGTCCTAACTTGCATATTTTTATATCTCCAAGACCCAAAGGTATTTCTCTCTGATTTTTGTATGAAAACAAAGGTTTCTTCATATCTCTAACTTCTCCTAAAATTTCATGAAGAAATTCATCTTATATAGAGAGATATGATAGAGTCCTTGTCTAGGTCAAACACCTAGTCAAGGCTTATCCAAACATGGCAAGTTAAGGGATGCCCAAATCTTGAGCATCTCCTCCATATTTTCGTGTATGGATCACCAGCAAAGGGTTCACAATGTAAACCCTAAAGGCACGAAAATTCCAAAAAAAAATTTGGATAAATTCGGTGCAAAATTGAAAGAGTTTTGGATTTCTAAAACTCTATCTCATAGAATTCAAAAATCCGAACTTATTCCTTTTAGATTTGATCCAAACCACCTTCCATGTAAGAAAGAAGAGAAGAGACCTTTTGTGAACGTGAGAGAGATCTGGGAGAGGGCTTTTGTCGCACAAAATAAGTGGAGATTGGCGTTGAATTAAGAGAGAGGCGTGGAGAAGGCTTATGTGGCGCAAGGTGGAATCCTAGTCCTACTAGGATTCTGTCTCATGACTTGTTTTAATTTGGTTTTCCAAACCAAATCAAATCAAAATTAGATCAACCTAATTAAAATAGGTCTTAACCTAATTAAGAACCTAATTTAATCAGATTAAATTAGATTTAAATCTGATTTAATTTTCTAATCAAATTAGAAATTAGATTGACCCAAGTCTTAGTTGAACTAGGACTATTTTTTCTTGCACTTGGCTTATCCAATAAACCAATTGGACTTGATCCAATCAAGCCCAAACCAAATCTAATTAAATCATATTTAATTAGACTTAATCTCAGCCCATTGGCTTAATCAAATTAAGCCAATTAGCAATCAAATTGCTAATCGATCCTCTTGCAACACTTGCACTGGGTTAAATGTCAATCGTATTGATCATTTAACCCTAGAATGATTCTTAATCATTGATCAACCATCCGATCGGATCATGAACTCTAATGTGTGTGACCTCATAGGTTCGAACCTAAGCCGATAGTATAGGAACAAATTTCTATACCAATCGAAGTGACCATCTAGCAATGGTACCCGACGACCGGATAGGTCGAATGTGTAGAACAACATCCTTAGAACCCATGCGGATATAGTTTTCATATAATTCATCCCCTTGACCAAATGATCATAGGACACCCCAAAGTTTAACTGTCAACTCTGATCAGGTTGTCCACATTGTATTTCAAAATATCAAATCCATCTGATGGATTACCCTGGCCAAGGTTTTGCTAAATTGAAATACAGCGACTCATTCTTCTCCAACTCTTGGAGTGGTCAATCCCATCTCGATCACACTCTGACTTTGCAAGTACTTGACTGTGCCCAGAAGCCTTCCATCCCTAAATTAGAAATTTAGTTAGTCCAGTACCAAAGCACAGTGAGTTGCTTGCAAGTCACTGAGGCGATCTCAGGTCTAAGGGACACTTATACCTATATCCCATCAGAGATATTCTCGACAGTAGAATACTCTGGAGTTGGTCACGTTCAATGATGATGTACCCTTACATCTCACCTGTATGCCATACCAGTGTCTCCACACTCCTTGGTTAAGAAAACAACCAACCCATATGGCCTACAGCGACCTATGCTCGATAGAAGCTGTCGTCCTTATTAACAGCCTATCATTTGGTCGTGAACTATTTTAAGGACTAATCGATAAATTCTCTCTTTATCGAATCTAAATAGTCCTAAGGATTTTATCATAACAACGGAGTTCATTAGAAGATGAAAGCTTATGATGAAAATGCCAAATATATTTTATTTATTAACAAATCAATTGCAATACTTGGTTGCTCAACCGTCAACAGCTTGACGATTGGCTTTTTGGGACACATTTCCCAACAACTCCCACTTGTCCTAAAGCCACTCGCACAGTATCTAATACCCATCTTCGACTTGTGGTTGTCGAACTCCTTTATTGCCAGGGTTTTAGTGAAGGGGTCGGCTAGGTTCTCTTTTTCGTCGATCTTCTGAAGGTCGACGTCACCTCGATCCACGATCTCTAGGATCAGGTGGAAGCGACGCAAGATGTGCTTCGTCTGCTAATGTGCTTTGGGTTCCTTCACCTGAGCTATGGCACCAGTGCTGTCGCAGTAGAGCAGGACTGGACCATCGAGAGAGGGTGCTACTCTGAGCTCGTTGATGAATTTCTTCAGCCACACAGCTTCCTTCCGGCATCTGATGCTGCGATATACTCTGCTTCACAAACAGAGTCTGCCACAGTATGCTGCTTGGAACTCTTCCAGCAGATGGCTCCACCATTCAGAGTAAAGATATAACCCGACACACTCCTGCTGTCATCATGGTCAGATTGGAAGCTGGAGTCTGTGAACCCCACAAGTTTCAGATCTGACTCGCCATAAACCAACCATTGGTCCTTAGTATTTCTCAAATACTTAAGGATGGCTTTAACCACTTTCCAGTGGTTTTCTCTAGGATCAGATTGGTATCTACTCACTACTCCTAGTGAGTATGCCACATCTGGTCTTGTACATGTCATGGCGTACATGATAGATCCCACGGCTGAAGCATATGGGACTCTACTCATACGCTCTCTCTCTTCAGGAGTTGTCGGACAATCCTTCTTAGAGAGAGAAATTTCTTGGCCTATCGGTAGATAGCCCTTCTTGAAATTCTCCATGCTGAACCTCTTCAGCACAGTGTCTATGTACATGGACTGGGATAACCCAAGCATCCTTTTAGATCTATCCCTATAGATCTTCATCCCTAGGATGTAGGATGCTTCACCCAAGTCCTTCATGGAGAACTGTGATGACAACCAAACTTTTATTCCCTGTAGTGCGGGGATGTCATTCCCGATTAAGAGAATGTCATCCACGTACAAGATAAGGAATACCACAACTGGACCATTTGCCCCATTTATAGATGCAGGGATCTTCTCCATTCTTAATGAAGCCATACGTTTTGATCACCTTATCAAAACGCATGTTCCAACTCCGAGAAGCTTGCTTCAATCCATAAATGGATCTCTGAAGCTTGCACACCTTGGACTCATCTGTGGATGTAAACCCCTCAGGTTATATCATATACACCTCTTTGGTCAGCTCTCCATTCAGAAAAGCTGTCTTTACATCCATCTGCCAGATCTCATAATCTAGATGGGCAGCTATTGCAAGCATTATCCGAATAGATTTGAGCATTGCCACAGGAGAAAATGTCTCGTCATAGTCAATACCATAACGTTGATGATACCCTTGGCAATCAGACGGGCTTTATAGGTCTCCACCTTTCCGTCTGTGCCCCTCTTCCTTTTGAAGACCCATTTACACCCAATGGGTTTAACCCCTTTAGGTGGGTCAACCAATGTCCATACATCGTTGACCTTCATGGACTCCATTTCGGATTTCATGGCTTCAAGCCATTTCTCGAAATCAGGTCTCTGCATTGCATCCATATAGGTGATCGGATCCTCATTATTCTCATCAAGTTCGATGGGATCACCGTCTCGGATCAAGAAACCGTAGTATCCGTCCGGTTGACGCGGTACTCTACCAGATCGCCTTAATGGTGCAGGTACATTGGGCTCCGGATATGATCTAATCATATCAGACTCAGGTTCAGCTATTGGTGTCGGTACTTCTACCTGTTGAACTTCATCAAGTTCAATCTTAGAGGCAACGATTCCTTCACCAAGGAACTCCTTTTCTAAAAAGATTGCCTTAAGGCTGACGAACACCTTTTGTTCATCAGCATGGTAGAAAAAATATCCTTTTGTCTCTTTGGGGTACCCTATGAATGAGCATTTGTCAGACCTAGGTCCAAGTTTGTCTGTGACTAATTGTTTGATATAGGCCGGGCACCCCCAGACCCTAAGGTGTGAAAGTGCTGGCTTACGTCCCGTCCATATCTCATATGGAGTCTTAATTACAGACTTACTTGGAATCCTATTTAACAGATAACAGGCCGATTCGAGTGCATATCCCCAGAAGGATATCAGCAAGCTAGCAAAAAACCCATCATGGATCGGACCATGTCTAACAAAGTTCGATTCCTCCTTTCAGACACACCATTATGCTGTGGTGTTCCTGGAGGAGTCCATTGGGAGAGAATCCCATTCTCTCCTAGATATGTGAGAAATTCACTAGAAAGGTATTCTCCTCCTCGATTAGATCAAAGAGTTTTAATACTCTTCCCAGTTTTTTTTCTACTTCACTTCGGAATCGTTTGAACATTTCAAATAAATCCGACTTATGTTTCATCAGATAGACATATCCATATCGGGATAGGTCATCCGTGAAAGTTATGAAGTAGAAATATCCACCTCTAGCACTGGTGCTCATGGGTCCGCATACATCAGTATGTACTAGGCCCAAGAGCTCAGTAGCTCTCTCACCTTTTTCAGTAAAAGGTGACTTGGTCATTTTACCAAGAAGACAGGACTCACAGGTTGGAAGTGATTCACAATCACTGACTTCGAGGATTCCTCTTGAGTCAACCTGTTTATTCTATTCTTGTTTATATGACCTAGCCTACAGTGCCATAAGTAGATATCTGACACACTATCTAATCTAGGGTGCTTGCCAGTAGAATAGACTCTTATCAGGCTTGACCTTTTTGGTCTGGCTCTGCACTGATGTCCTAGCCTGAACTTGCACCTTCTTTACTTTCTTCTTCTTGTTCTTCTTCCCTTTCTTAAAAGGTCGAGAACCAGAAGACGAACCTCCCACTAAATTCACCGACTCCTTGTGAAGTTGGTGATCCTTCTCAAAGTTCTGAAGCAACCCCAGTAACCCGTGGTAGTTCTCTTCAGGCTTTGTCATTCTATAATGAGTGAGGAATGGGAGATAAGACTTGGGCAGCGAGTTCAGTATTGCATCTTTCCCAAGCTGCTCATGCAAGGAAAAGTCGAGCTTGCTCAATCATTCCATCAGCTCGATCATGTACATTACATGATCAGTGATAGAGGCACCATCCCGCATTTTGACGTTGAAGATGGCACAACTAGTCTTGTGCCTCTCCACATCATCGGGTGTGCCAAAGGCATCCTCCAACACTTGAAGCTTGTCCTTTGGCTGAGCCGTCTCGAATCTACGACTGAACTCGTCGCTCATGATAGCCAGCATGATACAGCGCACCGTGGTCCGATCACTGAGCCACTTCTGGTAAGTGTCTCTGATTGTTTCACGTGCATTGACAGCTGGCTCCTCAGGTGCAGGATCTATTATCACATATAGGATCCGTTCATGCTCCAGGACTATCTTCAACTTTCGGTACCAGCTACCGAAGTTGGATCCCACCAACTTATCATTGTCCAACAATGATCGGAGCGATAGGGAAGTGGCCATATTTGCACAAAGGAGAACCATAACCTAATTAGTAATTGATTCATTAAACCTAAAGATTTGGACTTTAATCAAAAGGTTTCTCCCACTATTTTATTCGAATTGGTAGCCTCTACCTTCAATTCGAGGAATTACCCTAATTCCTTAGCGGGTACTAGAATCCACTTAGACTGCACACAAGCCCAACTTTGGTTGGCCAACCCATGTACATCTAAGGGTAGGTTCATAACCAATTGTTTCTCTAAATAATTTCTATTAATTTTAATTTTGCCCCAGAAACCTAATCAGTAGGCTTTGGCCTCCACTGTAAGGATCTAGCTAGGTCCAACCATTAACATGATCATACTTGGTGTATCTAACCAACGAATGATTAAGCCCAACTTTGGTTGGCTCACCTAACCACCATTAGAGAGATACTTCCAAGTCGTCATATGATGAGTGATAATTCCATTAGTCAACAAGCACCAGGCCTTTGGGTCTGCAATGATTATTGAGTTCATGGACTCATTATCAAACACCTTAATGGGAGGCTATGACTCAGTTATCTCCATAACTTTGTCATTTTAAGGACCTAATAATTTTAGAGGATTTAAATAATATAGAGGATGAGGTCAGATGAACCAGCTTATCATGATCCTCCCACTGGCTTCACCAAGTCAGCTTAAGGGAGACCATTAAAAGGGCTGGTCTAGGAGCACCTAAATCAGTCACACTGATTTACCTAGCTGACATGGGTTAGCTCGAATAGTCAAGTGATCCGATCAAAACATAATTTCACCAAGAGGCCAGGTAAGTTCGATCAGTGGGAGGGTCTGCCAAAGCTTGCCTTAGACACCATCAGAAATGGCCAGGTAAGAGGGCTCCCAATTAAAAACCACCGGTCTGGTTTACCTTAGACACCAACTGGTTTAATTAGTTTCGATTAGAACAACTTAACAGTTCATGCTAGACCGCTTAGCCAAGAATCAAGTCCATTTGGTTCTCATTAAAACATGGACTTGACCAACTACAACTATTGTAATTGATCTAGGAATCCTTGACCTAATCTAAGACAACAATTGATTAGATTTAGTCAATTCTCTAATTAAGTCCATCTTTAATCTAACCATAGGTCTAACCCAATTAATGGACCTAATTCTCACTAACCCATTAACCCAATGTGTTATGATTTGTGTCTTAGGTTCTTCAATTCACAATCCTAGAACCTAATCAAACAACTTCTTAATTCTTAATTAAGTTTTGGGCTGAGGTTTGGATTTGGCTTTTCAAAAAATAATTTTTATATTTGTAAAATAATTTTACAATATGATTCTACCAACCATATTGCATGTTTGATTCATAATCAAGATGCAAGTGAAATAAACATGAAACTACTTTAGATCTAATCTAAACAGGTTCATGTAATTGAAACAATTTCAACTTTAAATAATTTCTTTGCATAAAAATTATTAACAAAGAGATTTTATTTCAGATTTAAACATCTTTTAAATCTAATAAATCATAAATTTAATCTAGATCATATCTAACAAATTTATGATTAAAGATAGATCTACATAAACTAGGACAACCTTTGCACTGTAAGGGGTAAACCTTACAGCAGGACAACCTTGCAGTTTGTGATTGATCTAAAATTTTAATTTTAGATTTAATAATCAGATTATAAATTAGATCTAATCTAAAAAATAATCTAAGCATGTATAAATAATCATGTAATAAAGAACCTAGGCTCTGATACCAATTGTAGGAACCAGATCTAGGGTTTCAGGGTTAGATCTTGAAACTTTTTCAAAATCATACAGCGGAAGACTAAAATAAATCAAAATTTATTTTCTAAAACCAGAAAATCCCTAGATCTAAGATCTTATTACATGATTATTACATGGCATTAAATCAGAAATTAAAATATATAAATATAGCATGAACTACATGTTGATCATATCAACATGTTTTTATACCACATCTAATGTATGTATTAAACAATAGATCAGATCTATTACCTTGCAAGTTAGATGCTCTAACCTCGCTGATCTGGGCTTAAGGATGATGTTGCAAGCCACACATGCGTCCGGCCTCTAGGAGTCGTCCACACGAGCCCACGAATCTCGATCAGAAGTCCTGCTTCAGGAAATCAGCACAGTATGCTAGTACTGCGCTGATCCTTCTTTGATGGTTGATCAGGTGCCTCCTTCTTCTTGATTTGGACTCTTCCAAAGATAGAAAGTAGAAGGAGAAGTTTTAGATCTGAGACACTCTCAGGAAACTCAAGATGGAAGGAGGAAAGATATGAAAATAAAAACCCTAGAAGAAGATCCTCTTCTTCTTCACGTTTTTCTCTCTAAATGCCCTAACTTGCGTATTTTATATCTCCACGACCCAAAGGTATTCTCTCTGATTTTTGGATGACACAAAGGACTCTCATATCTATAACTTTTCCTAAAATTTCATGAAGAAATTCATCTTATATAGAGAGATATGATAGAGTCCTTGTCTAGGTCAAACACCTAGTCAAGGCTTATCCAAACATGGCAAGTTAAGGGATGCCCAACTCTTGAGCATCTCCTCCATATTTTCGTGCATGGATCACCAGCAAAGGGTTCACAATGTAAACCCTAAAGGCCACGAAAATTCCAAAAAAAATTTGGATAAATTCGGTGCAAAATTGAAAGAGTTTTGGATTTCTAAAACTCTATCTCATAGAATTCAAAATCCAAACTTATTCCTTTTAGATTTGATCCAAACCACCTTCCATGTAAAAAAGAAGAGAAGAGACCTATTGTGAACATGAGAGAGATCTGGGAGAGGGCTTTTGTTGCACAAAATAAGTGAAGATTGGCATTGAATTAAGAGAGAGGGCGTGGAGAAGGCTTATGTGGCGCAAGGTGGAATCCTAGTCCTACTAGGATTCTATCTCATGACTTGTTTTAATTTGATTTCCCAAACCAAATCAAATCAAAATTAGATCAACATAATTAAAATAGGTCTTAACCTAATTAAGAACCTAATTTAATCAGATTAAATTAGATTTAAATCTGATTTAATTTTCTAATCAAATTAGAAATTAGATTGACCCAAGTCCTAGTTGAACTAAGACTAGTTTTTCCTTGCACTTGGCTTATCCAATAAACCAATTGGACTTGATCCAATCAAGCCCAAACCAAATCTAATTAAATCATATTTAATTAGACTTAATCTCAGCCCATTGGCTTAATCAAATTAAGCCAATTAGCAATCGAATTGCTAATCGATCCTCCTGCAACACTTGCACTGGGTTAAATGTCAATCGTATTGATCATTTAACCCTAGAATGATTCTTAATCATTGATCAACCATCCGATCGGATCATGAACTCTAATGTGTGTGACCTCATAGGTCCGAACCTAAGCCGGTAGCATAGGAACAAATTTCTATACCAATCGAAGTGACCATCTAGCAATGGTACCCGACGACTGGATAGTCGAATGTGTAGAACAACATCCTTAGAACCCATGCGGATATAGTTTTCATATAATTCATCCCCTTGACCAAAATGATCATAGGACACCCCAGAGTTTAACTGTCAACTCTGATCAGGTTGTCCACATTGTATTTCAAAATATCAAATCCATCTGATGGATTACCCTGGCCAAGGTTTTGCTAAATTGAAATACAGCGACTCATTCTTCTCCAACTCTTGGAGTGGTCAATCCCATCTCGATCACACTCTGACTTCGCAAGTACTTGACTGTGCCCAGAAGCCTTCCATCCCTGAATTAGAAATTCAGTTAGTCCAGTACCAAAGCACAGTGAGTTGCTTGCAAGTCACTGAGACGATCTCAGGTCTAAGGGACACTTATACCTATATCCCATCAGAGATATTCTCGACAGTAGAATACTCTGGAGTTGGTCACGTTCAATGATGATGTACCCTTACATCTCACCTGTATGCCATACCAGTGTCTCCACACTCCTTGGTTAAGAGGACAACCAACCCATATGGCCTACAGTGACCTATGCTCGATAGAAGCTGTCGTCCTTATTAACAGCCTATCATTTGGTCGTGAACTATTTTAAGGACTAATCGATAAATCCTCTCTTTATCGAATCTAAATAGTCCTAAGGACTTCATCATAACAACGGAGTTCATTAGAAGATGAAAGCTTATGATGAAAATGCCAAATATATTTTATTTATTAACAAATCAATTACAATACTTAGTTGCTCAACCGTCAACAGCTTGACGATTGGCTTTTTGGGACACATTTTCCAACACAAGGCACTAAGATTGGTTGCTCATTCAAATTCAAACTTTGTTTTGAATTTGAATGGCCAACCAATCATCCTTATCTACTCATATGGCACATTAAAGTAGGGTGTGAGGAGGGCTTTGTGTGAGGAAAAAGTCATGAGAACTTCCTTCTCGTGAATTCAAAAGGGTGCAGTGGAAGTGAGGTGGCGCAGGGAGAATGGGTCAAGGTGGTTTCATTATTTAAACCAACCTAATTGAACCAAATAAGTTAGGCCCAATTAGACTAATTTAAATCCAACTAAATAGGCTTAATTAGGCTCAATAAAATCTTAATCAAATTAAAAATTGATTAAGCCCAACCCCTGATCAAATCAGGGACCAAACCATCTCGACGATTAGGTCAACTCTTAACCTAATCGGGTCAAACCCAACTGAATCTAATTCAATTGGACTTGATCCAAAAATAATTACTCAATCAAATTAAGTTAATTAGTGATCAAATCACTAATTAAACCTCTCATAAATATTGAGTTCAAATCCGATGGGTAATCGGGCATCAGAATTGATCGATATGTAACCCTGATCGAAGAGTCCCAAACCAGTGGGACTCTTGACCCCGGTACCCAAAATGTGTGGGGCTCGTGATCAGAGAATCTTGATTCTCGATCATAGAGTTTCAGACATATAGGACTCATAGTCCATGAGCATTAGGACTCTTCATCAGCCATCAGATCAGATAGGAACCTCTAATGTGTGTGACCCCACAGGTTCGAACCTAAGTCGGTAGCACAGGAACCAATTCCTATACTAATCGAAGTGACCATCTAGCAATGGTACCCGATGATCGAATAGGTGAATGGTCGTAATTGTAACACTCAGAACCTACGTGAATATGGTTACTGTATAATTCATCCTTTTGACCTCTATGTTTAGGACGACTCAGGGTTAAACTGTCAACCCTAATTAGATCATCCGAATCATGCTCAACTCAAACAGTCCTGTGACTCCTCACAAAGACTATCCTGGCCAAAGTTTTGCTAAATTAAAATATGACTATGCACAACTCCTAAACTGGAGTGGTCAATCCCATCTTGACCCACGCACCGACAAGTCAAGTACTTGACTACACCCAGCAGCCTTCCATCACTGAATTAGAAATTCAGGTAGTCCAGTGCCTAATGCAGTGAGTTGCTTGCAAGTCACCTTGGCGGTCTCAGATCGGAGGGATATTTATACCCATATTCCATCAGAGCAAATCTTGACAGTAGAAATAGCTCCAGAGTCGGTCACATTCAGTGCAGATGTACACTTACATCTCACCTGTATGCCATACCAGTGTCTCCAGACTCATTGGTTAAGAGGACAACCAACCTATAGGCACACAACGACCTATGCTTGATAAGGACTAAACGATAAATCCTCCTTTGTCGAGTCTAAATAGTCCTAAGGACCTCACCATAACATAGGAGTTCATTAGAAGATGAAACATTTTATGATGAAAAATACCAAAATAATTTTTATTAATTCATAATTCATGTACATATACAAAAATGAGCACAACCGTAAACAGACTGATGATTGGCTTTGGGATACTATTCCCAACAGATGCTTCTCCAAGCATGTTTTAGCGACTTGATCTCTAAGTCCATGACCTCACCTAACAGTTATTGGCATATTTTTTAGTTAAGTCCGACCCACCGTTCACCAGCGAGTGCAAAGCCATCATTGGATCCTTCACCTAATAGTTATTGGACCCAACCCTATCTTTACCCCAGGGCATTTAATGCCAATAGAGTGGTTGTGCCTTTCTGATGCAATCGAATCATTATAACCAGTCAAGAACGATCAACATCGGAAAAGGCACTTGCATCTCTACAATGGTGGAAGACCAGTAGACTTAATATTTAGTGAGGCATTTTGGATTTAGGTCTCTTCTAATTAGTCACATACATCTAATATAATGACTAATATGATTTGGGTCAGCACATTTCATGTCTGACCAACCTAGTCAGCATGGGTGAACTCGAGTTAATAAGTAACCTAATACAAAACATAATCTCCCAAGATGGCCAGATAAGTGAAGATGAGTGGAGGTCCCCCCGTTGCTTTCCTTAGACACCAACGAATTGCCCAGGTCAGACAACGAACCAATTAAAGTGGCACCATCTAAGACTTGCCTTAAAAACTAAATTGGTTGATTAGAATCAATTAGGTTAACCTATAGACCTGGGCTCGATCTGCTGAGCCAAATTCAGTATTGACTTAATCAATTCACATCACATGTAAATCAATTTGACCAACTATAATTAAATTCAATTTTGAGCTCCTTTGACCTAATCCCAATCAACTCTTGATTAGATTCGATCAACTGCTCAAAATCAAAAAAAGAGTTCTAACCTGATCTAATCAATGACCCTAGATGTAGTTTAATCTTTAAACCTAATTTGTTCAACCCATACTCGAAGCTCAAATTTTATGCATTGAAATTTAAATCTTAAATTCATAATTTTAGATCTTATAATTTTAAATTTTAATTCTCAATTAAGTGCATTATGTACATGGGTCTAAGTTTAGATCTTGAAATAATTTTTCATCTAAATAATTTATATTGTATCTCATACAATATGATTATTTACAGAATTGAGTCGACTCATCCTGGTACACAAATCGACTTATCACAATGAGTCGATACAATACTGAGATAAATAGAAATCTGTAGAACTAGCCTACACAATTGAGTCAGTGTAGGAACCAGATCTAGGGTTTCAGGGTTAGATCTTGAAATTTTTTTAAGATCATACAGCGGAAGACTAAAATAAATCAAAATTTATTTTCTAAAACTAGAGAATCCCTAGATCTAAGATATTATTACATGATTATTACATAGCATTAAATTAAAAATTAAAATATATATATACAGCATGAACTACATGTTGACATATCAACATGTTTGTATACTACATCTAATGTATGTATTAAACAATAGATCAGATCTATTACCTTGCAAGTTAGACATTCTAACCTCACTGATCCAGGCTTGAGGATGATGTTGCAAGCCGCACACACGTCCGGCCTCTAGGAGTCATCCACACGAGCCCACGAATCTCGATCAGAAGTCCTGCTTTAGGAAATCAGCACAGTATGCTAATACTGCACTGATCCTTCTTTGATGGTTGATCAGGTGCCTCCTTATTCTTGATTTAGACTCTTCCAAAGATGAAAAGTAGGAGGAAGAGTTTCAGATCAGAGATGCTCTCAGAAAACTCAAGATGGAGGGAGGAAAGATATGAAAACAAACAACCCTAGAAGAAGATCCTCTTCTTCTTCTCATTTCTCTCTCTAGACACCCTATCTTGTGTCTATTATATCTCCACAACCCAAAGTATTTCTCTCTGATTTTTGGATGGCCCAAAGGTCTCTTAAATTTATATCTTCTCCAAAAATTTCATAAAGAAACTTATTTCATATAGAGAGATATGATAGAGTCCTTGTCTAGGTCAAATACCTAGTCAAGGCTTATCCAAACATGGCAAGATAAGGGGCGCCCAACTCTTGAGCACCTCCTCCTTGTTTTTATGCATGGATCATTAGCAAAGGGTGCACAATATGTACCCTAAAAGTTACAAAAATTTCAAAAAAATTTAGATAAATTCGGTGCAAAATTGAAAGAGTTTTGGATTTCTAAAACTCTATCTCATAGAATTAGAAATCCAAACTTATTCCTCTTTGATTTGATCCAAACCACCTTCCATGTAAGAAAGAAGAGAGAAAACCTTTTGTGAATGTGGGAGAGATCTGGGAGAGGGCTTTTGTCACATAAAATAAGAGGAGATTGGCGTTGAATGAGAGAGAGGGCGTGGGGAAGGCTTATGTGGCGCAAGGTGGAATCCTAGTCTTACTAGGATTCTATCTTATGACTTGTTTTAATTTGATTTCTCAAACCAAATCAAACCAAAATTAGATCAACTCAATTAAAATAGATCTTAACCCAATTAAGAACTAATTTAATCAGATTAAATTAGATTTAAATTAGATTTAATTTTTTAATCAAATTAGAAATTAGATTGACCTAAGTCCTAGTTGAACTAGGATTAATTTTTTCTTGCACTTGGCTTATCCAATAAACCAATTGGACTTGATCCAATCAAGCTCAAACCAAATCTAATTAAATTATATTTAATTAGACTTAATGTTAGCTCATTTGCTTAATCAAATTAAGCCAATTAGCAATCAAATTGCTAATCGATCCTCCTGCAACACTTGCACTGGGTTAAATATCAATCGTATTGATCATTTAACCATAGAACGATTCTTAATCATTGATCAACCATCCGATCGGATCATGAACTCTAATGTGTGTGACCTCATAGGTTCGAACCTAAGTTGGTAGCATAGAAATAAATTTTTGTACCAATCAAAGTGACTATCTAGCAATGGTACCCGATGATCGGATAGGTCGAATGTGTAGAACAACATCCTTAGAACCCATGCAGATATAATTTTCATATAATTCATCCCCTTGATCAAAATGATCATAGGATACCCCAGAGTTCAACTATCAACTCTGATCAGGTTGTCCACATTGTATTTCAAAATATCAAATCCATCTGATGGATTACCCTGGCCAAGGTTTGGCTAAATTGAAATATAGCGACTCATTCTTCTCCAACTCTTGTAGTGGTCAATCCCATCTCGATCACACTCTGACTTTGCAAGTACTTGACTGTGCCCAGAAGCCTTCCATCCCTGAATTAGAAATTCAGTTAGTCCAGTACCAAAGCACAGTGAGTTGCTTGCAAGTCACTGAGGCGATCTCAGGTCTAAGGGACACTTATACTTATATCCCATCAGAGACATTCTCGACAGTAGAATACTCTGGAGTTGGTCACGTTCAATGATGATGTACCAGTATATCTCACCTGTATGCCATACCAGTGTCTCCACACTCTTTGGTTAAGAGGACAACCAACCCATATGGCCTATAGCGACCTATGCTCGATAGAAGCTATCATCCTTATTAACAGCCTATCATTTGGTCATGAACTGTTTTAAGGACTAATCGATAAATCCTCTCTTTATCGAATCTAAATAGTCCTAAGGACTTCATCATAACAACGGAGTTCATTAGAAGATGAAAGCTTATGATGAAAATGCCAAATATATTTTATTTATTAACAAATCAATTACAATACTTGGTTGCTCAACCGTCAACAGCTTGACGATTGGCTTTTTGGGACACATTTTCCAACAACTCTCACTTGTCCTAAAGCCACTCGACACAGTATCTAATACCCATCTTCGACTTGTGGTTGTCGAACTCCTTTATCGCCAGGGCTTTAGTGAAGGGGTCTGCCAGGTTCTCCTTTCCGTCGATCTTCTGAAGGTCAACATCACCTCGATCCACGATCTCCCAGACCAGGTGGAAGCGGTGCAAGATGTGCTTCGTCCGTTGATATGCTTTGGGTTCCTTCACCTGAGCTATGGCACCAGTGCTGTCGTAGTAGAGCAGGACCAGACCATCGAGGGAGGGTGCTACTCCGAGCTCGTTGATGAATTTTCTCAGCCACACAGCTTCCTTCGTGGCATCCGATGCTGCGATGTACTCCGCTTCACAAACAGAGTCCACCACAGTATGCTGCTTGAAACTCTTCCAGCAGATGGCTCCACCATTCAGAGTAAAGATATAACCCGACATGCTCCTGCTGTCATCATGGTCAGATTGAAAACTAGAGTCTGTGAACTCCACAAGTTTCAGATCTGACTTGCCATAAACCAACCATTGGTCCTTAGTATTTCTCAAATACTTAAGGATGGCTTTAACCACTTTTCAGTGATTTTCTCCAGGATCAGATTGGTATCTACTCACTACTCCTAGTGAGTATGCCACATCTGGTCTTGTACATGTCATAGCGTACATGATAGATCCCACGACTGAAGCATATGGGACTCTACTCATACGCTCTCTCTCTTCAGGAGTTGTCGGACAATCCTTCTTAGAGAGAGAAATTCCATGGTTTATCGGTAGATAGCCCTTCTTGAAATTCTCCATACTGAATCTCTTCAGCACAGTGTCTATGTACATGGACTGGGATAACCCAAGCATCCTTTTAGATCTATCCTTATAGATCTTCATCCCTAGGATGTAGGATGCTTCACCCAAGTCCTTCATGGAGAACTGTGATGACAACCAAACTTTTATTCCCTGTAGTGCGGGGATGTCATTTCCGATTAAGAGAATATCATCCACGTACAAGACAAGGAATATCACAACTGGATCATTTGCCCAATTATAGATGCAGGACTCTTCTCCATTCTTAATGAAGCCATACGTTTTGATCACCTTATCAAAATGCATGTTCCAACTCTGAGAAGCTTGCTTCAATCCATAAATGGATCTCTGAAGCTTGCACACCTTGGACTCATCTATGGATGTAAACCCCTCAGATTGTATCATATACACCTCTTTGGTCAGCTCTCCATTCAGGAAAGCTGTCTTTACATCCATCTGCCAGATCTCATAATCCAGATGGACAGCTATTGCAAGTATTATCCGAATGGATTTGAGCATTGCCACAGGAGAAAATGTCTCGTCATAGTCAATACCATAACATTGACGATATCCCTTGGCGACCAGACGGGCTTTATAGGTTTCCACCTTTTCATCTGCGTCCCTCTTCCTTTTGAAGACCCATTTACACCCAATGGGTTTAACCCCTTCAGGTGGGTCAACCAATGTCCATACATCGTTGACCTTCATAGACTCCATTTTAGATTTTATGGCTTCAAGCCATTTCTCAGAATCAGGTCTCTGCATTGCATCCATATAGGTGATCGGATCCTCATTATTTTCATCAAGTTTGATGGGATCACCATCCCGGACCAAGAAACCGTAGTATCTGTCCGACTGATGCGGTACTCTACCGGATCGTCTTAATGGTGCAGGTACATTGGGCTCCAGATCTGATCTAATCATATCCAACTCAGGTTCAGCTATTGGTGTCGGTCCTTCTACCTATTGAACTTCATCAAGTTCAACCTTAGAGGCAATGGTTCCTTCACCAAGGAACTCTTTTTCTAAAAAAAAATTGCCTTAAGGCTGACGAACACCTTTTGTTCATCAGCATGGCAGAAAAAATATCCTTTTGTCTCTTTGGGGTACCCAATGAATGAGCATTTGTCAGACCTAGGTCCAAGTTTGTCTGTGACTAATCGTTTGACATAGGCCAGGCATCCCCAGACCCTAAGATGTGAAAGTGCTGGCTTACGTCCTGTCCATATCTCATATGGAGTCTTAATTACAGACTTACTTGGAACCCTATTTAACAGATAATAGGCTGATTCGAGTGCATATCCCCAGAAGGATATCGGCAAGCTAGCAAAACCCATCATAGATCGGACCATGTCTAACAGAGTCCGATTCCTTCTTTCAGACATACCATTATGCTGTGGTGTTCCTGGAGAAGTCCATTGGGAGAGAATCCCATTCTCTCCTAGATATGTGAGAAACTCACTAGAAAGATATTCTCCTCCTCGATCAGATCGAAGAGTTTTAATACTCTTTCCAGTTTGTTTTTCTACTTCACTTCAGAATCGTTTGAACATTTCAAATGAATCCGACTTATGTTTCATCAGATAGACATATCCATATCGGGATAGGTCATCCGTGAAAGTTATGAAGTAGAAATATCCACCTCTAGCACTGGTGCTCATGGGCCCGCATACATCAGTATGTACTAGGCCCAAGAGCTCAGTAGCTCTCTCACCTTTTCCAGTAAAAGGTGACTTGGTCATTTTATCAAGAAGACAAGACTCACAGGTTGGAAGTGATTCACAATCACTGACTTCGAGGATTTTCTCTTGAGTCAACCTGTTTATTCTGTTCTTGTTTATATGACCTAGCCTCCAATGCCATAAGTAGATATCTGACACACTATCTAATCTAGGGTGCTTGCCAGTAGAATAAACTCTTATCAGGCTTGATCTTTTTGGTCTGGCTCTGCACTGATGTCCCAGCCTGAACTTGCACCTTCTTCACTTTCTTCTTCTTATTCTTCTTTCCTTTCTCAAAGGGTCGAGAACCAAAAGATGATCCTCCCACTAAGTTCACCAACTCCTTGAGGAGTTGGTGATCCTTCTCAAAGTTCTGAAGCAACCCCAGTAACCCGTGGTAGTTTACTTCAGGCTTTGTCATTCTATAATGAGTGAGGAATGGGAGATAAGACTTAGCGAGTTTAGTATTGAATCTTTCCCAAGCTGCTCATGCAAGGGAAAGCCGAGCTTGCTCAATCGTTCCATCAGCTCGATCATGTACAATACATGATCAGTGATAGAGGCACCATCCCATATTTTGGCGTTGAAGATGGCACAACTAGTCTTGTGCCTCTCCACATCATCGGGTGTGCCAAAGGCATCCTCCAACACTTGAAGCATGTCCTTTGGCTAAGCTGTCTCGAATCTGCGACTGAACTCGTTGCTCATGGCAGCCAGCATGATACAGCGCACCATGGTTCGATCACTGAGCCACTTTTGGTAAGTGTCTCTGACTGTTCCACGTGCATTGATAGCTGGCTCCTCAGGTGCAGGATCCATTATCACATATAGGATCCGTTCATGCACCAGGACTATCTTCAACTTTCGGTACCAGGTATTGAAGTTGGGTCCCACCAACTTATCATTGTCCAACAATGATCGGAGCGATAGGGAAGTGGCCATATTTGCACAAAGGAGAACCATAACCTAATTAGTAATTGATTCATTAAACCTAAAGATTTGGACTTTAATCAAAAGGTTTCTCCCACTATTTTATTCGAATTGGTAGTCTCTACCTCCAATTCGAAGAATTACCCAAATTCCTTAGTGGGTACTAGAATCCACTTAGACTGCACACAAGCCCAACTTTGGTTGGCCAACCCATGTACATCTAAGGGTAGGTTCATAATCAATTATTTCTCTAAATAATTTCTAGTAATTTTAATTTTACCCCAGAAATCTAATCAGTAGGCTTTGGCCTCCACAGTAAGGATCCGGTTAGGTCCAACCATTAACATGATCATACTTGGTGTATCTAACCAATGAATGATTAAGCCCAACTTTGGTTAGCTCACCTAACCACCATTAGAGAGACACTTCCAAGTCATCATATGATGAGTGATAATTCTATTAGTCAACAAGCACCAGGCCTTTGGGTCTGTAATGATTATTGAGTTAATGGACTCATTATCAAACACCTTAATGGGAGGCTATGACTCAGTTATCTCCATAACTTTATCATTTTAAGGATCTAATAATTTTAGAAGATTTAAATAATTTAGAGGATGAGGTCAGATGAACCAGCTTATCATGATCCTCCCACTGGCTTCACCAAGTTAGCTTAAGGGAGACCATTAAAAGGGCTGGTCTAGGAGCACCTAAATCAGTCACACTGATTTATCTAACTAACATGGGTCAGCTTGAATAGTCAAGTGATCCGATCAAAACATAATTTCACCAAGAGGCCAGGTAAGTTCGATCAGTGGGAGGGTCTGCCAAAGCTTGCCTTAGACACCATCAGAAATGGCCAGGTAAGCGGGCTCCCAATTGAAAACCACTGGTCTGGTTTACCTTAGACACCAACTGGTTTAATTAGTTTTGATTAGATCAACCTGACAGTTCGTGCTAGACCGCTTAGCCAAGAATCAAGTCCATTTGGTTCTCGTTAAAGACATGGACTTGACCAACTATAACTATTGTAATTGATCTAGAGAATCCTTGACCTAATCTAAGACAATAATTGATTAGATTTAGTCAATTCTCTAATTAAGTCCATCTTTAATCTAACCATAGGTCTAACCCAATTAATGGACCTAATTCTCACTAACCCATTAACCCAATGTGTTATGGTTTGTGTCTTAGGTTCTTCAATTCACAATCCTAGAACCTAATCAAACAACTTGTTAATTCTTAATTAAGTTTTGGACTGAGGGTTGGGTTCGGCTTTTCAAAAAATAATTTTCATATTTGTACAATAATTTTACAATATGATTCTACCAACCAAATTACATGTTTGATTTATAATCAAGATACAAGTGAAATAAATATGAAACTACTTTAGATCTAATCTAAACAGGTTCATGTAATTGAAATAATTTTAACTTTAAACAATTTTTTTGCACAAAAATTATTAACAAAAAGATTTTATTTCAAATTTAAATACTTTTTAAATCTAATAAATCATAAATTTAATCTAGATCATATCTAACAAATTTATGATTAAAGATAGATCTACACAAACTAGGACAACCTTTGTACTGTAAGGGGTAAACCTTACAGCAGGACAACCTTGCAGTTCGTGATTGATCTAAAATTTTAATTTTAGATTTAATAATTAGATTATAAATTAGATCTAATCTAAAAAATAATCTAAGCATGTATAAATAATCATGTAATAAAGAACCTGGCTCTGATACCAATTGTACGAACCAGATCTAGTGTTTCAGGGTTAGATTGATCTAAAATTTTAATTTCAGATTTAATAATTAGATTATAAATTAGATCTAATCTAAAAAATAATCTAAGCATGTATAAATAATCATGTAATAAAGAACCTGGCTCTGATACCAATTGTAGGAACCAGATCTAGTGTTTCAGGGTTAGATCTTGAAATTTTTTCAAGATCATACAGCGGAAGACTAAAATAAATCAAAATTTATTTTTTAAAATCAGAGAATTCCTAGATCTAAGATCTTATTATATGATTATTACATAGCATTAAATCAAAAATTAAAAAATATATATACAGCATGAACTACATGTTGATCATATCAACATGTTTCTATACTACATCTAATGTATGTATTAAACAATAGATCAGATCTATTACCTTGCAAGTTAGACGTTCTAACCTCACTGATCCGGACTTGAGGATGATGTTGCAAGCCACACACACATCTGGCCTCTAGGAGCCATCCACACGAGCCCATGAATCTCGATCAGAAGTCCTGCTTCAGGAAATCAGCACAGTATGCTAGTACTGCACTGATCCTTCTTTGATGGTTGATCAGGTGCCTCCTTCTTCTTGATTTGGACTCTTCGAAAGATGGAAAGTAGGAGGAGGAGTTTTAGATCTGAAACACTCTCAGAAAACTTAAGATGGAGGGAGGAAAGATATGAAAACAAATAACCCTAGAAGAAGACCCTCTTCTTCTTCTCGTTTCTCTCTCTAGACACCCTATCTTGTGTCTATTATATCTCTACGACCCAAAGGTCTTTCTCTCTAATTTTTGGATGGCCCAAAGATCTCTCAAATCTCTATCTTTTCCAAAAATTTTATGAAGAAACTCATTTTATATAAAGAGATATGATAGAGTCCTTGTCTATCTCATAGAATTCAAAATCCAAACTTATTCCTCTTTGATTTGAGCCAAACCACCTTCCATGTAAGAAAGAAGAGAGGAAACCTTTTGTGAATATGGGAGAGACCTGGGAGAGGGCTTTTGTCACACAAAATAAGAGGAGATTGGCATTGAATGAGAGAGAGGGCGTGGGGAAGGCTTATGTGGCGCAAGGTGGAATCCTAGTCTTACTAGGATTCTATCGTATGACTTGTTTTAATTTGGTTTTTCAAACCAAATCAAACCAAAATTAGATCAACCTAATTAAAATAGGTCTTAACCTAATTAAGAACCTAATTTAATCAGATTAAATTAGATTTAAATCTGATTTAATTTTCTAATCAAATTAGAAATTAGATTGACCCAAGTCCTAGTTGAACTAGGACTAGTTTTTTTTTGCACTTGGCTTATCCAATAAACCAATTGGACTTGATCCAATCAAGTCCAAACTAAATCTAATTGAATTATATTTAATTAGACTTAATCTCAACCCATTGGCTTAATCAAATTAAGCTAATTAGCAATCAAATTGCTAATCGATCCTCCTGCAATACTTGCACTGGGTTAAATGTCAATCGTATTGATCATTTAACCCTAGAATGATTCTTAATCATTGATCAACCATCCGATCGGATCATGAACTCTAATGTGTGTGACCTCATAGGTCTGAACCTAAGTCAGTAGTATAAAAATAAATTTTTGTATCAATCGAAGTGACCATCTAGCAATGGTACCCGACGACCGGATAGGTCGAATGCATAAAGCAACATCCTTAGAACCCATGCGGATATAGTTTTCATATAATTCATCTCCTTGATCAAAATGATCATAAGACACCCCAGAGTTCAATTGTCAACTCTGATCAAGTTGTCCACATTGTATTTCAAAATATCAAATCCATCTGATGGATTACCCTGGCCAAGATTTTGATAAATTGAAATACAGCGACTCATTCTTCTCCAATTCTTGGAGTGGTCAATCCCTTCTCGATCACACTCTGACTTCGCAAGTACTTGACTGTGCCCAGAAGCCTTCCATCCCTGAATTAGAAATTCAGTTAGTCCAGTACCAAAGCACAGTGAGTTGCTTGCAAGTCACTGAGACGATCTCAGGTATAAGGGACACTTATACCTATATCCCATCGACATTCTCGACAGTAGAATACTCTGGAGTTGGTGACATTCAATGATGATGTACCAGTACATCTCACCTGTATGCCATACCAGTGTCTCCACACTCTTTGGTTAAGAGGACAACCAACCCATATGGCCTACAGCGACCTATGCTCGATAGAAGCTGTTGTCCTTATTAACAGCCTATTATTTGGTCGTGAACTGTTTTAAAGACTAATCGATAAATCCTCTCTTTATCGAATCTAAATAGTCCTAAGAACTTCATCATAACAACGGAGTTCATTAGAAGATGAAAGCTTATGATGAAAATGCCAAATATATTTTATTTATTAACAAATCAATTACAATACTTGGTTGCTCAACCGTCAACAGCTTGACGATTGGCTTTTTGGGATACATTTTCCAACAGTCAGCTCATCAGCAAATGAGCTGACCTACCAGTCTCGAGTCGACTTCAACAAATTAAGTCGACTCACCAAGTACTCGAGTCGACCCAATTGAGAATCGAGTCAACTCCATAGGTATACCAGTCACAGTTTCATATTTTCATGCAAATAAAGCCTAGGGTTTTAGATCTACGATTTTATAGAAATTAAGTTTTAGATCGTGTGTCAAACATTATATCATATATAATATTAATTGATCTAAAATACATAAAAATATATGCATAATCTGATTTAAATCTAAAACATGTATCACATACATATTTTTTATTCGCTGTTCATCTTCATCAGAAATGTCACAGTCGGCACCCCATACATTATAAGAGAGAACCCATCGAATGGACAAGAGAGGGACTTTAATCCCTTCATCATCTTATGACCAGACGGTCACGGTGATTATCTCAATTCGATTACTATGCTACTAAAAATTTAATCTAACATATCACATATATAATCAATTAAAAATCAAATCTAATTATCTTTCACATGTCAAACATATGAACAATAACATTGAATCTATGCATGTAAGAAAAATTTCAGCAATCATACTAGATTCAAATTAAATTTTTATTAATATTTTTAGATCTAAAACTAATTTTAGATTTGAATAATTGATGATTTATTTTAGATCTAAATAATTTTAGATCTAAAATAATCCTATAATCATATTACAGTATGTAGAAAATTCAGATCTAACCTTAATCGATGTTCTACATCATTCTAAGATAATCATTCAACATAACAGGATTATGCTAGGACAATCTTATTTCAGAATGAGTAGATCATCAAACTAATCTTCAGATCTGATTTCTACAAATCAGATTTCAGATCTGAGAGGTTTTCATATTCGTATCAGAATCTGACTCTGATATCACTGTTAGAAAATTACTACAGTTTCATACGTGAAGTTTAAAAAAAAATTTAAACATCCATGTAGTGAAAATAAATAAATTAAAATATTTTTAATTTATTAACATACCAAATTAGATCTAAAAATCATAGCAAAGATCTTGACATAAACATGCAACCATGATCTAAAATTTGAAAAAAAAATTATCATTAGTGAAAACAAGCAGAGATCAGATTTCCATACCTCAGATCCTGCGGATGTCTCGAGTTCTAATCGTAGCCACGCACGCATCCGACCTCTACTGGTATCCACATGAAGATGCCTGATTAGAGCATCGAGATCATCGATGTGCTAGCACCTTGCAGATCTTGCTCCTCATCTTTGGATCTAGATCTCTTCTTTCAGATCTTGAAGAAGAAGATCGCTGTGTGAACTCTTTCACGCAGATCCGATGGAATCTGAACCAGATCACCATAAAGAGAAAAAGAACCCTTCTTTTTCTCTTCTTCTCTCTCTTTTCTCTTCTTAGATCTGATCTCTATTAGATCTTGGCATTGGATGAAGGGGAGAAGGGAGGAAGAGGCATTGGGAAGAAGAGATGCAGTAAGAAAGAGATCTGATCTAGGGTATTGATCTCTTCTCTTATCTAGATGTGATCTAGGTTTTAGATCTGAAACTATTTCCGATCTAGGGTATTGATTTGATCAATACCAAAGCTTTTATTTTTTGATTTATAAATACAGTATGACATATTACAGGTCCTAATTGTAGGGTTTAGTAATTTGATTACATGCATTTGTAGATTAAATTATTTAATTTACATATTTCGCTACGTTATATTTCAAAAATATTTTAAAATTCATGCATGAAATCTTGCGCCTTTTTCAACATGATGCACCATAAGTCTGAAGCCTTAGAAAAGTTCATAGAGTTTAGATATGAAGTAGAAAAATAGATCAAAAAATCTATAAAGGTTCTTCAATCAGATCGAGGAGGGGAATACCTTGGTGGAAAATTTTGGACCTATCTCAAGGATAATGGCATAGTCTTACAGTAGACACCTCAAGAGATATCTCAGCTCAATAGGGTATCCAAAAATAAGAATCAAACCCTATTAGATATGGTCCGATCCATGATGAGCTTCATAGATTTTTTTATTTTTCTCTAAAGACATGCATTACTTTCTGCGATTCATCTTTTGAATCAGATTTTCTCTAAATCAATTTCTACCACACCATATGAGTTATGCCACAGTAAGAAGCCAACTCTTAGGTATCTTAAGATTTGATGATGTTGGATCCATGTCAAGCGATAGCAGGCAAACAAGTTAGAGGCTAGGTTCTTTAGGGCTCACTTCATAGAGTATCCTAAGAAAAGCATGGGATACTACTTCTATCTTTCTGAGGATCACAATATGATTGTGAGCCATCATACCATCTTCTTGAAAAAAGAGTTTATCTAAGATGGATGCAGTGGGAGGAAGATTGAGCTCGAAAAAAAATCTTTGAAGAGTATCGAGTTTAAGAACCTGAACCCAGCAATGAGCCAGTAGATATGATACCTCATCTACCTTGTAGATCAAGTAGGGTCTCCCATCCTCCTGGAAGATACTTAGGTATTCTTACAGAGGATTTAAAGGAAGTATTTCTTGTGGGAGATAGAGACATTAGGAATGATCCCAAGACCTATAATGAGGCAATATTAGATATAGACTTCGAGAAATGGATGGAAGTGATGAAGTCAGAAATTGACTCCATGCACTCTAACCAGATTTAGTCCTTAGTAGATCTATCTGAAAGTATTGTACCTATTGGATGTAAATAAATTTATAAAAATAAAATTGGGTCAGATGATAAGGTAGAAATCTATAAGGCAAAGCTAGTCGCGAAAGGTTATAGTCAATGTGAAGACATTGACTATCATGAAATCTTTTTGCTTGTAGCCATGCTCAAATCCATCCGTACTCTACTTGTGATAGTAGTCTTTCATGATTATAAAATTTGATAGATGGATGTGAAAACTATCTTTTTAAATGAATATCTTGAGGAAGATATCTATATGAAGCAACCTTTGGGTTTCACATCCCATGATAGTAATCACAAGGTTTGCAACTGCAAAAGTTCATATATGAACTTAAGCAAGCATCTCGAAGTTGGAACACGCACTTTAATGATGTGATCAAAATATTTGATTTCATCAAAAATAAAGAGGAGCCATATGTGTACAAAAAGATCCGTGGGAGTGCTATCACATTCTTCATATTGTATGTGGATGATATCCTCCTAATTGAGAATGATATTCTTATACTGACATCGATCAAAGTATGGTTGTCAAAAGAGTTTGCCATGAAAGATTTAGGAGAAACTTCCTACATTCTTGGTATAAAGATCTATAGGAATAGTTTAAGAGAATAATTGGACTCTCACAGTGAATGTACATAGAAGAGGTGCTAAAGAGGTTCAGCATAGAAAACTCCAAGAGGGATCTTTTGCCCCTTAGATATGGCATTCATCTTTCTAAGAAGATGTGTCCTAACACACCTAAGGAGATTCAGCGTATGAGTAAGATCCCTTATGCTTTGACAATAGGGAGCCTCATGTACGTCATGTTATGTACATAACCTGATATAGCCCTTATCGTGAGTGTCATGAGCAGATATCAGGTGAATCCAGATGAAGAACATTGGATTATTATTAAAAATATCCTTAAGTACCTGAGAAGGACTAAGGATTTGTTGTTGGTCTTCGATGGAGGATCAGAGCTGAAAGTGAGGGATACATCGATTCAGATTTTGTGACTAATATCGATGATAGAAAGTCTACATCGGGGTGTATCTTCTTGTGTAATAGTGGTGCAGTTAGCTAAAAAAATTTCAAATAGTCGATCATTGCAGATTCGACCATGGTGTTGGAAAATATGTCCCAAAAGCCAATCGTCAACCTGTTGACGGTTGAGCAACCTTGTATTGTAATTGATTTGTTAATAAATAAAATATATTTTTGATATTTTCATCATAAGTTTTCATCTTCTAATGAATTTCGTTGTTGTGATGAAGTCCTTAGGACTATTTAGGTTCGATAAAGAGAGGATTTATCGATTAGTCCTTAAAACTGTTCACGATCAAATGATGGACTGTTAATAAGGACGACAGCTTCTATCGAGCATAGGTCACTTTAGGCCATATGGGTTGGTTGTCCTCTTAACCAAGGAGTGTGGAGATATTGGTATGGCATACAGGTGAGATGTAAAAGTACATCGTCATTGAATGTGACTAACTTCAGAGCATTCTACTGTCAAGAATATCTCTGATGGGATATAGGTATAAGTGTCCCTTAGACCTGAGATCGCCTCAGTGACTTGCAAGCAACTCACTGTGCTTTGGTACTAGACAACTAAATTTCTAATTCAGTGATGGAAGGCTTCTGGGCACAGTCAAGTACTTGCAAAGTCAGAATGTGATTCAGATGGGATTGACCACTCCAAGTGTTGGAGAAGAATGAGTCGCATATTTCAATTTAGCAAAATTTTGGTAAGGATAATCCATCAGATGGATTTGATATTTTAAAATATAATGTGGACAATCTGATCAGAGTTGATAGTTAAACTCTGAGGTATCCTATGAGCATTTTGGTCAAGGGGATGAATTATATGGAAACTATATCCGCATGGGTTCTAAGGATGTTATTCTACACATTCGACCTATCCGATCATCGGGTACCATTGCTAGATGGTCACTTCGATTGGTATAAAAAATTATTTCTATATTACTGACTTAGGTTCGGACCTATGAGATCATATACATTAGAGTTCACAATCCGATCGGATGGTTGATCAATGATTAAGAATCATTCTAGGGTTAAACGATCAATACGATTGACATTTAACCTAGTGCAAGTGTTGCAAGAGGATCGATTAGCAATTTGATTGCTAATTGACTTAATTTATTTAAGCCAATGGGATAAGATTAAGTCTAATAGAATATGATTTAATTAGATTTGGTTTGGGCTTGATTGGAATAAGTTCAATTGGTTTATTGGATAAGCCAAGTGCAAGAAAAAACTAGTCCTAGTCCAATTAGGACTTGGGACAACCTAATTTCTAATTCAATTAGAGAATTAGATTATATTTAAATCTAATTTAATCTGATTAAATTAAATTTTTAATTAGATTAAGACCTATTTTAATTAGATTGATTTAGTTTTGGTTTGATTTGATTTGAGAAACCAAATTTGAACAAGTCATAGATTGAATCCTAGTAAGACTAGGATTCCACCTTGCGCCACCTTAGCCCCCCACGCCCACTCTCTTTTATTTTGTGCAACAAAACCTTCTCTCCTAGGCTTTCACACATGCCCAAAGCTTTCCACTCTTTCTCTCTTACATGGAATGTGGTTGTGGACCAAGTCAAAGTAGGAATTAATTTGGATTTCAAATTCTGTGAGATAGAATTTTAGGAAACCAAAACTCTTTCCTTATGGCATAAATTTTACTTAGATTTTTTTTGAGGTTTTTGTGGCTTTTATGACATATATTGTATACCTTTTGCTGGTGGTCTATAGTAGAAAAAGAAAGAGGGGGTGCCCAAGAGTTGGTTACCCCTTGTCTTGCCCTGTTTGGATTTTCCTTAACTAGGTATTTGACCTAGACAAGGATTCTTCATATCTCATTATTTAAGATGAATTTTTTTTGAGATTTTTGTGGATTATAAAGCATTGAGAGTCCTTTGAGGCATGTAAAAATTAAGGAGAAATAGTGTAGGGGTGTGGAGATATAATAGACACAAAACTAAGTATCTGGATTAGAGCAAAGAGATGAAGAAGAGGGTCTTTTTCTAGGGTTGCTGAGTTCACCTCTTCCCTTCCTCTATCTGTGAGTTTTCTAAGAGTGTCTCATATCTAAAACTTCTTCTCCTACTAAATCTAAAATTATCCTCAAGCCCGGATCAGCAAAGTTAGAATGTCTAACTTGCAAGGTAATAGATCTGATCTATTATATTTTACATACATTAGATGTAGTATAGAAACATATTGATATGATCAACATGTAGTACTTGCTCTTTATATTTTAATTTCTGATTTAATACTATGTAATAATCATGTAATAAAATTTTAGATCTAAAAATTTTCTAATTTTATAAAATAAATTTTGATTTATTTTAGTCTTTCACTGCCTGATCTTAAAAAAATTTCAAGATCTAACCCTGAAACCCTAGATCTGATTTTATCAATTGGTATCAGAGCCTAGGTTATTTATTACATGATTATTTATACATACTTATATTATTTCTTAAATTAGTTCTAATTTATAATCTGATTATTAAATCTAAAATTAAAATTTTTAGATCAATCACGAACTGTAGGTTGTCCTGCTGTAAGGTTTACCCCTTACAGTGCAAAAGTTGTCCTAGTTTGTGTAGATCTATCTTTAATCATAAATTTGTTAGATGTGATCTAGATTAAATTTATGATTTATTAGATTTAAAAGGTGCTTAAATCTAAAATAAAATCTCTTTGTTAATAATTTTGTGCAAAGAACCATCATATATTTGTCTATAAAATTTGTGCAGTTTAAAGTTAAAATTGTTTCAATTACATGAACCTGTTTAGATTAGATCTAAAGTAGTTTCATACTTATTTCACTTGTATTTTGATTATGAATCAAACATGCAACTTGGTTGGTAAAAACCATGTTGTAAAAATATTTTATAAATATGAAAATTATTTTCAAAAAGCCGAACCCCAACCCTCAGCCCAAAACTTAATTAAGAATTAAGAAGTTATTTGATTAGGTTCTAGGATTGTCAATTGAAGAACCTAAGACACAAACTATAACACATTGGGTTAATGGGTTAGTGGAAATTAGGTCCATTAATTGGGTTAGACCTAAGGTTAGATTAAAGATGGGCTTAATTAGCGAATTGACTAAATCTAATCAATTATTGTCTTAGATTAGGTCAAGAATTCTCTGGATCAATTACAATAGTTGTAGTTGGTCAAATCCATATCTTTAACGAGAACCAAATGGACTTGATTCTTGACTAAGCGGTCTAGCATGAACTGTTAGGTTGATCTAATCGAAACTAATTAAACCAGTTGGTGTCTAAGGTAAATCAGACCGGTGGTTTTTAATTGGCAGCCCACTTACCTGGCCATTTTTGATGGTGTCTAAGGCAAGCTTTGGCGGACCCTCCCACCGATCGAACTTATCTAGCCTCTTGGTGAAATTATATTTTGATCGGATCACTTGACTATTTGAGCTAACCTATGTCAGCTAGATAAATCAGTGTGACTGATTTAGGTGCTCCTAGACTAGCCCTTTTGATGGTCTCCCTTAAGCTGACTTGGTGAAGCCAGTGGGAGGATCATGATAAGCTGGTTCATCTGACCTCCTCCTCTAAATCAATTAAATCTTTTAAAATTATTAGATCCTTAAAATAAAATAGTTATGATGATAACTAGATCATAACCTCTCATTAAGTGGATGATAATGGGTCCATCAGTTGGATAATCATTAGAGGCCCAAAGGCCCGGTGCTTATCGGCTGATGGAATTGTCATTCATAATATGATTTTTTGACTGTATCTTTCTAAATTATGGTTAGATTAGCCAAACAAAGTTGGGCCTAATCATTCATTGGCTAGATGGGCCAAGTATGGTCTTGTTCATGGTTGGACCTAATCAGACCTTTTCAATGGAGACCAAAGCCTACTAATTAGGGACTGAGGTAAAATTAAAATTACTAGAAATTATTTAGAAAAATAATTAGTTATGAACCTACCCTTAGATGTACATGGGTTGGCCAATCAAAGTTGGGCTTGTGTACAGTCTAAGTGGATTCTAGTACCCACTAAAAAATTAGGATAATTCCTCGAATTGAAGGTAGAGGCTACCAATTCGAATAAAATAATGAAAGAAATATTTTGATTAAAGTCCAAATCTTTAGGTTTAATGAATCAATTACTAATTAGGTTATGATTTTCTTTTGTGCAGATATGCCCACTTTCCTATCGCTCTGATCATTGTTGGACAATGATAAGTTGGTGGGACCCAACTTTGGTAGCTGGTATCGAAAGTTGAAGATAATCCTGGAGCATTAACGGATCCTATATGTGATAACGGATCCTGCACCTGAAAAGACAGTTGTCAATGCACGTGGAACAGTCAGAGACACTTACCAGAAGTGGCTCAGTGACCGGATCATAGTGTGCTGCATCATGCTGGCTGCCATAAGCAACGAGTTCAGTCACAGATTTGAGATGGCTCAGCCAAAGGACATGCTTCAAGTGTTGGAGGATGCCTTTGGTACACCCGATGATGCGAAGAGGCACAAGACTTATTGTGCCATCTTCAATGCCAAAATGCGGGATGGTGCCTCTGTCACTGATCATGTATTATACATGATCGAGCTAATGGAGCGTTTGAGCAAGCTCGACTTTTTCTTGCATGAGTAGCTTGGGAAAGATGCAATACTGAACTCACTGCCCAAGTCTTATCTCCCATTCCTCACTCATTATAGAATGACAAAGCCTAAAGTAAACTACCACATGTTACTGGGGTGCTTCAAAACTTTGAGAAGGATCACCAACTCCACAAGGAGTCGGTGAACTTAGTGGAAGGTTCATCTTCTAGTTCTCGACCCTTTGAGAAAGGAAAGAAGAACAAGAAAAAGAAAGTGAAGAAGGTGCAAGTTCAGGTTGGAACATCAGTGTAGGGTCAGACCAAAAAGATCAAGCTCGATAAGAGTCAAGCTGAATGCTTCTTTTGCAAGAAGCAGGGGCACTAGAAGAGGAACTGTCCTCAGTACATTACCTCCCTGGACTCGAACAGGCAGAGAAAGAAGCAAGCTGTTGCTGGGCAAGATATTTAAATGATAACTCCTTATAATTTTTCTATTTGTGATATAACTGACTGGATATTAGGTACTGATAGCCCTTACCATATTTGCAATTCATTGCAGGGATTGCAGGTCAGTAGGAGATTCGAGCAAGGTGAGAGGTTCAGGTTGCTGAACATTGGAGATGGAAGATCAGTTTCAGTTCTAGCATTAGGAATCTTGAAACTTGTATTTGAGTCCCATACCGTTGTTCTTAATGATTGTCATTTATGTCTCAATTTTTTTTAAAATATTATTTCTATAGGCCTTCTGGCCAAAAATGATTATGAAATTTCAATAAAGAAATAAGTTTGTAATATCATTATGAATGGTGTTAATATTTTTTGTGGACATTTGAACAATGGTGTGTATGTGTTATCACAACTTGTTAACATAGTTTATTCTACTGGCAAGCACCCTAGATTAGATAGTGTATCAGATATCTACTTATGGCACTATAGGCTAGGTCATATAAACAAGAACAGGATAAACAGATTGACTCAAGAGGAAATCCTCGAAGTCAATGATTGTGAAACACTTCCAACCTATGAGTCTTGTCTTCTTGGTAAAATGATCAAGTCACCTTTTACTGAAAAAGGTGAGTGAGCTACTGAGCTCTTGGGCCTAGTACATACTGATGTATGTGGGCCCATGAGCACAAGTGCTAAAGGTGGATATTTCTACTTCATCATTTTCACGGATGATCTATCCAGATATGGATATATCTATCTGATGAAACATAAGTCAGACTCATTTGAAATGTTGAAACAATTCCGAAGTGAAGTAGAAAAACAAACTGGGAAGAGTATTAAAACTCTTCGATCTGATCGAGGATGAAAATACCTTTCTGGTGAGTTTCTCACATATCTAGGAGAGAATGAGATTCTCTCCCAATGGACTCCTCTTGGAACACCATAGCATAATGGTGTCTGAAAGGAGAGATCGGACTCTGTTAGACATGGTCCGATCCATGATGGATTTTGTCAGCTTGCCGATATCCTTCTGGGGATATGCACTCGAATCGGCTTATTATCTGTTAAATAGGATTCCAAGTAAGTCTGTAATTAAGACTCCATATGAGATATGGATAGGAAGTAAGCCAGCACTTTCACACCTTAGGATCTGGGGGTGCCCAACCTATGTCAAACGATTAGTTACAAATAAACTTAGACCTAGGTCTGACAAATACACATTCACAGGGTACCCCAAAGAGACCAAAAGATATTTTTTCTATCATGTTGATGAACAAAAGGTGTTCATCAGCCTTAAGGCAACCTTTTTAGAAAAGAAGTTCCTTGATGAAGGAACCGTTGCCTCTAAGGTTGAACTTGATGAAGTTCAATAGGTAGAAGGACCGACACCAATAGCTGAACCTGAGTCAGATTTGATTAGATCAGATCTAGAGCCCAATGTACTTGCACCATTAAGGCGATCTGGTAGAGTACCTCATTAGTCAGACAGATACTAGGTTTTTTGGTCCGGGATGGTGATCCCATCGAACTCGATGAGAACGATGAGGATCCGATCACCTATATAGATGCAATGCAGAGATCTGATTCTGAGAAATGACTTGAAGCCATGAAATCCGAAATAGAGTCCATGAAGGTCGACGATGTATGGATATTGGTTGACCCACCTGAAGGGGTTAAACCTATTGGGTGTAAATGGGTTTTCAAAAGGAAGAGGGGCACATACGGAAAGGTGGAGACCTATAAAGTCTGTCTGCTTGCCAAGAGGTATCGTCAACATTATGGTATTGACTATAACGAGACGTTCTCTCCTGTGGCAATGCTCAAATCCATTCAGATAATGCTTGCAATAGCTGTCCATCTGGATTATGAGATCTGGCAGATCGATGTAAAGACAGCTTTCCTGAATGGAGAGCTGACCAAAGAGGTGTATATGATACAACCTAAGGGGTTTACATCCACAGATGAGTCCAAGGTGTGCAAGCTTCAGAGATCCATTTATGGATTGAAGCAAGCTTTTTGAAGTTGGAACATGCATTTTGATAAGATGATCAAAACATATGACTTCATTAAGAATGGAGAAGAGTCCTGCATCTATAAATGGGCAAATGGTCCAGTTATGGTATTCTTTGTCTTGTACATGGATGACATTCTCTTAGTCTGGAATGACATCCCCGTACTACAGGGAATAAAAGTTTGGTTGTCATTGCAGTTCTCCATGAAGGACTTGGGTGAAGCATCTTACATCCTAGGGATGAAGATCTATAGGGATAGATCTAAAAGGATGTTTGGGTTATCCCAATCCACGTACATAGATACTGTGCTGAAGAGATTTAGCATGGAGAATTCCAAGAAGGGCTATGTTGGGTATAAAATACCCACAGCCGAAACCCTCGGTGGAATCGACAACAGCACAGCTCTGCTCGAACTCCTACGGGAGCCGGGCTCCGCCGCCGACTTTAGAACAGCTCCGCCCGGGCTCCTACGGGAGCCGGACTCCGCCTCCGACATCAACTACAGCACAGCTCCGCTGGACTCCTACGGGAGCCAGGCTCCGCTCTCAGTATCAACTACTGGTAAGCTCCGTCCGGACTCCTACGAGAGCCGGACTTCACCATTAACTTTGATTGCAGAGGACTCCGCCCGGACTCCTACGGGAGCCGGGCTCCCCGCCGACTTCAGAATAGCTCCACCCGGGCTCCTACGAGAGCCGGGCTCCACCACCGACATCGACAACAGCATAGCTCCGCCCAGACTCCTATAGGAGCCGGGCTCCACCACCGACTTCAGAACAGCTCCGCCCGGGCTCCTACGGGAGCCGGGCTCCACCACCGACATCGACAACAGCACAACTCCGCTCGGACTCCTACGGAGTCGGGCTCCGCCGCCGACTTCAGAACAGCTCCGCCTGGGCTCCTACGGGAGTCGGGCTCCACCACCAACATCAACAATAGCACAGCTCGCCCGAACTCCTACGGGAGCCGGGCTCCGCCGCCGACTTCAGAACAGCTCCGCTCGGGCTCCTACGGGAGCCGGGCTCCACCACCGACATCGACAACAGCACAGCTCCGCCCAGACTCCTACGGGAGCCGGGCTCCACCGCCGACTACAGCACGGCTCCGCCCGGACTCCTACGGGAGCCGGACTCCACCTCCGACATCAATTGCAGCACAGCTCCGCCCGGACTCCTACGGGAGCCAGGCTCCGCTCTCAATATCAACTGCTGGTAAGCTCCGTCCGGACTCCTACGAGAGCCGAACTTTACCTTTAACTTTGATTGCAGAGGACTCCGCCCAGACTCCTACGGGAGCCGGGCTCCGCCGTCGACTTCAGAATAGCTCCGCCCGGGCTCCTACGGGAGCCGGGCTCCACCACTGACATCGACAACAGCACAGCTCCGCCCGGACTCCTACGGGAGCCGGGCTCCGCTGCCGACTGCAGCACGGCTCTGCCCGGACTCCTATGGGAGTCGGACTCCGCCTCTGACATCAACTGCAGCACGGCTTCGCCCGGACTCCTACGGGAGCCAGGCTCCGCCTCCGACATCAACTGCAGCACAGCTCCGCCCGGACTCCTACGGGAGCCAGGCTCCGCTCCAGTATCAACTGCTGGTAAGCTCCGTCCGGACCCCTACAGGAGCCGGACTTCACTTCTAACTCTGGTTGCAGAGGACTCCACCCGGATTCCTACGAGGGCCGGGTTCCGCCCACAACTTCAGCTCCGAGAGGGTTCCGCCCGGACTCCCATGGAAATCAGACTCCACCCACGACCCCAGCCGCTAGGAGGACCTCTCTCGGACCTCTACAGAGGAGACCTCTACAGAGGCCGGGCTCCGACTGTTGCCGAGCTTCAATCAACAGATCCGCGCCCCCTGGTAGGCCACCAAAACGGCCACGACCTTGCTCCACTTCCTGTGACGAATTCCACACAGCTCCATCATTCCCTGACAAGCCGCAGTAACCGTCGCCGCCCTGCTCCACTTCCTGTGGTGGATTCCGCACAGCTCCACTACCCCCTGGCAGGCCACAATAACGGCCACGAACCTGCTCCACCTCCTGCGATGGATACCGGGCGATTCTCCCATCCGCTGGCAAGTCACGACAACGGGCGCTGCTCCACTCCCTGCAACTGATTCCACGTGTCGAGCTGCGGTGATGGCCATGATTCGCTCCACTACCTCTCGCAATAAATTCTCCTGACCACGGGCGGCCCACTACCAGACGGTTACAGGTGTCACCATCAATCCGTTACCTCCTCCGCCTATAAAAAGGGGGGATCCATATACATTATTCTCTAAGCTCATTTCTTATCTCAAAACTCTGCTAAATTCTCCGTTCGAGTACTCCATTCTTGTTGAGGCAGAGAATTGACTTGAGCGTCGGAGGGTCTTGCCGGAGCAACCCCACCTCCGGTTTAGACTTTCCTTGCAGGTCCCGACGGCGACCGCGGCTTCCCCGACTCCAGCTTCTCCGGCGCAAGCAGATTTTTGCACCAACAGGATTGGCGCTAGAGGAAGGGCTGTGTCTTCGCAGCACCCTTGTTCTTAAAGGAGTGTTCAACGGAGCTGCCTCCGACCGTTTCTCCGTCACCCACTCCTAATCTTCCCCCGCGAGATCGACACTCGATTCCTCCGTGCAAGGCATCCACCCGACGGTCCACGGCCTCCGCGGCCAGATCTCAGGCTCCGGCCTCCCCTCCCATTTCTCAACCTCCTCCTCCTCCCCCTCCGACGGCGGTGGTCGGCACGGAGTAATTTGACCTGCTGGCACAGCAGGTCAGAGGTCTCGTCGAGGCCGTACAAGCGATGCAACAGCAGCAACGCAGGAGTCGGCGCATCCGGAAGGGGCATCTCCGGAATGCCAGAACCCGACGGCGGGGCGGGCCACCTGGGCCAGCCGCCCTGTCCTCCCCGGGAAGGCAAATCTGAGGGTAGAGAGCCCTCAATCGGACCACGACTCCACCCCTGGAAGATCCCTGCCCCCGTTCTGCAAAAGGACCCTCGAGACTCGAAGTCGAGAGGATTTCCTGGACCGGAGGCTCCAGGAGATGAACCGGCGGATCGAAGAACTCCGCCACGTGCCTCCCGCTTATGGTGAGGATATTTGCACTGACCCTCCCTTCTCCCAAATGATTATGCAGGAACCGATCCGGCCGAACTTCAAGCTTCCCCAGTTCGAAAGCTACGACGGGACGTCAGACCCGGTTGATCATCTGGAGGCCTTCCGAACGATGATGCTGCTTCACGGTGCTCCTGACGCCATCTTGTGCCGGGCTTTCCCATCTACTTTGAAGGGAGCAGCGAGGAACTGGTACTCGGCTCTGAAGTCGGGTACCATATTTTCCTTCGATCAAATGAGCCACCAATTTGTGGCCCATTTTGTCAGCAGCTGGCATCCCCGAAAGGGTTCGGAGTCCCTCATCAACATCAAGCAGAGGGAAGGGGAGTCCATACGGCCTACGTCAACCGCTTCAACATCGCGACGTTGGAGGTCCGAAACTTGGACCAATCAGTTGCCATGGCCGCCTGAAAGGTGGCCTTCAGAAGAATGATCTTTTGTACTCCCTGGAGAAGAAGTACCCCAGGGATTTTGCCGATTTACTGGCTCAGGCTGAAGGATACGCCCGAGCGGAAGAAGCCTTCAAAATGAAGGACGAAGAGACAGCAAGAGAGCGTCAAGCGGGAGATTCGAGTAAGCCCGCAATTGAGAAAAGGCCAAAGGAAGCCCGGCCACGTTCCCGATCCCCTCCTGGACATAAGCGCGCCCTTACTCCACCCCGGGCACGCAGGCAGAGAAGCCCGGACTGCAGATTTCGGGGGGTTCCCCACCAGGGAAATTTCGCAACTACGCCCCCCTCAACGCCTCGAAGGCTCAGGTACTGATAGAGGTCAGGGAGTAGCTCCCTAGGCCGGAGAGGATGCGCACACACCCCGGGAAGCGCAACCCCAACAAGTTCTGCCTCTACCACCGTGACCACGGCCACGACACGGAGGAATGCATCCAGCTCCAGGACGAGATCGAGGAGCTCATTCGGCGAGGTCGACTCGACAGATTCATCCACCGCGGGCCTGAGGGTAGAGGAGACCGGCCAAGAGCCCTCCCACCGCCTGAACCGCAGAAAAGGGAGGAGCAGCCCGGGGACCGGCCTCCCATCGGGACCATCGACTCCATCACCGGAGGGCCTCAAGGAGGAGCGAAAAAACTGTAAATGTATCACTTACTATTTCGCCCTGAATCTACTTTTCTTTCTAGCTAACGTGCCCCTCCCACCTAGCGTGGATGTATTATGACTGGGTATAATCCCTCCAAAAACACAGCCATGTCAGGAACAGGAGGAGAACCTCGTCCTGATATGAGCAAAGTCAAAGGCCCGGTTCTTTTAGATCGGATGGGGGGAGAGGCCTTACAACGCCCTAATGCACCCCCACAGCCTTGTTAGGGACAGGAGGAAAACCTCGCCCTAACTTGAGCAAAGTCAAAGGCCCGATTCTTTTAGACTGGATGGGGGGAGAGGCCTTACAACGCCCTAATGTGCCCCCACAGCCCTATTGGGGACAGGAGGAAAACCTCGCCCTAACTTGAGCAAAGTCAAAGGCCCGGTTCTTTTAGACCGGATGGGGGGAGAGGCCTTGCAACCCCCTAATATGCCCCCACAGCCATGTCAGGGACAGGAGGAGAACCTCGCCCTGACACGAGCAAAATCGAAGGCCCAATTCTTTTAGACCGGGGGGGGAGAGGCCTTACAGCGCCCTAACGCGCCCCCACAAGCCAGGCTGGTAACGAGAGGAGAACCTCGCGCCGGCTCGAGCAAAATGGAAGGTCCGGACTCCTACGGGAGTCAGGTTCCTACGCCAAGGAAGACTTCGCCTGGACTCCTACGGGAGCCGGGTTCCACCGCCAAGGACGACTTCACCCGACTCCTACGGGAGCCGGGTTCCGCCGCCAAGAACGACTTCACCCGGACTCCTACGGGAGCCGGGTTCCGCCGCCAAGGAAGACTTCGCCCGGACTCCTACGGGAGCCAGGTTCCTATGCCAAGGGAGACTTCGCCCGGACTCCTATGGGAGCCGAGTTCCTACGCCAAGGAAGACTTTGCCCGGACTCCTACAGGAGCCGGATTCCTACGCCAAGGAAGACTTCGCCCGGACTCCTACGGAAGCCAGGCTCCATCCGCCACTTCTGCAGTGAGGATTAATAATGGTGGCGACACTCGCCGCGTAACAAGGTCGGATGAAAGGAAAGAGCCCCCCCCCACGACGACATCTACGTCAAACAAGCCAAACGACAAAAAAGGTTCAACAGACGACAATATCAGTGCTATGCGTGGACAAGGTAACACAAAATGCTCTTTTTTCCATTTTCGATATACGTACTACAAGGCCAGGACGGCCAAGGAAAGAAGGACAAAACGATAAAAAGAAAGTAACTACATGATAAGACATAAAGACAAAAGTGCTCTAAGGAGGCCCTACTCCCTCCGACCTAGGGTTATCTACCCCATCCCCCAACCAGGACTGCCTCAGGTTTTCTATTGCTTCTTCTAGTTCTCCCCTCTTCCGCAGCTCATCCTGGAGCGCCCGACGAAGTTGCTGGCTCTCAGCCTCCGCTTCTCGATGCCACTTCCGCAAAACTTGGACTCCGCCTCTGCGTCCGCGACAGCCTTCCGCTCAAGCGCCAGTTGGATTTTCACTTGTTGCAGCTCAGCTGTCTTCTCCCCAAGGGAGACAGAAATCCCTTCGACAGTGCCTCTCAGGGCTTGGAGCTCTTCGGTATCTTGGGCGGAGGTAAGCTGCGCCCTGTTAACCAGCTGCCTCTGGAGACGAACGACCTCGTCAGCCGCCTTCCAGAATCTCCCTTTGTACTCTTCCACTTGCCGGCGCCAGCTGGCCCGCTGCACGTCGTGGCTCATCTCGACGTCTTGATGTTGCTTCTGGAGGTCGGAGACCTTTTGCGACCACTTCTATTCATCATCAACCCGGGCCAGGAGCCGGGATGAGTTTCCCTCCAGTTGGCCGATCTTTCTCTTCGCAGCTGATAGCTCCACCTTAAGGGCACTGATCCTGGCCTCTTGAGCCCAAGTTCGGTCGCTGGCGCTCTTCTTGCATTCCTCGAGCTCCTTTGTGAAGTTTGCCTTCCATCGACTGTAATCCATGATTGCCTTCACTTGGAGACTCCTGAAGTGGGCGGCCTCAGTGGCGGCTTCGGAATGGCATTCTCTCGACTTGCGGAGCTCGCCTTCCGACTTCTTCAACTTCTTCGTCAGGTGGAGGACCTTCTTTTTCAGCCACTGGATTGTTGATTTCAGCGGGACCCCCAGGGCAAGGGGAGTGCTTCAGCAGGGCACTGCCATCGGAAGATGCAAGCGTCAAAGATCGACTCATTACAAGAAGAAAAGTAGAAAAGAGGAGGAGGGGGAAGGAGAGGCCATCCACAACAAGAAATTCGACTTTATTGATTGAATAATTTTGAAGACAAACAGAAAGGAAATATGGCGACAAAATAAGGGCACAAGATCAGAGGTCTCAGACCTCAGGGGCAGGAGGTGGAGAACTCGCGCGGAGGGTGCGACTGCGGTGGCGGCGGATGAAGGGCCGGCCTCATCTTCAGACTCCTCAAAAAAGTCGAGATCGAGGTCGGGGTATTTACTGGCCACCTTCTCTTGGCAGAGCTCGAACCCCTTAGTGAACGCCTCCTGGCCGAACTGGACGTTCAGTTCCCTCATCTCCGTGGAAGACTTGAACTCCTCCACCGCAAGGGCCCTGGCCTCCGAGACCAGAACCGAAGTTTGCTCGACCAAATGGGAGACCTCGGCCTCCGCCTTCCTCGCCGACTCCTCCAAGATCCGTCTCTCCTCTTCCCGGGCTTGTCTCTCCTCTTCCCGAGCTTGCCTCTCTCTTTCCAGGGCCTCCTGGAGGGCGGCTACTTCGGCCGTCTTCGCTTGGAGGCAAGCAACCTCGGCCTGGCGGCGTTCCTCCGCCTGAAGGAGGTCCCTTCTCATGCGGCTCGTCGCCTCGACATAGGCGAAGAGCTGGTGCCCAATCTGCAAGGATGGATAGAGAATTACAACAAAGGCCGAGTGACCGTGCAAATAAATATCCGCTTACCTCGAGGAAGGACCCCAAAGAGTCCCAGGCCCGCTGCTCGGGATCGGCGCGGTCGATCCTCTCCATGACGTCAGACAGGATGCAGCCATCGAGCAGCCGCCTGATCAAGTCCTTGTCATTGAAGGGGTTCTCCGATCCCCCCTCGGAGCAGATGGACTCGTCTGCAGCAGCTCGGTGGCTGCTCGCCCTGCGAGCCACCGATTTCCTCCTCCTCCCTGCGGCGGGCGCCTCCGTGGGGCGAACCCCCAGAGTGGGAGCCCCAGTCGGCGGGCTCCTCGAGGAAGCCCGGGGGGCCACTGGCTCGGCATCTGAAGGAATGTCGATGGCCGGGGCCGCCTGGACGGGCGCAGCCAAGCTCGTCTCCTCCGCCCTAGCCCTCTTCGCCGATCCGGAGGCCGTCACGCCCTTCCTCTTCTGAGCTCTCATGCCCTTGGCGAGCATCCGCGTTGCTTCGGCGTCCATTGCTAAAAGAAGAAAAAAGAAGAGAGAAAGAAAGAGAAAGAAAAGAGCGGGAAGGAAAAAGTAAATAGAAGAAGAAGAGGAAGGCAAGAAAAGAACAGATAAGATGAATACTTGCTGGATCCTGAGGGCTCAGGCCGATGTTGAAAAGAAGCTGCTCCCTCAGAAGATTAGGAAGGGAAGGAGCGGGGTAAGTTAGGAGCTTCTGGGCGGCCTGAAGGTCGTCCTCCCCCAGGCTGGGAGCCCGACGGACGGAATCCCTCAGAGACCCCCAAGGGGGCAGGCCCAGTTCCAGGGTCGGGCAATGGACGAAGAGAAATTCCCCCTTCCAATTGTGAATCGAAGAAGGGGCGCCCTTCAGCAACCCCTTCTTACCAAACTGGGGAGAGAAGTACCACCAGTCCTTCGTCGAAGGATGGTGTTTGAAGGTATAAAAATGCCTGAACATGGAGTGGGACGCCTGAAGGGGGGAGGATGGGTTTAAATAGACCCTGGGATCTGGTGCCATAATGATCGCGAATCCCCCTGGCCAGTCTGCACCCGACACGTGTCCCACTCCCCCTGGCAGACGGCTAAAAGCGACTGACGGTTGGCAGGATCATAATTGCACCGTACCTAGGCCAGTGTACCTGCAGGATTTTCGAAGCATCCCCTCGTACCACTCCAATTCGAAAAGACTCCGGCACGCGCTCATTTAATGCCAAAATATCTGGAGGCGGCAGTGCGCAGGATTCGAAGGGACGGTTCCGACTGTACCCATCTCTCTCTGTGTACTTCCTTCGCTTGAAATTCAAACTTGAAAGTAGAGGGACTGGTGTTGGGTATAAAATACCCACAGCCGAAATCCTTGGTGGAATCGACAACAGCACAGCTCCGCCCGGACTCCTACGGGAGCCGGGCTCCGCCGCCGACTTCAGAACAGCTCCGCCCGGGCTCCTACGGGAGTCGGACTCCGCCTCCGACATCAACTGCAGCACAGCTCTGCCTGGACTCCTATGGGAGCCAGGCTCCGCTCTCAGTATCAACTGCTGGTAAGCTCCGTCCGGACTCCTACGAGAGCCAGACTTCACCTTTAACTTTGATTGCAGAGGACTCCGCCCGGACTCCTACGGGAGCCAGGCTCCGCCGCCGACTTCAGAACAGCTCCGCCTGGGCTCCTACGGGAGCCGGGCTCTACCATCGACATCGACAACAGCACAGCTCCGCCCGGACTCCTACGGGAGCTGGGCTCCACCGCCGACTTCAGAACAGCTCCGCCCGGGCTCCTACGGGAGCCGGGCTCCACCACCGACATCGACAACAGCACAACTCCGCCCGGACTCCTACGGAAGCCGGGCTCCGCCGCCGACTTCAGAACAGCTCCGCCCGGGCTCCTACAGGAGCCAGGCTCCACCACCGACATCGACAATAGCACAGCTCCGCCCGGACTCCTACGGGAGCCGGGCTCCGCCGTCGACTTCAGAACAGCTCCGCCTGGGCTCCTACGGGAGCCGGGCTCCACCACCGACATCGACAACAGTACAGCTCCGCCCGGACTCCTACGGGAGTCGGGCTCCACCGCCGACTGCAGCACGGCTCCGCCCGGACTCCTACGGGAGCCGGACTCCACCTCCGACATCAACTGCAGCACAGCTCCGCCCGGACTCCTACGGGAGCCAGGCTCCGCTCTCAGTATCAACTGCTAGTAAGCTCCGTCCGGACTCCTACGAGAGCTGGACTTCACCTTTAACTTTGATTGCAGAGGACTCCGCAAGGACTCCTACGGGAGCCAGGCTCCGCCGCCGACTTCAGAACAGCTCCGCCCGGGCTCCTACGGGAGCCGGGCTCCACCACCGACATCGACAACAGCACAGCTCCGCCCGGACTCCTACGGGAGCCGGGCTCCGCTGCCGACTGCAGCACGGCTCCGCCTGAAATCCTACGGGAGTCGGACTCCGCCTCCGACATCAACTATAGCACGGCTTCACCCGGACTCCTACGGGAGCCGGGCTCCACCTCCGACATCAACTGCAGCACAGCTCCGCCCGGACTCCTACGGGAGCCAGGCTCCGCTCTCAGTATCAACTGCTGGTAAGCTCCGTCCGGACCCCTACTGGAGCCAGACTTCACCTCTAACTCTGGTTGCAGAGGACTCCGCCCGGACTCCTACGAGGGCTGGGTTCCGCCTGCAACTTCAGCTCCGAGAGGGTTCTGCCCGGACTCCCATGGAAATCAGACTCCACCCACGACCCCAGCCGCCAGGAGGACCTCTCCCGGACCTCTACAGAGGAGACCTCTACAGAGGCCGGGCTCCAACCGTCGCCGAGCTTCAATCAACAGATCCACGCCCCCTGGCAGGCCACGACCCTGCTCCACTTCCTGTGATGGATTCCGCGCAGCTCCATCATTCCCTGACAAGCCGCAGTAACCATCGCCGCCCTGCTCCACTTCCTGTGGCAGATTTCGCACAGCTCCACTACCCCCTGGCAGGCCACAATAACGGCCACGAACCTGCTCCACCTCCTGCGATGGATACCGGGCGATTCTCCCATCCGCTGGCAAGTCACGACAACGGGCGCTGCTCCACTCCCTGCAACTGATTCCACGTGGCGAGCTGCGGTGATGGCCACGATTCCGCTCCACTACCTCTCGCAATAAATTCCCCTGACCACGGGCGGCCCACTACCAGACGGTTACAGGTGTCGCCATCAATCCGTTACCTCCTCCGCCTATAAAAATGGGGGATCCAGATACGTTATTCTCTAAGCTCATTTCTTATCTCAAAACTCTGCTAAATTCTCCGTTCGAGCGCTCCATTCTTGTTGAGGCAGAGAACTGACTTGAGCATCGGAGGGTCTTGCCGGAGCAACCCCACCTCCGGTTTAGACTTCCCTTGCAGGTCCCGGCGGTGACCGCGACTTCCCCGACTCCAGCTTCTCCAGCGCAAGCAGATTTTTGCACCAACAGGCTATTTATCGATAGGCCATAAAATTTCTCTCTCTAAGAAGGATTGTCCGACAACTCCTAAAGAGAGAGAGCATATGAGTAGAGTCTCATATGCTTCGGCCGTGGGATCTATCATGTACCCATGATATGTACAAGATCAGATGTGGCATACTCATTAGGAGTAGTGAGTAGATACCAATCTGATCCTGAAAAAAACCACTGGAAAGTGGTTAAAGCCATCCTTAAGTATTTGAGAAATACTAAAGATCAATGGTTGATTTATGGCGAGTCAGATCTGAAACTTGTGGGGTTCACAGACTCCAGTTTTCAATCTGACCATGATAACAGCAGAAGCGTGTCAGATTATATCTTTACTCTGAATGGTGGAGCCATCTACTGAAAGAGTTTCAAGTAGCATATTGTGGCAGACTCTGTTTGTGAGGTGGAGTACATCACGACATCAAATACCGCGAAGGAAGTTGTGTGGCTGAGAAAATTCATCATCGAGCTCGGAGTAGCACCCTCCCTCGATAGTCCAATCCTGCTTTACTATGACTGCACTGGTGCCATAGCTCAGGCGAAGGAACCCAAAGCACACCAGCAGATGAAGCACATTTTGCACCGCTTCCATCTGGTCCGGAAGATCTTGGATTCAGATGACGTCGACCTTTAGAAGATCGATGAAAAGGAGAACCTGGCCAACCCCTTCACTAAAGCCCTGGCGATAAAGGAGTTTGACAACCACAAGTCGAAGATGGGTATTAGATACTATGCCGAGTGGTTTTAGGACAAGTGGGAGTTGGTGAAAAATATATCCCAAAAGTCAATCATCAACCTGTTGACGGTTGAGCAACCTTGTATTGTAATTGAATAAATAAAATATATTTTTGATATTTTCATCATAAGTTTTTATTTTCTAATGAACTCCGTTGTTATGATGAAGTCCTTAGGATATTTAGGTTCGATAAAGAGAGGATTTATTGATTAGTCCTTAAAACTGTTCATGATCAAATGATGGGTTGTTAATAAGGACGACAGCTTCTATCGAGCATAGGTCGCTGTAGGCCATATGGGTTGGTTGTCCTCTTAATCAAGGAGTGTGGAGATACTGATATGGCATATAGGTGAGATGTAAGGGTATATCATCATTGAACGTAACCAACTCTAAAGCATTCTACTGTCGAGAATTTCTTTGATGGGATATAGGTATAAGTGTCCCTTAGACCTGAGATCGTCTCAGTGACTTGCAAGCAACTCACTGTACTTTGGTACTGGACTAACTTAATTTCTAATTCAGTGATAGAAGGCTTCTGGGCATAGTCAAGTACTTACGAAGTTGGAGTGTGATCAAGATGAGATTGACCACTCCAAGAGTTGGAGAAGAATGAGTCACTGTATTTCAATTTAGCAAAACTTTGGCCAGGGTAATCCATCAGATGGATTTGATATTTTGAAATACAATGTCGACAACCTAATCAAAGTTGACAGTTGAACTCTGAGGTGTCCTATGAGCATTTTGGTCAAGGGGATGAATTATAAAGAAACTATATCCGTATGGGTTCTAAGGATGTTGTTCTACACATTCGACCTATCTGGTCGTCGGGTATAATTTCTAGATGGTTTCTTTGATTGGTATAAAAATTTATTTCTATACTATCAGCTTACGTTCGGACCTATGAGGTCACACACATTAGAGTTCACGATCTGATCAAATGGTTGATCAACGATTAAGAATCGTTCTAGGGTTAAACGATCAATACGATTGATATTTAACCTAGTGCAACTATTGTAGGTGGATCGATTAGCAATTTGATTGCTAATTGACTTAATTTGATTAAGCCAATGGGCTGAGATTAAGTTTAATTGAATATGATTTAATTAGATTTAGTTTAGACTTGATTGGATCAAGTTCAATTGGTTTATTAGATAAGCCAAGTGCAAGGAAAAACTAGTCCTAGTCTAATTAGGACTTGGATCAACCTAATTTCTAATTCGATTAAAAAATTAAATATAATTTAAATATAATTTAATCTAATTAAATTAGATTCTTAATTAGGTTAAGATCTATTTTAATTAGATTAATTTGATTTTGGTTTGATTTGGTTTGAGAAATCAAATTTGAACAAGTCATAGATTGGATCCTAGTAAGACTAGGATTCCACCTTGCGCCACCTTAGCCCCCCACACCCACTCTCTCTTATTTTGTGTGATAAAACCTTCTCTCCCAGGCCTTCAAGCATGCCCAAAGCTTTCCACTCTTTCTCTCTTACATGGAATGTGGTTGTGCATCAAGTCAAAGTAGAAATTAGTTTGGATTTCAAATTCTATGAGATAGAATTTTAGGAAACCAAAACTTTTTCCTTATGGCACTGATTTTACCCAAATTTTTTTTAAGATTTTTGTGAATTTTATGACACATATTGTGCACCCTTTTTTGATGGTCCATGGTAGAAAAAAAAGGTGGGGGCACCAAAGAGTTGGGCACCCCTTGTCTTGCCCTGTTTGGATTTTTCTTGACTAGGTATTTGACCTAGATAAGGATTCTTCATATCTCATTATTTAAGATGAATTTCTTCTTGAGATTTTTGTGAATTATAGAGCATTGATATACCTTTGGTGGAAGTGAAAATCTGGGAGAAAGAGTGTAGGGCATGGAGATATAATAGACACAAAACTAAATATCTGGGTTAGAGCAAAGAGAAGAAGAAGAGGATCTTCTTCTAGGGTTGCTGAGTTCACCTCTTCTCTTCCTCCATCTGTGAGTTTTTTGAGAGTGTCTCACATCTAAAACTCTTTCTCCTACTTCTCATCTTTGGAAGAGTCTAAATCAAGAAGAAGGAGGCATCTGATCGACCATCGAAGAAGGATCAGCACAGTACTAGCATACTATGCTGATTTCCTGGACCAAGACTTCTGATCGTGATTCGTGGGCTCATGTGGATGACTCCTAGAGGCCGGATGCATATGCAGCTCATAACATCATCCTCAAGCCCGGATCAGTAAAGTTAGAATGTCTAACTTGCAAGGTAATAGATTTGGTCTATTATATTTTACATACATTAGATGTAGTATAGAAATATGTTGATATGATCAACATATAGTTCTTGCTCTTTATATTTTAATTTTTGATTTAATACCATGTAAAAATCATGTAATAAGATCTTAGATCTAGGGATTCTCTAATGTTATAAGATAAATTTTAATTTATTTTATTGTTTCACTGCCTGATCTTGAAAAAGTTTCAAGATCTAATCCTGAAACTCTAGATCTGGTTCCTTCACATGGAATCCGAGTACATCACCATCTCTGAAGCTGCTAAGTAAGCCTTTTAGTTCAAAAAGTTTATTGTGGAGCTGGGTGTGATGCCATCAGATGCCATTGCACTATACTATGACAACAACGGTGCTATAGCTCTCGTTAAAGAGCCCAGATCTCACCAGAAGTCCAAGCATATAGGATGGCGGTTTCGCATCATATGCGAATACCTTGAGAAGAAGTTTTTTGAGGTGCAAAAAGTCGACTTTATGCAAAATATGATGGACCCACTGATCAAGCCTCTCAGCTAGCAGAAGATCAAAGCTCATCTTGAAAAGATGGGTCTTAGGTATATGGCCAATTGGCTTTAAGTCAAGTGGGAGTTTGTTAGATTTATACTCTAGAAGTCAATTGTTGGCTGATACATTTTGTAATTGTAGGATTTAATCTTATAGTTATAATATTTTTATTATTAATAAAGAGTTTTTTTATTTCAATCATGTTTATGTTTTCATGATTTATCTTAAAAATTAATAAAGATAATTTTTGTATATTCTTAAAGTGTTGAGAATTTGAGATATACATTAATTAATGATTAATTTTTAAATACTTTCGATCAAAAGATCATCATGAAGGATAGTGATCAATCCATTCGAAATCGATGTATAGTTCACCTCCTTTGTGGGCAGATGAGTCTCGGGTCTGCAGTATAGGGATACTGAGATGAGGGTGCAGATGGTTGTTAGAGAGGAACTTGCACTGAGCGTAATCAACACGAAAAATCACTTGGATGTCTACTCACTCATCAGTAGTCTTTTCGATACTGTAGTGGTGTGAGTAGTTTTTTGACCTGTGGTGTCATCGACTATTCACAATGAGCCTATTGAGTTTGACTGCACATTCTCTTGGTCCCTAGCCATTCAAATTCTTGCTTTGTATGTTGGCTTCAATATATTCAAGTTCACTTTTTGGAGTAGGATATACCTAGATAGAATCTATCGATCTTAATAGAAAAGAAGAAGTTCTATACAATTTATGAGACTGAGTTCAGCAAATTTTTGGCCAAAGCAAGTGTGAAAACTGAAAATAAATTTCCACGAGATTCACAAATAAACTCAAATTGAGCCAATCTTGCATATGACTGACGATGGAGTCTGATGAGTTCTCTATGATCTCTGTCAAGTAAGGACTTATGATAGAAGAATTGAATCACATGATAACTGTACTTTAGAGTTCATACTTTCATTCTACTGGATTGTCACTATATACTGCTAGGTATCACTAGTGAATTATGGGACCCATCGAATGTCATCTTGATGATCGATGATCCTTGAAGGACAGAGTTTGAATTTTCCAACCCATCGAAAGAAGTTTCGATGATATTGTAATAGAGATCATAATATATCTCACTATCAGATAGAATAAAATCTATGAGATCACACACAAAAGAAGTTCTTCTCTGATCAGATGGTTGATCAATGATTATGAATCATTGAAAGATAAAATCATCAATTTGATTGATGATTAATCTTGTCCAAAAGTTATAATTAAGAAATTCACTAAGTGTTAGTGAATCATAGGAGGATTAATTAGTAATTAGGTTATTAATTGGCTCAATTTGATTGAACAATTGAGATTCAGATCAAGTCTAATTGAATCAGATTCAATTTGACTAGGGTTGGGTTTGATTAGATCGAGCTTAATTGCGAGAGAGATTAATTCTTAATTTGATCAAGACTTGGATTCAGTTAATTTCTAATAAGATTAAGATTTAATTAAGGATATTGGGTTTCTAATTTGATTTGGTTTCTTTTCCTTATTTGGATCAAATTGAATCAAATTCAATTTAATTCAAATTTGAAAACCCTAGAGTCCATTGGAGCTGGGACTCTCTTTCCATTGCCCTCCTTTTGGTTTTCACGCCCATTTTCTATGACAAAAAGTGTTTTGGCATGAAAAAATTTTGAGCATGAGGTTTCTGGGCACAGATATGAGTGGAGAGGATGTTTTGGTAGGTATTTGGTTGATGACTCATCCACCTTATCTCTTGACCTCATTCTTAGTTTGAATTGGATTCAAATCAAGGATAGAGATAAGAAGGGAATCTAATTTTCTTTTTATGGCAATCAGGTGGCACCAACAACCAAATTCCTCCCATGGGTGTAGAGAAATATGGGCATGAGAAATCAGATCTGATTTCTCATGCCAATACTTGAAACATTTTAATGCCAAAATTATTTTGGCATGTGACAGTGTGGCGCCCTCTCTCCCAAGAAACCTTAGTTCTCCCTATTTTAAATATAGACTAATTCTAGACCCTATTATGGTATAAAAAATTAAAAAAAATTCAAAAAAAAATATTTTGAAAAATTCAAGTCTTCTTCCTCCTCTTCCTCCCCATTCTTCTTAGTTTTTAAGAGAGTCTGTGAGATCTATGAGAGAACAACCTCAGTCATCAAAGAGGAGTCTTCTACAAGAGAGCTAGCACCCCAGTGAAGACACCTACCAGTGGTTGGAATGAGTCATTGTATGGATACCTATGGAGGTTAGGCTCATGTGCGGCTAAAGGAACCCGTTAAAATCCATGATCATCCACCTTATCTCTTGACCTCATTCTTAGTTTGAATTGGATTCAAATCAAGGATAGAGATAAGAAGGGAATCTAATTTTCTTTTTATGGCAATCAGGTGGCACCAACAACCAAATTCCTCCCATGGGTGTAGAGAAATATGGGCATGAGAAATCAGATCTGATTTCTCATGCCAATACTTGAAAATTTTAATGCCAAAATTATTTTGGCATGTGACAGTGTGGCGCCCTCTCTCCCAAGAAACCTTAGTTCTCCCTATTTTAAATATGGACTAATTCTAGACCCTATTATGGTATAAAAAATTAAAAAAAATTCAAAAAAAAATATTTTGAAAAATTCAAGTCTTCTTCCTCCTTCTCTTCGTCCCCATTCTCCTTAGTTTTTAAGAGAGTCTGGGAGATCTATGAGAGAACAACCTCAGTCATCAAAGAAGAGTCTTCTACAAGAGAGCTAGCACCCCAGTGAAGACACCTACCAGTGGTTGGAATGAGTCCTTGTATGGATACCTATGGAGGTCAGACTCATGTGCGGCTAAAGGAACCCGTTAAAATCCATGATCATCCACCTTATCTCTTGACCTCATTCTTAGTTTGAATTGGATTCAAATCAAGGATAGGATAAGAAGGGAATCTAATTTTCTTTTTATGGCAATCAGGTGGCACCAACAACCAAATTCCTCCCATGGGTGTAGAGAAATATGGGCATGAAAAATCAGATCTGATTTCTCATGCCAATACTTGAAACATTTTAATGCCAAAATTATTTTGGCATGTGACAGTGTGGTGCCCTCTCTCCCAAGAAACCTTAGTTCTCCCTATTTTAAATATGGACTAATTCTAGACCCTATTATAGTATAAAAATTAAAAAAATTCAAAAAAAAATATTTTGAAAAATTCAAGTCTTCTTCCTCCTTCTCTTCCTCCCCATTCTCCTTAGTTTTTAAGAGAGTCTGTGAGATCTATGAGAGAACAACCTCAGTCATCAAAGAGGAGTCTTCTACAAGAGAGCTAGCACCCCAGTGAAGACACCTACCAGTGGTTGGAATGAGTCCTTGTATGGATACCTATGGAGGTCAGGCTCATGTGCGGCTAAAGGAACCCGTTAAAATCCATGATCATCGACTGTAGTGTAGATCGACTTGCACAAAGGTACTGAGATTTGATCTCATCCTTGTTTTACTTTTAGATTATATATATGTCTTTATCCTAAGCTTGGGTAGGATTAGATGAGATCTAATGCATGTAGAGTTAAAAGATTTAATCTGATATAATTCTGCTGCTTATGAAAAAAATTTGAAATCTATGCATGCATCCTACCTGATTTTCTAACAGCGTCTTCCTTATAGAACTCTTGTGTTGTGATGAAGTCCTTAGAACTATGTTAGTAATCGATAAAGAGAGGATTTATCATATAGTTCTTAAATATATTCGCAACCAAATGATACGTCATTATAGGATAATGATGTTTATCGAGTGGAGGTCATTGTGTGCCATATGGGTTGGTTGTCCACTTAACCAAAGAGTGTGATGACACTGGTATGGCATACAGGTGAGATGTAGGAGTACATCATCACTGAATAGGTGACTCATCTATTGAGCATTCTATTATCAAGAGCTACTTGTGAAGCATATTGGCATAAGTATCCTTCAGATCTGAGATCATGATAGTGACTTATAAGCAACTCATCATACTTTGGTGCCAGACTATTTGGATTTCTAATGCAATAATGGAAGGCTATTGGGTACAGTCAAGTACTTGTAAAGTCTGTGTATAGATTAAGATGGGATTGATCCCTCTGGATTATAGGAGTTGATGTATCATTGTATTTTAATTTAGTAAAATCTTGACCAGGATAATCTATGAGATGGATTTGAAAGGTTGAAATACAATATGGATGAAACACTCTGAGTTGACAATTAACCCTTGATCCTCCTAGAGCATTCAGGATTAAAGGGATGAATTATGTGATAACCATATGTATAGGTTCTGAAATATTTCTTTATGATTATTCGACCTATTCGGATGTTGAAAATCATTGCTAGATGGTATCTTCGATTGGTACAAAAAATGATTCTTGTGCTATCGACTTAGTGTTCGAACCTATGGAGTCATGCACACAAGTTAGGCGATGTAGGAAAGTATAGGCCTATATTTATATGTTTAATTTGAAAGTACTTGACTTGATTAAGAATTAAGTTATGGATCCAATGGGATTGAACAGTTGACTATATCTAGCTAACACTACACATGAGGTTCAGGTTCAATCTCAAAGATGAATAGTTTTTGATCTATGATCCAAAGAGCCTATAAGAGATTAGATTAAAGTGTTAATTAATTTTAAATTAGATCTAAATTAATTAAACTTAATTGGATTCAAAATTTTAAGTTAGACTTGATCCTAAATCTTAAATATTTTAGGATCGATAGCGTTTCAAAATTATTTTGAATCAGCTTCAAATTGGATTCGAATTGATCTAATTTTGGATGAGATCCTTAAAGCCCATTTCACTAGGACTCTCTCACCTTCATGGCCGACCAGCACCTAGTATGGTGTTGGTTGTGGGCCATTCCACATGGGTGTAGGCGTGGGTGCAAAGTGGGCACCATATTAGGCATCAATCCTTTCTCATGTAGAAATCTTTCTTTGATAAGTTGTGAACTGATTCAAAGCTTATTTGAATTAAGAGTCCTGTTCTTATTAGGTCATGAAAATCATCTATAAATAGAGAGGATCTCTACTTATGGATGCATAGCAATCAGATTGTGAAGAAGTGAAAAAGAGAGAGAGAGAGAGAGAGAGAGAGAGAGAGAGAGGCGTGAGAGAGCTAGTGGGCTTCCCCTCTTGGCATCCTCCTCCTTGCCGCCCCTTCTCCTCCTTGCCGTGGCCTTCTCTTTGGATGTCCCCTTACTGGTGTGAATGTTGGAATTTCAATGTCAGGACATGTATGTATGTTTTATCCTTGCCACATAAGTGTTCGATCTATATGGGTATCCACTCAGGATCAGCCTAGAACAGTCCTCTTTGATATTAATTTTTTTTCTTTAAGAAAAATCAGCTTGCGAATTTGAATGAAGTCTGGATTGTGATCAACTCTTTGATCTTTTCCTTGATTTTCTTTTTCTTTTCTTCTCTTGCTTTTCTTCCTTAGATTATGTAGCAATCAGGGACTAGAAACCAGCAAGAAATATGGGACGCCCAAATACCTTTGGGCATTGAGGATGGAGGATGCCCAAGCTTGGGCATTGGATCTCCAAGGGAGAAAAGAAAGAGGGGATGTGGGCTCTTCAAGCGAGGCATGGGGTTGCTGGTTGAATTGCATAGAGGCCTTAGGGAGGGCCCCTTTAGATAGACATAAGGTTTGAATCTTATTCAAAACCAAACAACCACTTAATACAAGTCCTACTTACATTAGGAATCCTTATTCCTTTAGTTATTTGACTCCCTTTAGGAGATCTTTTAGGCGCTAACTATTAGAGCTTTTGTACCCACAAAAATACATCCAACATGACACCCATGGGACACCCTATAATGGTTCCACATGCCCTCTAATGGGTGGACACACCCAACTTGATCAAATCAAGTGGCATCCAATCAAAACTATTAAAGAAATTAATTAAGGACTTGAACCCTTAATTTATTTGATCCAAAACCTTAGGCATCCAACAATTGGAGCCCAATGAATCTAATTCATTTAGATTATTAGCAAGTAATTAAATTTAAATTAATCTTATCTAATAAAAAATTCAAACATAAAGAAAAAATTGAATCCAACCATGTGCTAGCAAGGTTACTCTGAACCCAATAGGATTTCTCTAAACCCAATTGAGACTTCATAAGCCCAATTATTTATTTCAGGTCTAATCCTTTTGTTGTGTGATCTCGTAGATTCAATTCTATCAAGTAGTGAGATATACAATGATCTCTATCATGGTATCATTAAAACTCTTTTCAATGAGTCAGAATAATTTCACTCTAACACATCAAGGATTGTCGATCCTGAGCAATCCTAGTGAACTCTCACAATCCACCAGTGATACCTAACAGTATGTAGTGGAAACATAGTAGAACCGAAAAAAATCTCAAGGTGTAGTTCACATGTGATTCAGGCCCTCTATCGTGGTCCCGACTGGATGGCAGATCATGGATAAATCGTCAAATCTCATCATCAGTCATATAATAGATTCGATCAGCTCAAGTCCAATTGTGATTCTTATAGAAATTTTTTCTATCAATCACATTGCTATGGCCACAGACTCTCAGACTTAGCCTCTCAAATCTATAGAACTACTTTTTTCTATCAAGATCAATAGATTCCATCTTGATACGCACCCTACTCGTACAGTGGACCAACTATCGCCAACATTCACTACAAGGGCTCATTGAGACTATATTTATATGTTAGTCAAACTTTAGCAGTCTCACAGTAAGCAATTGTACCATCCCAGATCAAAAGACCATTCATACAACTATAGCATCAAGACAATCACCGACAATCAAGTAGAAATCTAAGTGATCTCTTGTATGGTCACACTCAGTACTAGTTGTTCTCTAACAACTATCTGCACTCGTCGCTCAATATCTCTATACTATAGATCAGAACTCATCTACCCCGAAGGAAGTGATCTGTGCGTCGATTTATCTAGATCAATCACCATCCTTATGATGATACTATGATCGAGAGTATTTAAAAATTAAATATATGTCTTTAATTCTCAACATTTTGAGAATATGTATCGAAATATTAATTTCAGGGATGATTCAAGGACACATCACATTTGAAAGAAAAATAAATTTATCTTTTTATTAATCAAATCAATGTATTAAGTATAAAATTATGTCTTAGCTATATCTCAATGTGTCAGCCATATTGGCTTCTAGGACATATATCTAACAATCTTTCACTTGGACTAAAGCCAATTGGTCACTAATCTAGGTCCCATCTTCTTAAGGTGGACTTCCATTTTTAGCTGGCTCAATTGCTTATTAGTAGGTTTGCCACGTTGTCTGCGGAGTCTACTCTTCGTACCTTGATATGTTTTTTTTCGAGGTAGTCGCGTATGATATGATACCGTCATTCGATGTATTTTGATTTTTGATGAGACCTCAGCTCTTTAGCAAGTGCTATTGCTCCATTGTTATCGCAGTAAAGTGGTATGGTATATGATGTCATAACCCCAAGTTCTGTAATAATTTTTTTAAACCAGAAGCTTTTCTTTGCAACATCTGAAGCAGCGATATATTCAGCATCTGTGGTCAAATCCGCTATGATGGGTTGCTTGAAACTCTTTCAGCTGACTGCACCATCATTGCATATGAACACATATCCTGACGTAGACTTTCTATCATCAAGATCGACATGAAGTCTAAGTCAGTATACCCCTCGACTCGCAACTCAGAACCTCCTCCAAAGATCAAGAACAAATCCTTAGTTCTTCTCAAGTTCTTAAGGATGTTCTTCATAGCTATCCAGTGCTCCTCATCCGGATTCGACTGATACCTGCTCGTGACATACACAGCAAGGGCAATATCAAGTCGAGTACACAACATGGCATACCTAAGACTCCCAATGGCTGAGGCATAAGGAATCCTACTCATGCACTAAACTTTCTCAGATATGGTTGGACACATCATCTTAGAAAAATGAATACCATGCCTAAGAGATAAAAATTCTCTTTTAGAATTTTTCATGCAAACCTCTTCAGTACTTTCTCTATGTACAATTTTTGTGACAGACCTAGCATCTTTTTAGATCTATCCCAATAGACCTTTATTCCAAGAATATAGGATGCTTCTCTTAAGTCTTTCATGGAGAATTTTTTGGACAACCATCTTTTAACCATGGTCAATATGGAAATATCATTCTCAATGAGGAGAATATCATCCACGTACAATACGAAAAATATTATTATGCTCTCACTGACCTTTTTGTATACATAAAGCTCCTCTTCATTCTTGATGAAGTCAAATGATTTGATCACATCATCAAAATGATGATTCTAACTCTGAGAAGCTTGCTTTAATCCTATATAGATCTTTACAGCTTGCAGACTCTTTGATCACCATCACCAGATGTAAAATCCAAAGATTGCTCCATATAGATATCTTCCTCAAGATATCCATTCAGAAAAGTAATTTTCACATCCATCTATCAGATTTCATAATCATAATAAGCTATAATAGCAAGTAGATTGTGGATGGATTTCAGCATAACTACGAATGAAAAGATTTCTTGATAGTCAATGCTCTCGTGCTGGTTATAACCTTTTGCTACAAGCCTAGCTTTATAAGTCTCTACCTTACCATCGGTACCTATTTTTCTTTTGTAGATTCATTTACCCCTAATGGGTACTATACCTTTGGATGGATCCACTAAGATCCATACTTGGTTTGAATGTATTGAGTCAATTTCTGACTTCATTGTATCTAATCATTTTTCGAAATCGATGTCAGACATTATCTCATCAAAAGTAGTAGGATCATCACTATGATCCTTATCTCCCATAAGGAATATTTCCTTTACTTTCTCCGTAAGCATACCCATGTACCTTTCAAGAGGTTGGGAGATCCAACTAGATCTATGAGGTGGTAGAGGAACGTCAACTACTGGCTCATGAATAATGGGTTCTTGAGGATCTATAGCTCTTTGTTCTTCGGAGACCTTCTCTTCGAGCTCAACTAACCTCCCACTGCCACCATCCTAGATAAACTATTTTTTTAAGAATATGGCATTCCGACTCATAATCATATTGTGATCTTATTAAAAGTAGAAGTAGTATCCCATTGATTCTTTTGGATATCCTATAAAATGAGCTATTACAGATCTATCCTCTAATTTATCAGTCATTTATCTCTTGACATAGACCAGACATCCCCAAGTCTTAAGATAACCTAGACTCGACTTCTTACTGTACCATATCTCATAAGGTGTGGAAGGAATGAATTTTGATGGAATCCTATTCAACAAGTGAATGGCAGTTAATAAGACATATCTCCAAAGATATAAGGGTAGATCAGTGAAACTCATCATGGATCTGACCATATCTAGTAGGATTCTATTCCTCCTTTTGGATACCATGTTTAGTTGAGGTATTCTAGGAGGAGTATATTGAGAGACTATATCGTTGTCTTTGAGATATCTCAAAAATTTTTGACTAAGATATTTTCCTCCTCGATCAGATCGAAGAACCTTAATAGGCTTGCTTGTTTGTTTTTCTACTTTATTTTTGAATTCTTTGAACTTTTCAAAGACTTTAGATTTGTATTTTATCAGATACACATATCCATACCTAGATAAATTATCAGTAAAATTAATGAAGTAGCTATAACCACCTCTGATCTGCACATCAAATGGCCTACATATATCGGAGTATACCAAAGCAAGTAACTCAATGACCTTTTCCCCATATCCTACAAAGGGTAACTTGACCATTTTTTCTCGAAGACAAGATTCACAAGCTGAATACGACTTTGGATGAAGAGAGCCAAGGAACTTATCTTTTTTTAGTTTGTTTATCCTATCTTCTACAATATGGCCTAGTCTATGATGCCACAAGTACTTCTGGTTAATTTCATCTCTGGATCTCTTTTGACCTACAATACTCACATTTGCTTGTTCAAATTCACATTCACATCAACATGCAAGTGATACAGACTGTCAATTAAAAGATCATGTACAACCAATTTATTTTGTAAATAAATGAAACAAAAATTTTTATTGAGATTAAATTCAAAATCTTCCTGTGCTAGCACAGACACGAAAATCAAATTTTGACTAGCTATAGGAATAAAATAACAGTCTTTTAAATTTAATCTAAAATCTGATGATAATCGAAAAGAATAAGTGCCAATAACTTTTGCAGCAATTTTTGCTCTATTATCGGCCCAAAAGATCAAGTCACATTTCCTTAACCTCTTATTTTTTATTAGATCCTGCATTGAGGTACATATATGAGCACTCGAACCAGAGTTTAATACTTAACTAGAAGTAGAAGAAACCATAAGGTTAGATTCAATTACGAGCATACTTTCTGAAGGTTTATCACCCTTCTTGATCTTTAGGCTCTCCAAGTAGAATGGACAGTTCCTCCTCCAGTGGCCTTCAGCATCATAGTGAAAATATTTTTTCTTTGCTTCAGCCTTCTTTGGAACGTCCTTCTTTGGCTTGCTCTCTTTCTTCTACTTAGCGAATTTTATCTTCTTCTTCCAACTAGACTTTCTCTTGGAAGAAGTCTACTCCACAGTGAGAACAGTGCCCCTTGAACTCTTCAAAGTTCCTTCCGTAGTTACCAACATGTTGACCAGTTCGTGTATAGTGCAATCGAGTTTGTTCATATGAAAATTTATAATGAAATGATTATATGAACTCGTAAGAGATTGAAGGATCAAATCCATCTGTAATTTCTTTTGCATATTAAGCCTGAGCTTCCCAAGCTCCTTAATATCCTTGATTACCGTCATATAATGCTCATGGACTAACTGCCCTTTGCGAATCTTCAAATTGAAGAGTCTCTTGGATACTTTGAAGTACGCTATACGACTCTACTCACCATATAACTCTTGTAGGTGAGTGATCATAGCCCTGACAGTGGACATATGCTCATGCTAACTCGGCAACTCATTTGACATAGATGCTAGCACATAGCACTTAACCCGACTGTCTTCATCTGTCCACTTTTCATAAGCAGCTCTTTGCTCAGTAGTAGGATGGTTTGGTAACACTAAGGGTTCCTGATCGAGTACATGATCTAGTTTTTCAAAAGTCAGGATAATCCTAAAATTTCTTAGCCAGTCTTTATAGTTTGTTCTGGACAAACGATTTGATTCAAGGATGCAGGCTAGAAAATTTGAGGCTGATATTATTTAACTACGAGAGTAGAGATTCAAGTTAGACTTTTATATTTTTAAAATTATATTTGCTTCTAGAGACTTTAAATGCAAACAGTGACTCTAACTAATTTTTTTTAGATCCCTCCACTCTCTGGGTGGAAAACAAAAATTCTAATGCGACAAATGGATTTTTAGTGGGTGATGCGGTCCCACCAATATCATGCAAACAGTGACTCTAACTAATTTCTTTAGACACCAATAAATTGACCAAGTCATCTCTCAATTACTTACCTTAGACACCAATAGATCAATTGATCCAATAGGTTAGCTCAAGTGAATCATGCTCAAGCCATCGAGCCAAATTAGGTCCTTAGGTTAATCGATTTTACATATAGATTCAATTGATTTGATTAACAATAATTACTTGATCATATAACTTAATTGATCTAATCCTAATCAATATTTGACTCAATTTGATCAATTACTTAATCAAATTAAACCCATAATATTTAAATCAAAAATCTTAGATGCAAGCCAATTACATGACCTAATTTTTAATTTTTTTTATATCCAAAATCCTCATGCATAATCACAAATTTTAGATTTCAAAATTAAATTTTAGATCTAAATTTTTTGTATAAAAAATAAGTTTTAAATTATGAAAATAATTTTTAAATTTAACATACAAATATATATCTTATATATGTATATAAAATTTAGATCTAAATAAAAATTTAGATCTTAATATGATATCATATATCTCATATACAAATCATAATCATATCAAAAATAATTTTTTGACCTAAATATATAATCATATATCTCATATATGAATTATAAATTAGGTTAAATAAAATTTTAAATTTATACATGCATCTACATATCATATAATTATGAACTAGAAATTATTCAAGAATAAAATTAGATCTATGCATGCTTTCACATATCAACTATATATTTTAAAATTAAATCTAAAATAAATTTTAGATTCAAAAAACTCATCTATACATCTCATGTATCAAGAAAAAAATAGATTTTAATTTTTTTTTTAAAATATGTGTGTCAATTTCATGCGTATAAAATCTGTGGCTCTGATACCACTATTAGAATTTTAATATCAGGGCATGCATGTATGTTTAAATTTTTTTTAATATTACAGTAAAATAGAAGATGAAAATATCTTTTAATCTACATCATGTATGTATAAAATATAAACTACTAGGATCTACTTCATATGCTGAAATTGAACATATGCTGAAATTAAATATGTGATCGAATCACATATCTGTTTCATAATTTTTTTTTTCAAATCTGGATCTGCAAGAGAAGAAGCTCTCTCTTAGCCACATAAATATTCGATCTCTATGGGTATCCACTAAGGATCAGCCTGGAACAGTCTTCTTTGATATTGATTTTTCTTTCCTAAGAAAAATCAGCTTGCAAATCTGAATGAAGCCTGAATCACGATCAACTTTTTGATCCTTTTCTTGATCTTCTTCTTTTCTTCTTCTCCTACTTTTCTTTCTTAGATTATGCAGTAATCAGAGACTAAAAATCAGCAAGAAATATGGGATGCCCAAACACCTTTGGGCGTTAAGGATGGAGGATGCCCAAGCTTGAGCGTTGGATCTCCAAGAGAGAAGAGAGGGAGAAGAGAAAGATGGGGCGTGGGCTCTTCAAGGGAGGTATGGGGCTACTGGTTGAATTGTATAGAGGCTTTAAAAAAGGTTCTTTTAAATAGGCATAAAGTTTGAATCCTATTCAAAATCAAACAACCACTTAATACAAGTCCTACTTGCATTAGGAATCCTTATTCCTTTAGTTATTTGACTCCCTTTAGGAGATCCTTTAGGTGCCAACTATTAGAGCCTTTGCACCCATAAAAACACACCCAACATAATACCCATGGGATGTCCCATAATGGTTCCACATGCCCTCTAATGGGTGGATACGTCCAACTTGATCAAATCAAATGGCGTCCAATCAAAACTATCAAGAAAATTAATTAAGGACTTGACCCCTTAATTCATTTGATCCAAAATCTTAGGCACCCAAAAATTGGAGCCCAATGAATCTAATTTATTTAAGTTATTAGTAAATAATTAAATTTAAATTAATCTTATTAAATAAAAAATTCAAACGTAAAGAGAAAATTAGATCCAACCATGTGCTAGTAAGGTTACCCTAAACCTAATAAAATTTTTTTAAACCCAATTGAGACTTTATAAGCTCAATTATTTATTTTAGATCTAACCTTTTTATTGTGTAACTTCATAGATTCAATTCTATCTGATAGTGAGATATACAATGATCTCTATTATAGTATCATTGAAACTTTTTTCAATGGATTGGAATAATTTCACTCTAACTCATCAAGGATTGTCAGTCCTGAACAACCCTAGTGAGCTCTCACAATCGACCAGTGACATCTAGCAGTATGTAGTGGCAATTTAGTAGAATCGAAAAGAACCTCAAGATGTAGTTCACGTATGATTCAGTCCCTCTATCATGAGTTCCGACTAGATGACAGGTCATGGATAAATCGTCAAACCTCATCATCAGTCATATGATAGATTCGATCAGTTCAAGTCTAATTATGATCCTTATGAAATTTTTTTTCCATCAATCACATTACTGTGGCTACAGACTCTCAGACTTAGCCTCTCAAATCTATAGAACTACTCCTTTCTATCAAGATTGATAGATTCTATCTTGATAGCCACATATCAATTTCTCCACACCATTTGATTATGAGGACAACCAACGCATATAGCACACAATGACCTACACTTGATATCGCTATCATCCTAGTAATAGCATATCGTTTGGCCATGAAATAATTTAAAGACTATGCGTAAATCCTTCTTTATCGATCAAAGTAGTCCTAAAGACTTCATCACAACATAGGAGTTCGTTAGAAGATGTAACCTTGTGATGAAAAGGCTAAATAATTTTTATTATTTATCAATTCATATACATTTATAATTAGCACAATCATCAAATGATTGGCTTTAGGATATATTTTCCAACAACTCTCACTTGGACTAAAGCTAATCAGTATAGTATCATATACCCATCTTTGATTTATCATCTTAGAACTCCTAGATACCAAGGCTTTAGTAAATTGGTTGGTCAAGTTCTCTTTTTTGTCTATCTTTTAAAGATTGACGTCACCTTAATAGATTTTTTGAATAAGGTGGTAGGATGCAAAATACCTAGTAAGCTAATGAGACTTCGGCTCCTTGATATGAGCTATGACTTCGGTACTGTACAATACAGCAGAATCATCATTGGAGGATGCCACTCTTAGCTTGCCAATGAACCTATACAATCATATAGCTTCCTTGCAAGCATCGAATGCTGTAATGTATTCTGCTTCGTAATTTGAATTTTGTTGCTCCTAGATTGATTTTGATGATTACAAAGCAGATTGAAGGGATACAAATAATTTTAAATTGAAAAAGTCCTTATGCTCTTCAGGGGCAAAATCATAATTTCACTAAAATCCTAATTTGACAGTATCATTTGGTAGAACAAATGATTAGTAATCTATTGGTGAAAATTTCATTGTGTTTGGACTTATATTTTTGAAATTATGAAGGTTTGAAGTGCATGAGTCGACTCATGAGTCAACTCATGGCACTATGAGCTGATTGGCATGCAAAAATTTCCCATGGCACGCTGGATTTTTGGCTTGGCACGACCTGTGAGTCGACTCATGAGTCGACCCACAAGGCATGAGTCGACTCATGAGTCGACCCCTGCTGATTTGAGCAAAGAAATTCCAGAAACCACATCTCTGGTCTTTGCAACAGAAGTCGACTCATGAAGTCGACTCCTGAAGCATGAGTCGACTCATGAGTCGACCCTTGCGACGGAAAATATCCGCAACGACTAGTTTTTTGCCCGTTTTAATTGCCTTTTATGCTTCCTAAAAATGCTCTAATGGCTCTTTTTCTGCCTAATATGTTTTCTCTTATTTCTTATTGCTATAAAATATTTCAAATGGTGAAAGAAATTGCAGATCAAACGAGAGATCAAAAACAATCGAGAGGATCCAAAATACACGAAGTGATCAATGAGATATTCGAGAGAAAAAGAAAAGAGGATCCAAAAATCTACACGAGAGATTGTGAAAGAGATTCAAGAGCATTCAAAGAGAGGATTTTTCACGCCTATTGTTCAACCTTGATCAAGAGATCTTTCAAAGCCTTCAAGAAGTCCTCAATCAAAGATCATCCTCTTCTCAAGCATTCATTCAAGCGTTCATCCACCTTGAGAAAATCCAAAAGGGGTTTCTTCATTTGAGTAAAGTGTTTTTATTGTTATATTCGCTCATTTAAGGAGCTGTTATTGTATTAATTTGTGCTCTAAGCTATTTTACTCTTTGTGAGTATTTGTTCTTGTTTTTGGAGGATTTCCAAAACAAGGGAAGGTTGATCCGAACCTGAAATCAGAGTGTTTTGAGTTGACTTGTACCCGAGAAACAAGTAGACTAGCTTGGGATAGCTAGTGTAGGAGTTTCCGACTTTTGTATTCGGGTTGAATACAAGTATAGTGGATTGAAATTCCCAAGTAGGAGCTTGGGGAGTGGATGTAGGTGCAAGGTTGGCACCGAACCACTATAAATCCTTGTGTTTGTGGTGTGCTTTATTGTTTCTCTTTATTTCTTTATTATATCCTTGCATTCTTGCTTTAGAAAATTAATCTTGATTTAAAGTCTTTGTTCTCATTCATCATAAGTAATTAATTAAGCCTAAAATTTTTAGAAACCCAATTCACCCCCCATCTTGGGTTGCATAGCTGGGCAACAAGTGGTATCAGAGCACGGTGCTCTAGCCCTTCTTTGATCTAACAATCAAAGAGCCAAAGATCTATGGCAACCCATGTCGGTACTTCTCTAGCCGAGGGGCAATCTACAAACCGACCTCCACTTTTCAATGGGTCTAATTACACCTATTGGAAAGCTCGGATGAAGATATTCATACAAGCGCTTGACTATGATATGTGGAGTATCATAGTGAACGGTCCTCATACACCCACCAAAATTATAGATGGTGAGGAGTCAACCAAACCCGAAAAAGAATGGGATGAGGTTGATAAGAAATTGGCACAATTAAATGCCAGAGCTATGAATGTTCTTTATTGTGCACTAGATGCAAATGAATTTAATCACATTTCTACTTGTGCATCTGCTAAAGAAATATGGGATAGGTTAGAAGTAACCCATGAGGGAACAAATCAAGTAAAAGAGACTAAAATAAACATGCTAGTGCATAAATATGAATTGTTCAAAATAGAGCATGATGAGTCCATAACTGCTATGTTTACTCGGTTTACTGATATAATTAATGGTTTGAAGAGTCTTGGCAAATCTTATACTAACAGTGAGCTTGTAAGGAAGATTCTCAGGTCATTGCCAAGAACTTGAGAAGCCAAGGTGACTGCCATCCAAGAAGCAAAGGACTTGAACACTCTACCTCTAGAAGAGCTTCTTGGATCCTTGATGACTCATGAACTTAGCATGAAGCAACATCAAGAGGATGAAGTCAAAAAGAAAAGAACCATTGCCCTCAAATCCACAACTTCGCCTGATTATGAAATGGATGACACTGAAGATGAAGAACAGGATGAAGAGATGGCACTCATCACCCGGAAATTTAAGAAGTTTCTAAGAAAAAGGAAACAGGGGATGAGAAAGAAGTTCACAAAAGGGGAACAAAGCAAAGAAAAAGAGAAAGATCAACCCCTTATATGCTACGAGTGCAAGAAGCCGGGACATTTCAGATCCGAATGTCCACAACTGAAGAAAGGTCCCAAAAAGTTCAAAAAGAAAGCAATGATGGCGACTTGGAGTGCGAGTGATGACTCAAGCTCCGACGAGGAAACCTCAACAGAACAAGCCAACCTGTGCCTGATGGCACACGAAAATGAGGTAACTTCTGAATCCACTAGTGAATTTACTTTTGAAGAATTGCATGAAGCTTTCTATGATTTAATTGATGAATTAAAGAAACTAGGGAAGAAAAACAAAGAACTGAAATTGGAAAATCAGTCCTTAGTGAAACAAGCTGAAAACCTTTCAATTGAAAAATCCACCTTGATTCAAGAAAATCAAAACTTAAAGAATAAAATTAACAAGCTGAAACCTATAGTAGATAAGTTCACCTTAAGTTTAAACAAACTAAATATGATTCTTGATAATCAGAAAGCTATATATGATAAGGCTGGACTTGGTTATAAACCCCTGAAGAAACAAAAATTTCTGAAGAATATGTATGTAAATTATTCAAGTAACAAGTCTACAAATATCACTTGTTTCAAATGTGGTAGAATAGGACATAAATCATACACATGCCTCAAATCTGCAAACACAACTATAAAGAAAATATGGGTTCCAAAAGGAACCATTCTGACTAACCTAAAAGGACCCAAGAAAGCTTGGGTACCTAAGACAGAAACTTGACCTTTGCTTGCAGGTGTGTCTAGCATCCCAAGGAGGAAACAGAAAATGATATCTTGACAGTGGATGCTCGAGACACATGACTGGTGATGAATCATAATTCATCACGCTGGATGCTAAGGATGGAGGGATGGTCACCTTTGGAGAAAATGGCAAAGAAAAGATCATCAGGATAGGTAACATTGGTATCACTCCCTCCAAATACATTGAGAATGTTTTATTAGTTAAAGGTTTAAAGCATAACTTACTTAGCATTAGTCAATTCTGTGATAAAGGGTATAAAGTAGTTTTTGAATCATCTGTTTGCATTGTGACTAGTCCTATTAACGATGGCATTAAATTTATAGGACATAGGCATGGCAATATTTATATGGTAGATTTAAATAATTTAGCCAAATTAGACATGCAATGCCTAGTATCCTTAAATGCTAAAATTAATGAGACTAGTTGGCTGTGGCATCGTAGACTTGCACATATTAGCATGCATTCTCTTTCAAAATTAATTAAGAAAGATTTAGTTCTTGGTTTGCCAAAACTAAATTTTGAAAAGGATAGAATTTGTGATGCATGCCAATTAGGTAAACAAACTAGAGTTTCATTTAAATCCAAAAATACTGTTTCAACTTCTAGACCTTTAGAGCTCTTACATATGGACTTATTTGGACCAACTAGAACCACTAGTGTAGGAGGAAAACGATATGGCTTTGTAATTATAGATGATTACTCTCGTTTTACTTGGGTTTTCTTTTTGGCACACAAAAATAAACTTTTCATATTTTCACTAAATTTCATCGAAAAGTCACTAATGAAAAAGGTTTTTCAATTCAAAATATTAGAAGTGATCATGGAACTGAATTTGAAAATCAAGATTTTGAAAATTTTTGTGATGAAAATGGAATTGGCCATAACTTCTCTGCTCCTAGGACACCCCAACAAAATAGGGTAGTTGAAAGGAAAAACAGAACCTTAAAAGAAATGGCCCGTACCATGCTTTGTGAAAGCAACCTTCCAAGATATTTTTGGGTGGAAGCAATTAACACAGCATGTTACATTTTAAATCGTGCCTTAATTAGACAATTTTTAAAGAAAACCCCCTATGAACTTTGAAAAGGGAGAAAATCAAATATTGCATATTTTCATGTTTTTGGTTGCCGATGTTTTGTATTAAATAATGGCAAAGAAAAACTTGGTAAATTTGATGCAAAATCAGATGAAGCAATCTTTCTAGGTTACTCCTCCACTAGTAAAACATTTAGAGTTTTCAACAAAAGAACTTTAATAGTTGAGGAGTCCATACATGTTGTCTTTGATGAATCTAACGATCTTCCTTCAAGGAAGAATGAGGGTGTTGATGATGCAGATCCACTAATAGAAGGTATGAAGGAGATCACTCTGAAAGATTCAGCAACTCCAGAAGACAAGGATCAAGAAGACGAACAAAATGAGAGAGGTGAAGAAATTCAAGAACAACCTCAAGGTACAAATGACCTACCCAAGGAATGGAGGTATGTTCACAACCACCCTAAGGAGTTAATAATTGATGATCCTATGCATGGGGTAAAAACCCGTTCTTCACTTAGAGATGTAGTTAATCATTGTGCTTTTGTATCTCATCTTGAACCTAAAACTTTTGAAGAAGCTGAAAATGATCATAATTGGATTAATGCAATGCAAGAGGAACTTAATCAATTTGAAAGAAATAATGTTTGGACCTTAGTATCAAGACCTAAAGATTATTCAATAATTGGCACAAAATGGGTCTTTAGAAACAAATTAGATGAGCATGGAAATATAATTAGAAATAAAGCAAGACTGGTTGCTAAGGGATATAATCAAGAAAAAGAATTGATTTTGATGAAACCTTTGCACCTGTTGCTAGATTAGAAGCTATTAGACTTCTACTTGCATATGCTTGCTTTATGAAATTCAAATTATTTCAAATGGATGTTAAAAGTGCATTTTTAAATGGATATATCGCTGAAGAAGTATATGTAGAACAACCCCTTGGATTTGAAAATCATGCTTTTCCTAATCATGTCTTTAGATTAAATAAAGCTTTATATGGATTAAAACAAGCACCTAGAGCATGGTATGAAAGGCTAAGCAAATTTCTACTAAATAATAGTTTTTCAAGAGGTAATGTAGATACAACCCTATTTATTAAAAGAAATCAAAATGATATGCTAGTTATACAAATTTATGTTGATGACATAATTTTTGGGTCTACTAATGAATCCCTTTGTCAAGACTTTGCTAAGCTTATGCAGGGGGAGTTCGAGATGAGCATGATGGGAGAACTCACCTTCTTCCTCGGACTCCAAATCAAACAATCAAAAGAGAGAATCTCCATCACCCAAAGCAAGTACACCCAGGAACTACTCAAAAGATTTGGAATGGAGAACTGCAAACCAATTGGCACACCAATGAGTCCCTCAAGTAAGCTTGACAAGGATGATGAAGGTAAAAGCGTAGACTTAAAATACTATAGAGGTATAATTGGTTCATTACTATATTTAACTGCAAGTAGGCCTGATATCATGTTTAGTGTTTGTTTGTGTGCTAGATATCAATCTAATCCTAAGGAATCTCATTTGAATGCTGTTAAAAAATCCTTAGATACTTAAATGGTACTCAAACTCTAGGGTTATGGTACTCTAAGGCCTCACAAATTGATTTATTAGGATATTCAGATGCTGATTTTGCTGGATGTAAATTAGATAGAAAAAGCACAAGTGAAACTTGCCAATTTCTTGGAGTTAACCTAATCTCATGGTTTAGCAAGAAACAAAATTTGGTGGCACTGTCTACGGCTGAGGCCGAATACATTGCAGCCGAAAGTTGTTGTGCTCAAATCTTGTGGATTAAGCAACAACTCGAAGACTTTGGAATCAAACTTAATGAAACACCAATAAGATGTGATAACACAAGTACCATAAATCTATCTAAAAATCCAATTCAACACTCAAGATCCAAACATATTGAAATAAGACATCATTTCATAAGAGAACATGTTCAAAACAAAAATATAATTCTTGAATATGTTTGCACTGAAAATCAATTAGCTGATATCTTTACAAAGGCCCTTAGTGAGGATAGATTCTGTGAAATTAGGAGAAATCTAGGAATTCTAGATCCATATGCCTAAATTTTTCTCAATTTCCAAGATTTGATACTTAGAGCTCAATTTCCAACATCTATCCTGGTCCCAAAAGCTCAAGTTTATATTCCAAAAACTTATCTTTGAGCAAAACTCTTTCTCCCAAAATTTTAAATTTTTTTGGAATTTATTCACATTTTTTCTGAATTTCTAAACTTCATGAGTCGACCCCCTTGAGTCGACTCAATGGCAAACTTGTTATTTCCTCAAACTTCCCACGGGCTCATTGTTTTTATACTGGATCCCTGTTCGTGAGATGACTCATCTTCTCATCGTCCTCCTTCCAAAAGCCGTCTTCTCCAACTCTTTTTGCTCCAAATCCAAGGATCAAATTCGAAGCAATTCTCCCTCCTCCTCTCCACCAAAAATCGCCTCCTTGGAAAGGGATTTTTTTTTGTGCTTTCTCGCATTGTTTGGCGCGGTTGGAACGTGACCTAGCACCTCACCGATCTTCCCAAATCCACTTCTTTACTCCACCAAAATCCCTCTTCACTCTCTTATGATCCCTCCTCCACTCAACTCAAGTCTCCTTGCCTGCTACTATATTGAATATGGCTCCAAAGATGAAACTTCCCCAAAGAAGAAAGTCAATCCGTGAGCCTGAAGAAATTATCCGAAAGAAAAGGCATGCTCAGTCTTCCACTGATCCCACTCCAGTTTCAGTATCTACTCAAGGTCCCTCTCAATCCCTCCTAAGCCCCAGTGTGAATCCTCTTTCTGATAGAAAAGTCAAAACCGGGAAGAATATAGATTTTCGATTCTTTGAGAAAGAAGGTTTTACTTTTGCAAGTAAAATTAAAAACCAAGGATGGAAATTCTACTGCTCCCTTAAGGAAGTCACCTATGTTGACCTAGTTAGAGAATTCTACCAGAACCTACATTATGGAAATGGGTCAGTGACTTCAACAGTCAAGGGAATTGATATCTGCTTGGATTCTAGATATTGGAGAAATACTTCAGTTGCCTAGTGAAGGTTACTCTTATATGGAACTCCCAGTAAAAGAAGAGGGGATCAGAATTATTCTAGGAGAAACTTATTCAGGAAGTTTAAACAAATTGGAAGCAAAGATTTTGTCCATTGAGATGAGGATCCTGCATCAGATGGTAACAAAGCTCTTCTTTCCTAGGAGTGGTAGGCATGACTTACTTTCCAGCAGAGATGTATGTATTATGTTTCATGTCATCACTCAGACCCCCCTGAACCTCCCTACACTTATGATAGAGGCCATGAGAGAAACTTTGAACAGATCCAAGGCACACTTGCCTTATGGTATGGCCCTTACTAGAGTATTTAGGAGGTTTGGAGTTAGCTGTGAGGGGGAGGCTTCTACTAAACTCTCTCATGTGGACACTTTCAACCAACACACCCTGCACAGAATGGGATTTACAAAGATTGATGGTGGTTGGATCAAGGGATCTGAAGAGAGAACTGAAGAGAGAATTGAAGATTGAGCTGAAGACAGAACTGAAGGCAGAGTAGAAGAAGAAGGTCCATCATCTCCTGTCCATGACTTCAGGGCAGCATCACCAGTTATCCAGTTCATTCCTGATACAGAGGCTGCTCCTTCAGAGTTTACTAGGATGCCCACACCAGTGTATCAGCCAGAGAGCAGAGCACCTCATTCAGAGTTCAGACTGGCTGACGATCAGATCGAGCATATATCACAGCGTGTGGCTTCTTTGCTGTCTAGCCAGTGGAGTAGTACTTCTTTTGCACCAGGAGCCACCTCTTCTGATCAGACCATTACTCCCCACATCTCCACTGTGTTTCAGATGATATCAGATCAGTCCATCCGGATCCAGCAGCTTGAGGACACAGTCTGGAGATTGACTGGCAGAGTTCTAAACTTGCAGGGGCAAGTCCTTGCATTGGCCCATCCCAAGCCATAGGAGTCAACTATTGAGGTCACAGACCTCACTGCAGAGGCTGGCAGGCTCAGAGGAGCACTAGAAGGTGGATATGAGTTACTGAGGAAAGAGATCCGAGGATCGAGTGAGCATGCAACCACTCAGTTCACTGCTCTACTACAGTCTGTTTTCAGAGCACTGAACGTACTTGATTCCATCAGACTCACCCTTTCTGTTCAGTCCTTAGCATCTCAGCGTACTCAGCCTCCCAGTTCATCTCGCTCTCCTGCTCGTGCTAGAGGCAGATGGGGTAGAGGACGCATTTCTGATCCATCAGCTTCTCATACCATATCTGATGACTCCGATCCATGACTTGTCTTGATCATTACTAGATCCTAGGTGTTAGTGTCTTGTTCTAGGATCTGTATTTTGGGGCATGTATTGACAATTAGCTGGTTGACTTTTATATTAATAACTATGTAATGAAACAATTATGGTTTTATGGAATCATCTTTTACTTATATTTCTACCTTTTGTAATGATGTTGATCATATTTTGGTTATATATATTCTCCTTGTTGAAATATTGTCTTCTCTTAGTTGTTGTTTGCTGTTAATAATTGCTGTATTAAGGGGGAGCAAACATCTGTGATTAACTCTAAAGGGGGAGAAATTAAAGAATATTTCAGAAAAAGGAGAAGTTAACCATGTCTGATGATGTCAAAAAGGGGGAGAAATTAAACAAAAAGCAAAACCCTAAATTATGAGAAAAAGGGGGAGAAATTAAACAAAAAAGCAACTCATCAAAAGCAAAACCCTAAATTATGAGAAATTTGGCATCAAACAGAAATTAAACAAAAAGTAATTCAATTATGAGCAATTAAAGAAAAAGCAACCCATCAAAAGCAAAACTACAAATTATGAGAAATTAATGAATGAATTGAAGAATTTAAAGAACAATATCAAAAGTACAATGCTAAGTACAATGCAATTATGTAACTTTTAAATTACTTCTTTACATATGCTCTGATTTACTTTAAAAATTTAAATATGCTCTGATATACTTCAAAATTCCAACTTACTCTGATACATCTTAAAATTTTTTTTAACTTGCTCTGATACATCATAAAATTTGTTCTGATACATTATAAAATTTTCTCTGATACATTGTAAAATTATTTTTCTTGCTCCATACATTGCAAAATTTATTTTTCTCTTGCTCTGATATATCTTAAACTCAAAATGAGCTAATACACTTTCAAAATCAACTCTTAAACATGCTTTGGCACACATAATTATTTTTTGTATCAAAAGCAATCAAAGCACATAATTAATTTTTGCTCTGATGCTAAAACTAAAATCAAATGAAAATAAGCAAATTTTCAAAATACAACTTGCTCTGATAACAAAAATAAGTTTTCTGCTCTAACACCAAAATCACATATTCCAATGAGCATATCTTCAAATCTTTAAGAAGATGGACAAACTATTTTTGTATATGATCATTTATATTACATGCCAAAAGAATCTTACTCTTTTCAAGCATATAAATGTATAATGCATTCTTTTGAAATTATTGATTCACATAAATGCTTTTGTTCAAATGTTTTGTCATCATCAAAAAGGGGAGATTGTTGCTCCTAGATTGATTTTGATGATTACAAAGTAGATTGAAGGGATACAAATAATTTTAAATTGAAAAAGTTCTTATGCTCTTCAGGGGCAAAATCATAATTTCACTAAAATCCTAATTTGACAGTATCATTTGGTAGAATAAATGATTAGTAATCTATTGGTGAAAATTTCATTATGTTTGGACTTATATTTTTGAAATTATGAAGGTTTGAAGTGCATGAGTCGACTCATGAGTCAACTCATGGCACTATGAGCTGATTGGCACGCAAAAATTTCCCATGGCACGCTGGATTTTTGGCTTGGCACGACTTGTGAGTCGACTCATGAGTCGACCCACAAGGCATGAGTCGACTCATGAGTCGACCCCTGCTGATTTGAGCCAAGAAATTCCAGAAACCACATCTCTGGTCTTTGCAACAGAAGTCGACTCATGAAGTCGACTCCTGAAGCATGAGTCGACTCATGAGTCGACCCCTGCGACGGAAAATATCCGCAACGACTAGTTTTTTGCCCATTTTAATTGCCTTTTATGCTTCCTAAAAATGCTCTAACGGCTCTTTTTCTGCCTAATATATTTTCTCTTGTTTCTTATTGCTATAAAATGTTTCAAATGGTGAAAGAAATTGCAGATCAAACGAGAGATCAAAAATAATCGAGAGGATCCAAAATACATGAAGTGATCAACGAGATATTCGAGAGAAAAAGAAAAGAGGATCCAAAAATCTACACGAGAGATTGTGAAAGAGATTCAAGAGCATTCAAAGAGAGAATTTTTCACGCCTATTGTTCAACCTTGATCAAGAGATCTTTCAAAGCCTTCAAGAAGTCCTCAATCAAAGATCATCCTCTTCTTAAGCATTCATTCAAGCGTTCATCCACCTTGAGAAAATCCAAAAGGGGTTTCTTCATTTGAGTAAAGTATTTTTATTGTTATACTCACTCATTTAAGGAGCTGTTATTGTATTAATTTATGCTCTAAGCTATTTTACTCTTTGTGAGTATTTGTTCTTATTTTTAGAGGATTTTCAAAACAAGGGAAGGTTGATCCGAACCTGAAATCAGAGTATTTTGGGTTGACTTGTACCCGAGAAACAAGTAGACTAGCTTGGGATAGCTAGTGTAGGAGTTTTCGACTTTTGTATTCGGGTTGAATACAAGTATAGTGGATTGAAATTCCCAAGTAGGAGCTTGGGGAGTGGATGTAGGTGCAAGGTTGGCACCGAACCACTATAAATCCTTGTGTTTGTGGTGTGCTTTATTGTTTCTCTTTATTTTTTATTATATCCTTGCATTCTTGCTTTAGAAAATTAATCTTGATTTAAAGTCTTTGTTCTCATTCATCATATGTAATTAATTAAGCCTAAAATTTTTAGAAACCCAATTCACCCCCCCTCTTGGGTTGCATAGCTGGGCAACAAATTTAGCTATATTGCTTTGCTTGGAATCTTTCCAGCAAAATACTCTATTATTTAGAATAAGGATGTATTCCAATATGTTCTTGCTATTATTATATTTAACTAAAAATTAGAATCAAATTCTATAAGTTTTAAGTCAAATTCTCTACAACTAAGTCACCGATCCTTAGTATTTCTCAAATACTTAAGAATGATCTTCTAGTGATTCTCACCCAGATCTTGCAAGTATCCACTCACTATCCTAGTGAGTATACTATATCCGATCTCATACATGATAAATATGATATAATAAATTTTACTCATAAACACTCTATGTATGTTGGATTGAAAAAACTCAAGCAGTTGAAGAAAAAATAAGTAGTTCAAAGCATGTATTTTTAAAATTTTACTATAGAATAATAAAAGATTAAATATTTTAATCTTATAAACATACCTTAGATTAGATCTAAACTACTATTAAGGATCTATGACATAAAAAACTTACATATAAAATCTAAAATAAAATAGAAAACTGTATCGATCACATCGATGCCCTGAATTTGATCTAACCTTTAGATTATATCAGTAGAGTTCAGAACTTATCTTTTTGTGGGTTGATGATCTTTGCTGGTGGTAAGTGTGGTATGAAGATCTTATTGATATCGAGTAGCTACACAAGCATCCAGCCTCTAGGGTGGTCCACACGAAGCCCTTCAGACCGATCAACCCTCCACGAGAATGCTAGCTCACGCAGTCGATTTTTGATGGCAGATCTGATTTGATCTTCTTTTTCGATCACCTCAAACCTTTTCGATGTCGAAGATGGATCAAAGAAGGATATTGAATGGTGGAGAAAATTTAGATGAAGACTCTCTTCTTTTTGGATTTTTTCTTATCCGAAAATCTAGAACAGTTCTAGGTCTCTCACCCAAGAGGAGAACGGTCTCTTCTTTTGTTCATTCCAAGGAGGAAGGAAATCCATCCAATCCTCACATCTCAAAGAAGTATTTTTGACTCCCTTTCTCTCTGATATCTGGTGGTGAAGAGCTCTCTTCTTTTGGCACACAAACTTGTAGCCTTTTATGGTTGTTGCACAAACTAGATAAAACAAGATAAGGGCTGGAGTTTGTTGCAATTGAAATTCTTTTGAATTTTAATTTGACTCTAACTTTTTCTCACCCTTATCTAACTTAAAGAGGGACTTACTAGAGAAAATTAGGCATAAAAATTAGTTAGAAAGACCTCCTTTTCTCGTATACAATAGACCCCTTCAAAAGCAGCCAATGTGTGGAAGAATATGGATAAGGTTTTAAGTTGAAATTCAAACTAATTTGAATTCAAATCAAAACCAATCAATTCTTATCCTTAATAGATGATAAAAGAAAGATTATTTTTTAGTTTTCTTATGTACAAACTAATTTTATATGGTGAGAAAAGGTGTAAGATAATTTAGGTGGCACAAGGGATAGAGTCCTACTCATTTGGGACTCTAGGGTTCAACCAATTGGATTTCTTTTAAACCCAATCCAATTAGACCCAAATAAAATATGATGAACTTAATCTAATTAAAATCTTATAATCTCAAATAAATTTAATCAAATTAATAAATTAATTAAGCCATAGATGTTAGATGTGTGCCCTAGATGCCAGATTGGCTGACACATTCCTGTACAAATCTAAGGGCAAATTTATAATTTTGACTATAAATCAATAAATGGGTTATTCTTCTATCACATTGTGTACATTGTGTCTATGATACATCCTTTGAGTTAGTAGGAATGTCAATTCATATTTTCAAGAGTTAAAAATTTAAGGTATGAATTTATATAACTAATACATAAACAGCTCCTGACCATAGGATCATCACGAGGATGGTGATCGATCTGAAAGGTTGGTGTACGATCGCTTCCTTAGGATAGATGTGTCTTGAGTCTATGGTGTAGAGACACCAAAGTGAGAGTACAGATATTCATTGAGAATGAGAGTCCTGAGCGTGACCATCTCGAGCAGTCATAAGGAAGTCTACCTTCTCATCGATGACTAGCTCGATGCTGCAGTTGTGTGTCTAGTTCTTTGATCTGAGGTGCATCGACAGTTCACCTTGAGTGTGTTATAGTTTGACTACACCAAAACTCAATCTCCTAGCCATTCGAAATCCTGAGGTGTATGTTGGCTGTAGCATATTTATTGTAGGAACTAGGTTGCACCAAGATGGGATCTATCAACCTCGGTAGATGAGAGGAGTAGTCCTATGATGATCAAAAAATTGAGTCCTTAAGTCCATGGACATGGCAGAGTGAAATAATGGAAAAGAGTTTTCCATTGGGGTTTCACATCAGACTCAGATCGATCGATTGATTCATATGACTGATGTTGGGTTTGATGAGTTCACCTTAACCCTAATTCAGTCGGGACTCATGATAAAGGAACTCAATCCCACAGGTAGCTACACTGAGAGGTTCATCTTCAATTCTGATGGGTTGCCACCATATACTGCTAGGTGTCACTGGTGGATTTTGAGAGCAATTAGAATGATCTTGATGATCGATCATTCTAATTGTATGAATCAGAAGAGTTCTGGTCCATCGAAAGGAGTTTTGATAATGTCAATGATGAGATCACGACATATCTTATTACCATATAGAATTGAACCTAACTGGGTCACACTAACAAGGGTTAGGATCTGGATGTCATCAATTGGACTAGCCCAATTGATTTGGATTAGATCCAATTAGGTTCAAAGAAATCGTGCTAGCACTCGATTGAGCCTAACTTTCTCCTTATGTAATCTTTTCTATCTTGACTGAGCCAAATGTGATTTGACTCACCCAAAGAACCTTGAGAAGGTTTCTCTCAGTCTAAATAAAGCTTGTCTAGTTTAGAAAAGTCTTGTCTTAATTCATGAGATGAATTTAAGATAATACCTGCTAATTCCTCTCACCTGCCATTTTCATTTTAGGACATCTGTCAAATATTGACATATGGGTCTTAAACTGAAGGCCACTTGGCAAGAGCTCATTGGAGGATTTTTGTGGAGTATCCACATGCCAAAATCATATTAAATTGGGTGCCATAATCAGACTATGGCGTGAGCCCAATTGGATTAAGTGGGCGCCCCAAGTGGATAAGGATGGAGAGTCTTGATCAACATAGACTAGTTGGCGCCAACCTTTCCTTGTGCTTATCCAATGTTGGCGCCAACATAGGAGAGAGGGTGGGGCTTCTTATTTGATGTGATCAGATGATATCACTCCAATAATCAGAATTTTTTGGATTAAATAAAATTTTTTGATTGATCGAATGATGTGGCACTGCGCAGTGCAGCAGGGTCTATATAAACCCTGTCTGTGCCTAGGGTTTTATGTGATTGCACCAAACCATCAAAGCTGCAGCCCCCTTTCCTCTTCTCCATGTCCCATCTGTATCACTCCCTCTCCTCTTCACATCCAAGGAGTTGGACATCCATCTGGCAAAGTTCTAAGGCATGGTGATGCCTTGAACAGGAAGGCTGCAGAACTTCTTCGACAGGCTGCAGCTCCAACTTCAGGAAGACTTTTGAAGATCTTCCTAATCAGATTTAGTTCTGATTTTTGGAACAAAAATTTGTGAGGAGAAGACAATCTAGATCCTACCTGAGTGGATACTGGTAGAGGTCAGGTGATTGCATGGCTAAATCAGAATCTCAGGCTTGCTGCGATCATCTACAGGGTAATCAGATTACCCCTGAGGTATTTCATGTTTCCTCATATTTTTAGATTTATTTTTGAATTAATATTAGATAATAAAATTAGATCTAAAAATTTAGATCTAAAATAAATGTAGGATAATTTTTTTTTTAAATTATTCCATCCCAGATTTGATGAAATCTGGAAGATCCTACAAAAAAAAAGGCAGTTTTTCCTTCAACTAGTATCAGAACCAGGTTGATGGCTCAGTTTCAGATCTAATTTAGATCTAATTTTAATTTTAATTTATCTGATATTAAAGAATTTTAGATGTCACATCAGATGTGATAGGATCTGTTGGTACAAGAATCCGCTTGCGCCAGAGAAGCTGGAGTCGAGGGAGTCGCGGTCGCCGCCGGGACCTGCAAGAGAAGTCTAAACCGGAGGTGGGGTTGCTCCGGCAAGACCCTCCGATGCTCAAGTCAGTTCTCTGCCTCAACAAGAATGGAGCGCTCGAACGAAAATTTTAGCAGAGTTTCTAGGTAAAAACAAGAGCTTATGGAATAACGTATCTGGGGTTCCCCTTTTATAGACGGAGTGGGCAACAAACTGATGGTGACGCCTGTAACCGTCTGGCAGTGGGCCGCCCATAGTCAGAAAAAGTTTATTGCGGAGAGTAGTGGGGTGGACCCGTGGCTATTACCAGGGCATGCCACGTGGAGTCTGCCACGAGAAGCGGAGCGACGTCCGTTGTCGCGACCTGCCAGAGGATAGAAGAATCGTGCGGTATCCGTCGCAAGAAGTGGAGCAGGATCATGGCCATTATTACAGCCTGCCAAGGAGTGATGGAGTCACGTGGAATCCATCGCAGGAGGTGGAGTAGGGTCGTGGAGTGATGGAGCCGCGTGGAATCTGCCGCAGGGAATGGAGCAGAATCGTGGCTGTTACTGCAGCGCGCCAGGGGGCGAAGGTCTATCGGTTGAAGTCCGACTGGAGTGTCTGGCGGAGAGAGGTAGTTAGCCATCTGTCCAAGAGGAGCTCGGAATCTAGCTTTCGCAGGAGTTCGGATGGAGTCTTCCTTCAGTCACAGTCGGGGGCGAAGCCTGGCTCCCGTAGGAGCCCGGCGGAGCTTACCAGCAGTTGAAGTTGGTGACAGAGCCCAGCTCCCATAGGAGTCCGGGCGGAGTCTTCCTGCAGCTAAAGTCAGGTGTGAAGCCCGGCTCCCGTAGGAGTCCGGACGGAGCTTACCAGTGGTTGAAGTTGGTGACGGAGCTCGGCTCTCGTAGGAGTCCGGGCAGAGTCCTCCTTGCGGTCGAAGTTGTGGATGGAGCCCAGCTCCCGTAGGAGTCCGGGCGGTTGAAGTTGGTGACGGAGCCCGGCTCCCGTAGGAGTCCGGGCGGAGTCCTCCTTGCGGTCGAAGTCGTGGATGGAGTCCGGCTCCCGTAGGAATCCGGGCGGTTGAAGTTGGTGATAGAGCCCGACTCCCATGGGAGTCTGGGCGGAGTCCTCCTTGCGGTCGAAGTCGTGGACGGAGCCCGACTCCCATAGGAGTCCGGGCGGTTGAAGTTGGTGACGGAGCCCGGCTCTCGTAGGAGTCTGAACAGAGTCCTCCTTGCGGTCGAAGTCATGGACGGAGCCCGGCTCCCGTAGGAGTCCGGGCGGTTGAAGTTGGTGACGGAGCCCGGCTCCCATGGGAGTCCGGGCGGAGTCCTCCTTGCGGTCGAAGTCGTGGACGGAGCCTGGCTCCCGTAGGAGTCTGGGTGGAGTCTTCCTGCAGTTAAAGTCAGGTGCGGAGCCCGGCTCCCGTAGGAGTCCGGACGGAGCTTACCAGTGGTTGAAGTTGGTGACAGAGCTCGGCTCCCGTAGGAGTCCGGGCAGAGTCCTCCTTACGGTCGAAGTCGTGGATGGAGCCCGGCCCCCGTAGGAGTCCGGGCGGTTGAAGTTGGTGACGGAGCCCGGCTCCCATGGGAGTCCGGACGGAGCTTCCTTGCGGTCGAAGTCATGGACGGAGCCCGGCTCCCGTAGGAGTCCGGACGATTGAAGTTGGTGACGGAGCCCGGCTCCCGTAGGAGTCTGGGCGGAGTCCTCCTTGCGGTCGAAGTCGTGGACGGAGCCCGGCTCCCGTAGGAGTCCGGGCGGTTGAAGTTGGTGATGGAGCCTGACTCCCATGGGAGTCCGGGCGGAGTCCTCCTTGCGGTCGAAGTCGTGGACGAAGCCCGGCTCCCGTAGGCGTCCGGGTGGAGTCTTCCTGCAGTTAAAGTCAGGTGCGGAGCCCGGCTCCCGTAGGAGTCCGGACGGAGCTTACCAGCAGTTGAAGTCGATGACGGAGCCCGGCTCCCGTAGGAGTCCGGGCGGAGTCCTCCTTGCGGTCGAAGTCGTGGACGGAGCCCAGCCCCCATAGGAGTCTGGGCTGTTGAAGTTGGTGATGGAGCTCGGCTCCCGTGGGAGTCTGGATGGAGCTTACCAGCGGTTGAAGTTGGTGACGGAGCCTGACTCCCGTAGGAGTCCGGGTGGAGTCCTCCTTACGGTCGAAGTCGTGGATGGAGCCCGGCTCCCGTAGGAGTCCGGGCGGTTGAAGTTGGTGATGGAGCCCGGCTCCCGTAGGAGTCTGGACAGAGTCCTCCTTGCGATCGAAGTCGTCGATGGAGCTCGACTCCCGTAGGAGTACGGGCAGAGTCTTCCTGCAGTTTAAGTCAGGTGCGGAGCTCGGCTCCCGTAGGAGTCCGGACGGAGCTTACCAGCGGTTGAAGTTGGTGACAGAGCCCGGCTCCTGTAGGAGTCCGGGTGGTTGAAGTTGCTGATGGAGCCCGGCTCCCGTGGGAGTCCGGGCGGAGTCCTCCTTGCAGTCGAAGTCGTGGATGGAGCCTATCTCCCGTAGGAGTCCGGGCGGAGTCCTCCTCATGGTCGAAGTTGTGGACGGAGCCCGGCTCCCGTAGGAGTCCGGGCGGAGTCCTCCTCGCGATCGAAGTCGTGGATGGAGCCCGGCTCCCGTAGGAGTCCGAGCGGAGTCTTCCTGCAGTTAAAGTCAGGTGCGGAGCCTGGCTCCCGTAGGAGTCCGGACGGAGCTTACCAGCGGTTGAAGTCGGTGATGGAGCCCGACTCCCGTAGGAGTCCGGGCGGAGTCCTCCTTGCGGTCGAAGTCGTGGACGGAGCCCGGCTCTCGTAGGAGTCCGGGCGGTTGAAGTTGGTGACGGAGCCCGGCTCCCGTGGGAGTCCGGACTGAGCTAACCAGCGGTTGAAGTTGGTGACGGAGCCCGGCTCCCGTAGGAGTTCGGGCGGAGTCCTCCTATGGTTGAAGTCGGGGACGGATCCTGCAAGGGTCAATCCCGCTGAGAACTTCGACTGTGGGTATTTTTTACCCAACACCAGTCCCCGTACTTTTGAGTTTGAATTTCGAATGAAGGAAGTACAGAGAGATTGGCATAACCGAAGTTATCTCCTCGAATCTTGCGCACGACCGCCCCCAGATATTTTGGCATTAAATGTGCACGTGCTGGAGTCTTTTCGAATCGGGGCGATACGAAGGGACCCTTCAAAATTCCTGCTGGTACACTGGCCCAGGTACGATGCAATAATGGCCCTGCCAACGTCAGCCACTTTTAGCCGCCTGCCACGGTGAGTGGGACACGTATCGAGCACGGGCCGGCCTGGGGGGATTCGCGATCATTATGGCGTCGGATCCCAGGGCCTATTTAAACCTGTCCTTCCACCTTTAGGGGCCCTATTCCACTCCAGAGTTCTACCAGTATCTGCCCTTCCTTCGAGAGCCCTGTTTCTGTTGGCGTCTTCTCGGGCCATAGGCACCCTTTGAGTCATCCCTATCCTCGCCCCTCTGCATCCCTCTGAGCGATCTAGGTTAGTCCTAGAACCTTCATCTTTCTTCCCGCCACTTAGGGGCCTTTTCTTTGCCATTTTTTTTTCTGTTGTATTCCTTTGAGTTAGTCTCCTCTGGCCTCCCGTCCTTTGTCCTGTCCGTCTTCTTCGGGATCTTTAGAGTCTTCATTCGAAGTTATTCAAAATATCTTCCGGCTCTTCCGCTCCCAGCGGTTCCAGGAGTTCTTCCGCCTCAACCCCCTAGGTCCCTCGTTCTGTAGATGAACCCGCATCTGGGGCTGGGCTTCGCCCGATTTTTACGTCGGGCGCCATTCCATGCTCCCTGACTCCGGATGAACTCCTTCTGATTAGGGTTCAGTATGGAGTTCCTCCGGAGTATGACCTGGAGCTGCCTGGCCCCTCCGACCGAGCTAGCACTCCCCCACCCGGTCGTTTTTGCCTGTATCAGGAGGCATTCCGTGCTGGACTCCGGCTTCCACTTCCATCCTTTGTTGTCACCTTCTTCCGCTTCTTAGACATCTCTTTGGCTTCTGTTGCTTCGAATTCTTTTAGGTTTTTGATAGGGTTTCTCTCCCTTTGCCATGTAGTCGAGGTCCAACCGTCCCTCTCTCTGTTTAGGCACTTCTATACCTTCAAGCATCATCCTTCGGCGAAGGACTGGTGGTATTTCTCCCCTCAGTTCGGCAAGAAGGGGTTGCTGAAAGGTGCCCCCTCTTCAATCCATAACTGAAAGGAGAAATACCTCTTCGTCCACTGCCTGACCCTGAGGCTGGGCCTGCCCCCTTGGGGCTCTCTGAGGGATTCTGTCCCCGGGCCCCCAGCCTGGGGGAGGATGACCTCCAGGCTGCCTGAAAGCTTCTCACCTATTCCGCCCCTTCCCTTCCCAACCTTCTGAGGGAGCAATTTTTGTTCAACATTGGCCTGAGCCCCCAGGATCCTGCGAGTACTTCATCTTTTCCTTTCTCTTCTTTTTCTCCTGTCCTTCTTCTTTCTCTTTTCTTTCTCTCTTTCCCTTTTTTTTTGTGTCACTCCTTTTTCATTCTATTACTAATTTTTGATCTCTCTCCTCTTTCTCTTTCTCTCTTTTTTTTTTTTTTTTTTTAAGGAATGGACGCCGAAGCAGCACGGATGCTTGCTAGGGGCCTCATGGCCCACAAAAGAAAGGGTGCCGCGGCCTCCGGATCGGCAAAGAGGGCCAGGGCGGAGGAGTCGAGCTTGGCCGCACCCATCCAGGCAGCTTCAGCGATCGACATTCCCTCAGACGCCGAACCTATGGCCCCCCGGGCTTCTTCGAGGAGTCCACCGATTGGGGCTCCCGTTTCGGGGGTCTGCCCCATGGAGGCACCCGTAGTCGAGAGGAGGAAGAGAAGGAAGTCGGTGGCCCACAGGGTGAGTAGCCGTCGAGCCACTGCGGATGAGTCCCTCTGTTCTGAAGAGGAGCCGGAGAATCCCTTTAACGATAGAGACTTGATCAGGTGGTTGATCGACGGCTGCATCCTGCCCGAAGTCGTCGAGAGGATCGACCACACCGATCCCAAGCAGCGGGTCTGGGACTCCCCAGGGTCCTTCCTCGAGGTAAACAAATCTTCTTTTAACCGACTATTCGGCCCTTGTTCTGATCCCCTTGTCGCCCTTGCAGATTGGGCACCAGCTCCTCACCAATATCGAGGCGATGAACCGGGCGAGGAGGGATGCCGTCCAGGTGGAGGAGCACTACCGGGCCGAGGTCGCTCGCCTTAAAGAAAAGGCAGCCGAAGTAGTCGCCCTCCAAGAGGCCCTGAAAAGAGAGAAACAAGCCCGGGAGGAGGAGAAGCAGACCTTGGAGGAGACGGTGAGAAAGGTGGAGGCCGAGGTCACCAACTTGGCTGAGCCGATTCCAGTCCTGGTCTTGGAGGCCAGGGTCCTTGCGGTAGAGGAATTCAAGACCTCCACGGAGATGAGGGACCTGAATGTTCAATTCGGCCAGGAGGTGTTCTTCAAGGGGTTCGAGCTCTGCCAGGAGAAGGTGGCCAGTAAATTTCTGGAGCTCGACCTCAGCTTCTTGGGTGAGGAGTCTGAAGATGAGGTCGGTCCCTCACCCACTACCACTGCTGCCACAGCCCCCCTTCCAGGGACGTCGAGTTCTCCAACCCCTACCCCTGAGGTCTGAGACCTCCGACCTTGTATTTTTATTTTACTGCAATTTTTCTTTTCCTTTTTGTCTTCAAGAATCATCCAATCAATAAAGTTGAATTTCTTGTCGTGGGTGGCTTCTCCCTCCTCCCTTTCTTCTCTCTGCTTTTCTTTCCGTGATGAGTCGTGTCTTGACGCTTTTGCCTTCCGATGGCAGTGTCCTGCAGAAGCACTTCCCCTGCCCCTGGGGATTCCGCTGAAGTCGACGATCCAGCGGCTGAAGAAGGAAGTCCTTCACTTGACAAAAAGGTCAAAGAAGATGGAAGGTGAGCTTCGCAGATTGAGGGAGGGTCATTCTGAAGCTACCGTGGAGGCCACCCACTTTCGGAATCTCCACGTGAAGGGGATCATGGAGTATAGCCGGAGGAAGGCGGACTTCGCGAAGGAGCTTGAGGAATGTAAGAAGAGCACCAGTGATCGAATTTGGGCTCAAGCTGCCAAGATTAGCACTCTCAGGGTGGAACTATCGACTGCGATGGAGAAGATCGGCCAGCTGGGAGAAAGTTCATCCCGGCTCTTGGCCTGGGCCGACGGCGACCGAGAGTGGTCGAAGAAGGTCTCCGACCTTCAGCAGCAGCTTCAGGACGCCGAGGTGAGCTACGACGTGCATCGGGCCGGTTGGCGCAGGCAGGTAGAGGAATATAAAGGGAGACTCAGGGTGGTGACTGACGAAGTCACCCATCTTCAGAGGCAGCTGGCTGATAGGGCTCAGCTGACTTCTGCCCGGGATTCCAGTGAACTCCAGCCCCTGAGAGGAACCGTCGAAGGGCTTTCTGTCGCCCTTGGGGAAAGGATGGTTGAGCTGCAGCAATTGAAGATCTAGCTGGCATACGAGCAGCAGGCCGTCACGGATGCGGAGGCGGAATCTGAGGTACTGAGAAAGAGGCATCGAGAGGTGGAGACTGAGAGCCAGCGACTTCATCGGGCGCTCCAAGACGCGCTGCTGAAAAGGAGAGAGCTGGAAGAAGAAATTGAGAATCTAAGGCAGTCCTGGATGAGGGGTGGAGCAGATAATCCTAGGTCGGAAGGAGCAGAGCTTCCCTAGGGCTCTTTTTGTCCTTCTATCTTTTCATGTATACATTTTCCCTTTTGTCGTTTTGCTTTTCTTCCTTTGGCCTTCTGGGCTTTATGGTGTATATTTCGCAAATGGAATGAAAAGGGGATTTTGTGTTACCTCGCCCGCATATTGTATTAAATTATCGTCCGTCGAACTTCTCCTGTCGTTCGACTTGTCCAATGTTGACGTCGTTGGGGGGTACCCAGTCGTCGATGCGCTGGTTTGCTTTCCTCGTCACTCGCGGCCGCAGGCTCGAGCTTGGTGGTCCGAACTTCGCATTGCTTTGGAGACGTCGTTGTCTTCTGGACCTATGTCGAGAGCCTTCTTAGAGGCCGGGGGTGTTTGGTAGGAACTTCCCGTCTTTGTTGGGATGAGGTTCCTTAGGTCTTTGGTGTGATTTATCCTTCATCTGTTTCCGACGTTGCTCATCGCTCTTCCTCTTTAATTTCTCTCCTCTTCTCAGAGTGAGGGCCCCCCCACCTTTTACGGGGTTGCGTAGGAGTGTGAAGGTGTCGCTGAGGGGTCTTTCCCCTTTATCCGATCTTGTCGGGCGGTCGGGCTTCGTCACTGTCAGGGCAAGGTTCTCCTCCTGTTTCCAACGGGGCCGCAGAGGCACATAAGGGCCATTGCAAGGGTCTCTCTCCCTATCCGATCTAAAAGAATCGGGCCTTCGACTTTGCTCATGTCAGGATGAGGTTCTCCTCCTGTTCCTGGCACGATTGTGGGGGCACATTAGGGCATTGTAAGGCCTCTCCCCCCATCCGATCTAAAAGAACTGGGTCTTTGACTTTGCTCATGTCAGGACGAGGTCCTCCTCCTGTTCCTGACATGGCTGTGAGGGCACATTAGGGCGTTGGAAGGCCTCTCCCCCTATCCGGTCTAAAAGAACCAGGCCTTTGACTTTGCTCATGTCAGGACGAGGTCCTCCTCCTATTCCTGACATGGCTGTGGGGCACATTAGGGCGTTGTAAGGCCTCTCCCCCCATCCGATCTAAAAGAACCGGGCCTTTGACTTTGCTCATGTCAGGATGAGGTCCTCCTCCTGTTCCTGACATGGCTGTGGGGGCACATTAGGGCGCTGCAAGGCCTCTCCCCCAATCTGATCTCAAGATAATCAGACTTTCATTTTAGTTATGTTAGGATGAGGTTCTCCTCCCGTTCCTAACATAACTTTGTTTTAATTGTTTGAAGGGGTTATACGCAGTCGTGACAAATCCATGCCAAATGGAGGGAGCATGCCAAGTCGAAAGGAATTTAGATTCAAGGCAAAATCGTAAGCGATACATTTACAGGTTTTCCGGGTTCCATGGTTGTGGGAGATCTGTTCCTCCTTGAGGCCCTCCGGCGATGGAGTCGATAGTCCCGATTGGAGGCCCATCTCTGGGCTGCTCCTCCCTCTTGGCGGCTCAGGTTGCGGTAGGGCCCTTGGCCGATCTTCTCTACCCTCGGGCCAGCATCGGATGAACCTGTCGAGTCGACCTCGTCGGATGAGCTCCTCGATCTCGTCTCGGAGCTGGATGCATTCCTCCGTGTCGTGGCCGTGGTCGTGGTGGTAGAGACAGAACTTGTTGGGGTTGCACTTTTCGAGGTGTGTGCGCATCCTCTCTGGCCTAGGGAGCTGCTCCCTGACCTCCATCAGTACCTGGGTCTTCGAGGCATTGAGGGGGGCGTAGTTGCGGAACCTCCCCGATGGAGAGCCCCACCGAACCCCGCGATCCGGACTCCTCTGCCTGCATATCCTGGGTGGAGTATGGGCACGCTTGTGCCTAGGAGGGGATCGAGAACGTGGCCGAGCTTCCCTAGGCCTTTTTTCGACTACGGGCTTACTCGAGTCTCCCGCCACCGCTCTCTTACGGCCTCTTCAACCTACATTTTGAAGGCTTCTTCTGCTCGAGCGTACCCTTCAGCCCGAGCCAACAAATTAGCAAAATCCCTGGGGTACTTCTTCTCCAGGGAGAACAAAAGATCATTCTTCTGAAGGCCACCCTTCAGAGCGGCCATTGCGACTGATTGGTCCAAGTTCCAGACCTCCAACACCGCGATGTTGAAACGGTTGATGTAGGCCCGGATGGACTCCCCTTCCCTCTGCTTGATATTGATGAGGGACTCTGAACCCTTCCGAGGGTGCCGGCTACTGATAAAATGGGCCACAATTGGTGGCTCATCTGATCGAAAGAAAAGATGGTACCCAGCTTCAGAGCTGAGTACCAGTTTCTTGCCGCTCCCTTCAAGGTGGATGGGAAGGCTCGGCATAGAATGGCGTCGGGAGCACCATGAAGCAGCATCATTATCTGAAAGGCTTCCAGATGATCAACCGGGTCTGAAGTCCCATCGTAGCTTTCGAACTGGGGGAGCTTGAAGTTTGGCGGGATCGGTTCCTGCATGATCATTTGAGAAAAGGGAGGGTCAGTGCAAATATCTTCACCATAAGCGGGGGGAGCATGGCAGAGTTCTTCAATCTGCCGGTTCATCTCTTGGAGTCTCCGATCTAGGAAATCCTCTCGACTTCGAGTCTCGAGGGTCCTCTGGCAGAATGGAGCAGGGATCTTCCAGGGGTGGAGTCGTGATCCGATTGAGGGCTCTCCACCCTCAGGTTCATTTTCTCAGGAAAGACGGGACGGCTGGCCCAAGTGTCCCGCCCCACTGTCGGATTCTGGTGTTCTGACGATACCCTTTCCAGACGCACTGATGCCTGCGGCTGCTGCTATTGCTGCATAGCCTGCATAGCTTCAGTAAGGCCTCTGACCTGCTGTGCTAGCAGATCAAACTGCTTCGCACCGACCGCCGTCACCGGAGGAGGAGGAGGAGGTTGGGAAATAGGGGGTGAGGCCATGGATCGTCGCATGGATGCCTTGCGGGGAGGCACCGAGCAAGGACCGAGTGGAGAAAGGGGGAGGGGACGCCGGAAGAAATGCTCGGGGGCAGTTCCGTTGAGCGCTCCTTTAAAAATAAGGATACTGAGAAGACACAGACCCTTCTTCTAGTGCCAATCCTGTTGGTGCAAGAATTCGCTTGCGCCGGAGAAGCTGGAGTCGAGGGAGTCGTGGTCGCCGCCGGGATCTGCAAGAGAAGTCTAAACCGGAGGTGGGGTTGCTCCGGCAAGACCCTCCGACGCTCAAGTCAGTTCTCTGCCTCAACAAGAATGGAGCGCTCGAATGGAAATTTTAGCAGAGTTTTCGGGTAAAAACAAGAGCTTATGGAATAACATATCTGGGGTTCCCCTTTTATAGGCGAGGGGGCAACAAACTGATGGTGACGCCTGTAACCGTCTGGTAGTGGGCCGCCCATAGTCAGGAAAAGTTTGTTGCGGAGAGTAGTGGGGTGGACCCATGGCTATTACCAGGGCGTGCCACGTGGAGTCTTCCACGAGAAGCGGAGTGGCATCCATTGTCGCGACCTGCCAGAGGATAGAAGAATCATGCGGTATCCGTCGTAGGAAGTGGAGCAGGACCGTGGCCATTATTATGGCCTGCCAAGGAGTGATGGAGTCACGTGGAATCCGTCGCAAGAGGTGGAGCAGGGTCGTGGAGTGATGGAGCCGCGTGGAATCTGCCGCAGGGAATGGAGCAGAATCGCGGCTGTTACTGCAGCGTGCAAGGGGGCGAAGGTCTGTCGGCTGAAGATCGGCTGGAGTGTCTGGCGGAGAGAGGTAGTTAGCCATCTGTCCAAGAGGAGCTCGGAATCCAGCTTTCGCAGGAGTTCGGATGAAGTCTTCCTTCAGTCACAGCCGGGGGCGGAGCCCGGCTACCGTAGGAGCCCGGGCGGAGCTTACCAGCAGTTGAAGTTGGTGACAGAGCCCAGCTCCCGTAGGAGTCCGGGCGGAGTCTTCCTGCAGTTAAAGTCAGGTGTGGAGCTCGGCTCCCGTAGGAGTCCGGACGGAGCTTACCAGCGGTTGAAGTTGGTGACGGAGCCCGGCTCCTATAGGAGTCCGGGCGGAGTCCTCCTTGCGGTCGAAGTCGTGGACAGAGCCCGGCTCCCATAGGAGTCTGGGCGGTTGAAGTTGGTGATGGAGCCCGACTCCCGTAGGAGTCCGGGCGGAGTCCTCCTTGCAGTCGATGTCGGGGACGGAGCCCGGCTCCCGTAGGAGTCTGGGCGGTTGAAGTTGGTGACGGAGCCTGACTCCCGTGGGAGTCCGGGCGGAGTCCTCCTTGCGGTCGAAGTCGTGGATGGAGCCCGGCTCCCGTAGGAGTCCGGGCGGTTGAAGTTGGTGACGGAGCCCGACTCCCGTAGGAGTCCGGGCGGAGTCCTCCTTGTGGTCGAAGTCGTGGATGGAGCCCGGCTCCCACAGGAGTCCGGGCGGTTGAAGTTGGTGATGGAGCCCGACTCCCGTGGGAGTCCGGGCAGAGTCCTCCTTGCGGTCGAAGTCGTGGATGGAGCCCGGCTCCCGTAGGAGTCCGAGCGGAGTCTTCCTACAGTTAAAGTCAAGTGCGGAGCCTGGCTCCCGTAGGAGTCCGGACGGAGCTTACTAGTGGTTGAAGTCAGTGACGGAGCCCGACTCCCGTAGGAGTCCGGGTGGAGTCCTCCTTGCGGTCGAAGTCGTGGACGGAGCCCGACCCCCGTAGGAGTCCAGGCGGTTGAAGTTGGTGACGGAGCCCAGCTCCCGTGGGAGTCCGGACGGAGCTTCCTTGCGGTCGAAGTCGTGGACGGAGCCCGGCTCCCATAGGAGTCTGGGCGATTGAAGTTGGTGACGGAGCCCGGCTCCCATAGGAGTCCTGACAGAGTCCTCCTTGCGGTCAAAGTCATGGATGGAGCCCGGCTCCCGTAGGAGTCTGGGCGGTTGAAGTTGGTGACGAAGCCCGGCTCCCATGGGAGTCCGGGCGGTGTCCTCCTTGCGGTCAAAGTCATGGACGGAGCCCGGCTCCCGTAGGAGTCCGGACGGAGTCTTCCTGCAGTTAAAGTCAGGTGCGGAGCCCAGCTCCCTAGGAGTTCGGACGGAGCTTACCAGCGGTTGAAGTCGGTGACGGAGCCCGGCTCCCGTAGGAGTCCGGGCGGAGTCCTCCTTGCGGTCGAAGTCGTGGACGGAGCCCGACCCCCGTAGGAGTTTGGGCAGTTGAAGTTGGTGATGGAGCCCGACTCCCGTGGGAGTCCCGACGGAGCTTACCAGCGGTTGAAGTTGGTGATGGAGCCCAGATTCTGTAGGAGTCTGGAAGGAGTCCTCCTTACGATCGAAGTCATGGACGGAGCCCAGCTCTCGTAGGAGTCCGGGAGGTTGAAGTTGGTGACGGAGCCCGGCTCCCATAGGAGTCCGGGCGGAGTCCTCCTTGCGGTCGAAGTCGTGGACGGAGCCCAGCTCCCGTAGGAGTACGGACGGAGTCTTCCTGCAGTTAAAGTCAGGTGCGGAGCCCGGCTCCCGTAGGAGTCTGGATGGAGCTTACCAGCGGTTGAAGTTGGTGACGGAGCTCGGCTCCCGTAGGAGTCCGTGCGGTTGAAGTTGGTGATGGAGCCCGGCTCCCGTGGGAGTCCGGGCGGAGTCCTCCTTGCGGTCGAAGTCGTGGATGGAGTCCGGCTCCCGTAGGAGTCCGGTCGGAGTCCTCCTCGCGGTCAAAGTCGTGGACGGAGCCCGGCTCCCGTAGGAGTCCGGGCGCAGTCCTCCTCGCGGTCGAAGTCATGGACGGAGCCGGCTCCCATAGGAGTCCGGGCAGAGTCTTCCTGCAGTTAAAGTCAGGTGCGGAGCCCGGCTCCCGTAGGAGTCCGAACTGAGCTTACCAACGGTTGAAGTCGGTGACGGAGCCCGGCTCCCGTAGGAGTCCGGGCGGAGTCCTCCTTGTGGTCGAAGTCATGGACGGAGCCCGGCTCCTGTAAGAGTCTGGGCGGTTGAAGTTGGTGACAGAGCCCGGCTCCCGTGGGAGTCCGGACGGAGCTTACCAGCGGTTGAAGTTGGTGACGGAGCCCGGCTCCCATAGGAGTCCGGGCGGAGTCCTCCTGTGGTTGAAGTCGGGGATGGAGCCTGCAAGGGTCAATCCCGCTGAGAACTTCGACTGTGGGTATTTTATACCTAACAGGATCTAAAATCAAAATATTTAAAATTAAATCTGAAAATATCTAACATGCATGAGATGCACGACTAGATTAGGAATAGTTTGATCTATGAATAGTCTTGTAAGTTTATATTTTAATGAGATTAAAATATAATTTAGATCTAATTTATTTTCTAATTTTGATGATATAAATATTATATATTCAGATCAAAAATAGAAAATAAAATTTTAGATAATACATAAGATTGATCTGTTGCATGCCTAGACTAGTTGTAGAATTGTTCTAATAACTGTCTAGAATAAATTTTATGTTGAATAGTTCAATTTAAATTTTATTTTTTAGATGTTACATGTGATGTATTAAATCTGAAAGCATGTTAATTAGATCAATTTTTGATACATGAGATGTATGCAAAGCATGTATTAGTTAGATCTTAAATTGTATATGTGATATGTAAATTTAGATCTAACTAATTTTGTAGTTAAATTTATATTTCTGATTAAGATGTTCCTCATGGCTGTCCAGTCATAAGAATAAAGTAGGGTTTAAAGGCCCTCTCCTCCCATTCAATGGGGTGTTCTTATGACGTGTAGGGGTGCTGCGCATTCATCCTTAATCAGAAATCAAAACTTACTTTTCTGCAAAACCCTAGATCTTGAAATCCTAGGATTTATTTTACATATTTTATTTATGAACCCAAGACTTAATTAATGAATTAAGCTTACAAAATTAAATTAGATCTAAAATTGAGAATTTCAGATCTAAGTCATTTTCATAAAATTGGGTTCGGGCTTAGGTAGCTCAATTAGGTCTAGCAGTTGATCAAACCGAATCAAGAGTTGGTTAAGTGGGATCATGAAAGCTAATAATTGACCAGCTTAATAGGAGTAAGTCTGGGTCAATGTCGAATCATATTTAAATGTGACTCGATCAAGTTAAGACCTAATTTGGCTCAGTGGTTAGAGCCTGGATTGTAGGCTAACCCAATTAGTTCTGGTTCGACAATTTGGTGTCTAAGGTAAGTTGGGCAGATGCGATCGACTGATTTTTTATTGGGAGCTACTCGACTCGAATGCATTCTTGTCGAGTTAATGGCATATCCCTTCCACCGGTCTCACTTACCTGGCCATATGTGTCGATCCAGTTCTGATTTGAGGTGGCTAACAATTCGAGCTAACCCATGCCACTAGGTTAGTCATAATTGTTATGACTATGTCAAGTCAAGTTTAAAGAGACCTAAATCAAATCTTCCTAAAAAAATATTAAGTCTAGATCTTCCACCATTGTGGATGTGCGGGCCCTTCCCGGGGTTGATTGTTCTCGACTGGATACAGTGGCTCAGTTGCATCGGAAAGATGCAACCATGTCCATTAGGCATTGGATGCTACGAATTAGAGGATGGGTTGGGCTCAATATTTCAGATATGGTGAGGGACCCAATCAGGAATCTAGTTCATGCAAATGGTGGGTTTGACTTAACTAAGGATTGGAGCAATATTCCGGGCACGGTGAGCTTCATGAATTAGAGACCAAGTTTTGGGTGCACCATGATTAGAGAATCATTGGATAAGAGTTGTCCACTCATCGGTTGACCCATCACCAATAACTGTTAGGTGAGGTGATGAGCCAGTCGGTGAGACTGCATCACCCACTAAAAATCACTGATCACAGAGATTTTTACATCTCTACCAAGGGAGTATAGAGATATGAGAAAATAGTGGGAGCCTAATTTGTTTAAAAATGAAACTCCTAAATAAATTGGTTAAGTCTGATTACAAAATCTAACTAGAAACTTTTGACTCTCTACAGGAAATATGTCTGCGTCCAACCCCCTAACCAAAATACTAGACACCCTCAGATTGACTGGACTCAATTTTAAAGACTGGTTAAGGAACTACAGAATTATTCTGGGTTTCAAAAAATTAACCCATGTCTTGGACCAGGACCCACCTTCCATGCCAGCACGTCCAACTACTGAACAGAGAGCGTCTCTGAAAAAGTGGACGGATGATGATAACAAAGCAAGGTACTACATGTTGGGTGCAATGTCTGATGACTTGCAGCGCCAACATGAGAATATTTTGATTACCCGCCAAATGTTGGCTCACATACAAGAGTTGTTTGGTGAACAAAGTCGCACAGCCAAGTATTAAGTCTGTCAAAGACTTTTTAAGGCTAAAATGCGTGATGGGCAGTTAGTCCAAGATCATTGTTTGACAACGATCAAGGATCTTGAGGAGCTTGAGAAGCTCGATGTCATCTTAGACAAGAATTTTCAGACTGATGTGATCCTTCAATCCTTGTCTGATGCATATGGTCAGTTCATCATGAACTTCCATATGCATAAGATGCAGTGTACCTTGATCGAGTTAATGAACATGCTGGTTACGGCTGAGCTTTCTATAAAGGGTTCAAAAGGCTCAGTTGTTACTGTGGAGTAGAATTTTTCCAAGAAAAAGTTTTTTGGAAAGAAAAAAAATCTGTAAAGAAGCAGAAGGTGGATGGAAAGAAGAAGAAGACAGAACCGAAGAAGAAGGTTGCTGAAAAGAGAAAATATTTTCACTGCCACTCAGACATCCATTGGAAGCGGTACTATCCTTAATACCTGGCCATCCTGAAGAATAAGAAGGATGGTCCTTCTGGAGGTATGCTCATTTTAGAATCTAATCTTATGGTTTCTTCTGCATCCAGTTGGGTTCTTGACTCTGGTTCTAGTGCTTATTTGTGTACTTCTTTGTAGGGTCTTGAGGAGAGCAAGAGGCTGGGGATGGAGAGATGATCCTACTTGTCGAAAATAGAGTAAGAGTTACTGCTGTGGCCGTAGGAACCTACCCTCTACGATATCCGTTAGGATTAGATTTATTTCTAAGAGATTGTTATTATGTGCCTGCAGCAAGCAGGAATTTGATTTTTATTTCATGTTTAGCACAAGAAGGCTATGTGATTAGCTTTCATAAGGACCATTGTAATATATTTTATAAAAATAATAAAGTTACAAATAATTTTCTTATTAACGGTCTCTATCAGCTATATATTGATGTATTTGTATTTAAAATCGAGTAAAATATGAATGCCATAGGAATTAAAAGGCCTAGAGATAGTCTAAATGATAGGTATCTGTGGCATCTAAGGCTAGGTCATATAGTGGAAGACAGGATTAACAAATTGGAGAAATCCAGACTGTTGAGTCCGTTGACTTCTGAGTCATATCCAGTTTGTGAATCATGCCTTCAAGGCAAAATGACCAAACTCCCTTTTGTAGGACATGGGGAAAGGGCCACAGACCTACTTGTCCTAGTACATACAGATGTGTGCGGCCCATTTGATGTGTCGGCTAGAGGCAACTATGTCTACTTCATTACCTTCATCGATGATATGTCTAGGTACGGATATGTGTATCTAATGAAACACAAATCTGAAGCTTTTGAAAAGTTCAAAGAATTCAGACATAAGGTAGAAAAACAAACAGGAAAGCCCATTAAGGTTCTTCGATCAGATCGAGGAGATGAATATCTTAGTCGGGAGTTCCTAGACTATCTTAAGGACAATGGCATAGTCTCTTAATGGACTCCACCTGGAACGCCACAACTCAATGGGATTTCAGAATGGAGAAATCGGACCCTATTAGATATAGTTCGTTCCATGATGAGCTTCACGGACCTCCCTGAATTTTTTTTGGGACATTGTCTCATGACAGCAATATATATATTGAATAGGATTCCATCTAAAACCGTTCCTACCACACCATATGAGATATGGCATGGTAAGAAGCCAAGTCTGAATCATCTCAGAATTTGGGGTTGTCCGGCTTATGTCAAGAGACAGCAGGCGGACAAGTTAGAGTTTAGGTCTTTTAGAGCTCGATTTATAGGATATCCTAAAGAGTCATTAGGATACTATTTCTATATTTCGAAAGACCACAATGTGATTGTGAGTCGAAATACTATTTTTTTTGAAAAATAGTTTATTCAAGATGGTGGCATCAAAAGAATAATTAAGCTCAAGGAGAATGTCTCCCAAGAGCAACGAGCTAAAGAACCTGAGGAACCCAATCAATTAGAACCAGTCCTAACACAACCTCTTCCACCTCGTAGATCGACTAGGATTTTCCATCCTCCTGAAAGGTACTTAGGTACCATACAGGAGGATGTAGAGGAAATATTTCTCATGAAAAATGGAGTCATGGTGATGATCCCAAGACCTATAACGAGGCGATATCAGATATCGACTTCGAGAAATGGTTAAAGACAATGAGATCAGAAATTGACTCGATGCACTCCAACCAAGTATGGACCTTGGTAGATCCTCCTGAAGGTATTGTACCTATTGGGTGTAAATAAATCTTCAAGAGAAAGATAGGTGCAGATGGGAATGTAGAGACATTCAAAGCTAGGCTCGTAGCGAAAGGTTATAGTCAGCGCGAAGGCATTGACTATCAGGATACCTTCTCACCTGTAGCCATGCTATAATTCATCCGCACATTGCTTGCTGTTGCAGCCTATTTCGATTATGAAATATGATAGATGGACGTGAAAACGTTATTCTTAAATGGACATCTTGAGGAAGATATCTATATGGAACAGCCACTTGGTTTCACATCCAGTGATGATGATCACAAGGTCTGCAAGCTGCAAAGGTCCATTTATGGACTTAAGCAAGCATCTCGGAGTTGGAATACTCGTTTCAATGATGTGATCAAAATGTTTGATTTTATCAAGAATGAGAAGAAACCATGTGTGTTCAAAAAGGTCAGTAGGAGCATAGTTGTCTTCCTCGTATTGTACGTAGATGACATCCTCCTAATTGGGAATGACATTCCTGAAGGAAAAACTGCCTTTTTCCTTGTAGGATCTTCCAGATTTCATCAAATCTGGGACGAAATAATTTTTAAAAAATTTATCCTATATTTATTTCAGATCTAAGTCTCTAGATCTAATCTTTATATCTGATATTAAGTTTAAAATAAATCTAAAAGGGATGAGGAAACAAGTAATACCTCAAGGGTAATCTGATTACCCTGTAGATGATCGCAGCAATCCTGAGGTTCTGATTTAGCTATGCAATCGCCTGGCCTCTACCAGTATTCACTCAGGCAGGATCTGAATTATGTTCTCCTCACAAATCTCTGCTCCAAAAATCAAAATTAAATCTGATTAGAAAGATCTTCAAAAGTCTTCCTAAAGTTGGAGCAGCAGCCTGTCGAAGAAGTCCTGCAGCCTTCCTGTTCAAGGCATCACCACGCCTTGGACTTTTGCCAGATGGATGTCCAACTCCTTGGACATGAAGAGGGGATGGAGAACTTCAGATGGGACATGGAGAAGAGGAGGGGGGGTGGCAGCTTTGATGGTTTTTTATAAAAAAATTAAAACCCTAGGCGCAGGTAGGGTTTATATAGACCCTACTGCGCTGCACAGTGCCACATCATTCGACCAATCAAAAAAATTTAATTAATTCTGGAAAAATTTTGATTGGTGGAGTGATGTCATCTGATCATATTAGATAAGAACCCCCACCCTCTCTCCTATGTTGGCACCAACTTTGGATAAGCACAAGCAAGGGTTGGCGCCAACTAGTCCATGTTAATCAGGACTCTCCATCCTTATCCACTTGGGGTGCCCACTTAATCCAATTGGGCTCTCACCATAATCTAATTATGGCACCCAATTTAATGTGGTTTAGGCATATAGACACTCCAAAAAAATCCTCCAATGAGCTCTCTTCAGTTTAAGACCCATATGTCAACATTTGACAGATGTCCTAAAATAAAAATGGCAGGTGACAGGAATTAGCAGGTGTTGTCTTAAATTCATCTTATGAATTAAGATAAGACTTTTCTGAGCTGGACAAGCTTCATTTAGACTGAGAAAAACCTTCTCAAGATTCTTTGGGTGAGTCAAATCACATTTGGCTCAGTCGTGATAGAAAAGATTACACGAGGAGAAAGTTAGGCTCAATCGTGTGCTAGCACGATTTCTTTGAACCTAATTGGATCTAATCCAAATCAATTGGGCTAGCCCAATTGATGACATCCAGATCCTAATCCTTGTTAGTGTGACCCAGTTAAGTTCAATTCTATATGCTAATGAGACATGTCGTGATCTCATCATCGACATCATCGAAACTCCTTTCGATGGACCAGAACTCTTCTGATTCAGACAATTAGAATGATCGATCATCAAGATCATTCTAATTGCTTTCAAAATCTACCAGTGACACCTAGCAGTATATGGTGACTATGGAGAAATTCAGTGCAGGGGTAAAATGGTAATTTTAAAACTTTTTCAAAATTATGATTTTACAGTGAAAAAATATTAATTAATCTAATTAATTAACATAAATTTTCTCTACACTAGGATCTAAATATGATATATAGCATGCATGTATTTAAATTTGAAATTCAAATTCGAACAGTAAACACTTTACTGTAATGTGTTCAGAACACAATACCTTTGTGTGGATAGTAGATCGCCGTAATCTGATCACCATCGGGAGAGTTTGATCATCATGATGCAGCCACACAGTATGTCTGGCCTCTGTGGATCATCCACACGAAGCTCCCGATCAGATCGACTCCTCACGAGTGCTAGCTTGTTGTAGAGCCCTTTTGACGACCGATGCTGATCGAACTCCTTTGATCGATGTCTGTCGATTCTTTGGATACTCCAGATCATCAATAGACGTACTTGAGAGGATGTTGAAGATCTTCCTGAGATTTTGTGGGCTCACAATACTCGTAGCTCACTTTCTCACTTCCCGAACCCCAGGCTAAAACTCTAGAGAACTCACCGAAAACCTTGCACCCACTTTTTTTTTTTTCTTTCTTTTTCTCTTGGAAGGATATGGACTTCCTTCTCATGCACAAGACTTCTCACGCTCTAGAATTTTTCTCCAAAAATCTTCTTCTTGCACGCCCCACTCTTCTCCTCCTTTTATGACAACGTCAAACGTCTTATCCAAAAGAAAGGATAAAGATGAGTAATTGTACATTTGAATTCAAATCAAATTTTGAATTCAAATGGACACCAACTCATCCCTTATCCACTGAAGACATGAGGCGTGGCTTAAATTGTGCGTGGAGTGATTTCATGAGAAATCTTTTTCTCATGTAATAAATGAGGCATAAAAAAAAGGATAAGCTGCAAAGATTGATTGCCCATTCAAATTTAAACTTTATTTTGAATTTGAATGGCCAACCAATCATCCTTATCCATTCATATGGCACATTAAAGTGGGGCATGGAGAGGGCTTGGCATGAGGAAATAATTCATGAGAAGTTCCTTCTTATGAATTCAAATGGGTGCAATTGAAGTGAGGTGGCGCATGGAGATTGGGTCAAGGTGGTTTAATTATTTAAACCAACCTAATTGAACCAAATAAGTTAGGTCCAATTAGACTAATTTAAACTCAACTTAAGGAGGCTTAATTAGGCTCAATAAAATCCTAATCAAATCAAGAATTGACTAAGCCCAACCCCTGATCAAATCAGGGATCAAACCATCTTGACGATTAGGTCAACTCTTAACCTAATCGGGTCAAACCCAACTGAATCCAATTCAATTGGACTTGATCCAAAAATAATTACTCAATCAAATTGAGTTAATTAGTGATCAAATCATTAATTAAATCTCTCATAAATACTGAGTCCAAATTTGATGGGCAATCGGGCATCAAAATTCATCGATATGTAACCCTGATCGAAAAGTCCCAACCAGTGGGACTCTTGACCCCGGTACCCATAACGTGTGAAACTCATGATCAGAGAATCCTGATTCTCGATCACTAAGTCCCAAACATGTAGGATTCTACATCAGCCATCAGATCAGATAGGAATCTCTAATGTGTGTGACCCCGCAGGTTCGAACCTAAGCCGGTAGCACAGGAACCAATTCCTGTACTAATCGAAGTGACCATCTAGCAATGGTACCCGACGTTCGGATAGGTCGAAAAGTCGCAATCGCAACACTCAGAACCTATATGAATATGGTTACTGTATAATTCATCCTTTTGACCCCTGTGTTTAGGATGACTCAGGGTTAAACTGTCAACCCTGATCAGATCATCTGAATCGTGCTCAACTCAAACAGTCCTGTGACTCCTCACAAGGACTACCCTGGCCAAGGTTTTGCTAAATTGAAACATGACTGTACATAGCTCCTAAACTGGAGTGGTCAATCCCATCTTGACACATGCACCGACAAGTCAAGTACTTGACTACGCCCAGCAGCCTTCCATCACTGAATTAGAAATTCAGGTAGTCCAGTGCCTAAGTGCAGTGAGTTGCTTGCAAGTCTTCGTGCTGGTCTCAGGTCGAAGGGATATTTATACCCATATTCCATCAGAGCAAATCTTGACAGCAGAAATAGCTGCAGAGTCGGTCACGTTCAGTGCAGATGTACCCTTACATCTCACCTGTATGCCATACCAGTGTCTCCACACTCATTGGTTAAGAGGACAACCAACCTATATGGCACACAACGACCTATGCTTGATAAACGTTGTCATCCTTGGTAACAATGTATCATTTGGTCGCGAACAGATTTAAGGACTAAACAATAAATCCTCCTTTGTCGAGTCTAAATAGTCCTAAGGACTTCACCACAACATAGGAGTTCATTAGAAGATGAAATATTTTGTGATGAAAAATACCAAAATATTTTTTATTAATTCACAATTCATGTACAAATACACAACCGTCAACAGATTGACGATTGGCTTTGAGACACTATTCCCAATAATCTCCCACTTGGCCTAAAGCCAATCGGTGCAGTATCTAATATCCATCTTCGACTTGTAGTTGTCGAACTTCTTCACCACAATAGCTTTAGTGAATGGGTCAGCCAGGTTCTCCTTTCCATCGATCTTCTGAAGATCGATATCACCTCGATCCATAATTTCTCGGATGAGATGGTAGCGGCGCAGAATATGCTTCGTCCGCTAGTGTGCCTTTGGTTCCTTCGTCTGAGCAATGGCTCCAGAGCTGTCACAGTAGAGCAGAACTGGACCAACAAGGGAGGGTGCTACTCCGAGCTCGGTGATGAATTTTCTCAGCCACACCGCTTCTTTGGCAGCATCTGATGCAGCGACATACTCTGCCTCGCAAACTGAATCAGCCACTGTGTGCTGCTTGAAACTTTTCCAGCAGATAGCCCCACCATTAAGGGTAAAAATAAATCTCGACACACTTTTGCTGTCATCATGATCAGATTGGAAACTAGAGTCTATAAACCCTATAAGTCTCAAGTCTGATTCACCATAAACAAGCCACTGGTCCTTAGTATTTCTTAAATACTTCAGGATGGTTTTAACAACCTTCCAGTGATTCTCTCCTGGATTAGATTGGTATCTACTCACTACCCCTAGTGAGTATGCCACATCTGGTCGTGTACATATCATGGCGTACATGATAGATCCCACTGTCGAAGCATATGAAATCCTACCCATATGCTCTCTCTCTCTCTTGAGGTGTTGTCGGACAATCCCTCTTCGAGAGAGAAATTGCATGGCCTATCGGAAGATAGCCTTTCTTAGAATTCTCCATGCTGAACCTCTTCAGCATAGAATCAATGTACGTGGACTGAGATAAACTAAGCAATCTTTTAGATCTATCCCTATAGATCCTCATCCCTAGGATGTAGGAAGCTTCTCCCAGATCCTTCATGGAGAACTATGACGATAGCCAAATCTTTATTCCCTGTAATGCAGGGACATCATTTTCGATTAAGAGAATGTCATCCACGTACAATACAAGAAATACTACTATTAGACCATTAGCCCACTTATAAATGCATGGCTCTTCTCCGTTCTTAACGAAGTCATACGTCTTGATCATCTTATCAAAACGTATGTTCCAACTCCGTGATGCCTGCTTAAGTCCATAAATGGACCTCTGTAGCCTGCACACCTTAGACTCATCTGTGAATGTGAATCCTTCAGATTGTATCATATACACCTCTTCATCCAACTCTCTGTTTAGGAAAGCTGTCTTCACATCCATCTGCCAGATTTAATAGTCCAGATGAGTAGCTAATGCAAGCATAATCCGAATGGATTTGAGCATTGCCACAGGAGAAAACATCTCATCATAGTCTATACCATAACGTTGACGATATCCCTTGGCAACCAGACAGGCTTTATAGGTTTCCACCTTTCCATCTGCGCCCCTCTTCCTCTTGAAGACCCACTTACATCCTATGGGTTTTACTCCTTCGGGTGGGTCAACAATGTCCACACATCGTTGACCTTCATGGACTTCATTTCGGATTTCATGGCCTCCAGCCATTTCTCAGAGTCGGGTCTCTGCATTGCATCCATGTAGGTGATCGGATCCTCATCATTTTCATCAAGTTCGATAGGATCGCCATCCCGGACCAAGAAACCATAGTATCTGTCCGGTTGATGTGGTACTCTACCAGATCGCCTTAAGGGTGCTTGAACAATGGGCTCCGAATCTGATCTAACCAAATTTGGTTCAGGTTCAGCAACTTGTGTCAGTTTTTTCACCTATTGAACTTCGTCAAGTTTGATCTTAGAGGCAACAGTCCCTTCACCAAGGAACTTCTTTTCCAAAAAGATTGCCTTAAGGCTGACAAACACTTTTTTCTCATCAGCTAGGTAGAAGTAATACCCTTTGGTCTCTTTTGGTACCCTATAAAATTACACTTGTCAGACCTAGGTCCAAGCTTGTCCATAATTAAACATTTAACATAAGCCGGACACCCCCAAACCCTAAGGTGTGAGAGTACTGGCTTACGTCCTATCCATATCTCATATGGCATTTTGGTTACAGACTTACTCGAAACTCTATTTAGAAGGTAATAAGCCGATTCTAGCGCATATCCCAGAGGGAGTTCGGCAGACCAGCAAACCCCATCATGGATCGAACCATATCCAACAAGGTCCGATTCCTCCTTTCAGATACACCATTATGTTGTGGTGTTCCAGGAGGTGTCCACTGAGAGAGAATCCCATTCTCCCCAAGATATGTCAGAAAATCATTGGAAAGGTATTCACTTCTTCGATCAGATCGAAGAATTTTAATACACTTTCCAGTTTGTTTTTCTACATCATTTCAAAATAGTTTGAACATTTCAAATGACTCTGACTTATACTTCATTAAATAGATATACCCATACCTCAATAGGTCGTCTGTGAAGGTTATGAAGTAGAAATATCCACTTTTTGCACTTGAGGTCATGGGTCCACATACATCAGAGTGTACCAGACCCAAGAGTTCACTGGCTCGCTCACCTTTTTCAGTAAAAAGTGATTTGGTCATTTTACCAAGAAGACAGGACTCACAGGTTGGAAGTGATTCACAATCACCTACTTCAAGAATTCCTTCTTGTGCCAACCTGTTTATCCTATTCTTATTGATATGACCTAGCCTACAGTGCCAAAGATAGACTTCTGACACATTATCTATTCTAGGATGTTTACCGGAGGTTTGAACCACATTAACAGGTTGTGATAGAAAGTAAATTCCATTATTAAGTTGTCCAACAAATATTGTAACACCATTCAAAATGATATTGCAAACATTTCCTTTTATTAAAAATTGATAACCGTTCATAGCCAAAAGGCCTACAGAAATAATATTTAATAAAAAGCTTGGACAATAGTGACATTCACTCAGAATTACGTTTCGAGAATTGATTACAAGGTTCATGATTCCTAATGCTAGAACTGGAACTTTGCTTCCATCTCCAACATTCAGGAATCTCTCGCCTTCATCAAATCTCTTACTGACCTGCAGACCCTGCATCGAATTACAAATATGATAAGGGCTTCGGTATCCAATACCCAGACAGTAGTATCACAAATGAAAAAGTTGCAAGGTGTTATCATATAAGTACCTTGCTTCTTCTTCGGCCTGTTCGGATCCAGGGAGGCAATGTATAGAGGACAGTTCCTCTTCCAATGCCCCTACTTCTTGCAAAAGAAGCACTCCGCCTGGCTCTGGTTGGGCTGCATTTCTTGGTCTGACCCTGTGCAGACATCCCAGCATGCAGTTGCACCTTCTTATTCTTCTTCTTCTTGTTCTTCTTCCCTTTCTTAAAGGGTCGACGACCAGAAGAAGACCCTCCCATAATATTTATCGACTTCTTATAGAGCTGGTGGTCCTTCTCAAAGTTCTGCAACAACCCCAACAAGCCGTGGTAGTTCACTGCAGGCTTTGTCATTCGAAAATGAGTATGGAAGGGAAGGTAGGACTTGGGCAGAGAATTAAGGATCGCATCCTTACCGAGCTGCTCGTGCAGGGGAAAGCCCAGTTTACTTAGATGCTCAATCATTTCGATCATGTACAGTACATGATCAGTGACTGAGGCTCCATCCCTCATCCGAGCATTGAAAATGGCACAACTAGTTTTGTGCCTTTCAATGTCATCAGGAGTGCCAAAGGAGGTGTTGGGTATAAAATATCCACAGCCAGAACCCTCAGCGGAATCAACTACAGAAAGCTCCGCCCGGACTCCTACGGGAGCCGGACTCTGCCTCCGACATCAACTACAGAACAGCTCCGCCCGGACTCCTACGGGAGCCGGGCTCCGCCTCCGACATCAACTACAGAACAGCTCCGCCCGGACTCCTACGGGAGCCGGGCTCCGCCTCCACATCAACTACAGAACAGCTCCGCCCGGACTCCTACGGGAGCCGGGCTCCGCCTCCGACATCAACTACAGAACAGCTCCGCCCGGACTCCTACGGGAGCCGGACTCCGCCTCCGACATCAACTACAGAACAGCTCTGCCCGGACTCCTACGGGAGTCGGGCTCCGCCTCCGACATCAACGACAGAACAGCTCCGTCCGGACTCCTACGGGAGCCGGGCTCCGCTCTCGGTATCAACTGCTGGTAAGCTCCGTCCGGACTCCTACGGGAGTCGGACTTCATCTTTAACTTTGATCGCAGAGGACTCCGCCCGGACTCCTACAGGAGCCGGGCTCTGCTCTCGGTATCAACTGCTGGTAAGCTCCGTCCGGACTCCTATGGGAGCCGGACTTCACCTTTAACTTTGATTGCAGAGGACTCCGCCCGGACTCCTACGGGAGCCGGGCTCCGCTCTCGGTATCAACTGCTACTAAGCTCCGTCCGGACTCCTACGGGAGCCGGACTTCACCTTTAACTTTGATTGCAGAGGGCTCCGCCCGGACTCCTACGGGAGCCGGGCTCCGCCTGCAGCTTCAGCTCCGAGAGGGTTCCGCCCGGACTCCCACGGAAGTCGGGCTCCACCCACGACCCCAACCGCCAGGAGGACCCCTCCCGGACCTCTACAGAGGCCGGACTCCGACCGCTGCCAAGCTTCAATCAACAGATCCGCGCCCCCTGGCAGGTCACAATAACAGCCATGATCCTGTTCCACTTCCTGTAGTGGATTCCGTGCGGCTCCATCACCCCCTGCGGCGGACCCATTACTCTCTGACAGGCTGTGTCAACGGCCACGATTCTGCTCCACTCCCTGCGGCAGGTGCTGCGCGACTCCATTACTCCCTGACAACTAGCGGCAACGGACGCCGCTCCACTACCTGCAACTGGCTCTACGTGGCAGGCCGTAACAATAGCCACATGTCTACTCCACTACCCTTCAAATAAATTCTCCTGACCATGGGCGGCCCACTACCAGACGGTTACAAATATCGCCATCAATCCATTGCCTCCTCCACCTATAAAAGGGGGACCCAGATACGTTATTCTCTAAGCTCATTTCTTATCTCAAAACTCTGCTAAATTCTCCGTTCGAGCACTCCATTCTTGTTGAGGCAGAGAACTGACTTGAGCGTCGGAGGGTCTTGCCGGAGCAACCCCACCTCCGGTTTAGACTTCCCTTGCAGGTCCCGGCGGCGACCGCGGCTTCCCCGACTCCAGCTTCTCTGGCACAAGCAGATTTTTGCACCAACAGGATTGGCGCTAGAGGAAGGGGCTGTGTCTTCGCAGTACCCTTGTTCTTAAAGGAGCGCTCAACGGATCCCTTCCGGCCATCTTTTTCGGTGCCCAATCCTCCTTCCCTCATCTGATGCCCTCTCACGAGGTCTCTGCACAACTACCTCCGGCTATGGTCACCAATAAGGGGTGGCGGATGACCGGTCTCTGCCGGATTCCGTCAACGTCATCTCGGGGGAATCCCGCGGGAGGCAATCAGCGTACCAGCTGCATCCCCCAAGCGACAAAAAGTTGGAGAACCCATAACCTTCACTGAAGTGGACACCCAGGGAGTCCAATTCTCTCATAACGACGCGGTCGTAGTTTCCTTGAACATAGCAAATTACGACATCCGTCGCATTCTCGTCGACAACGGGAGTTCGGCCGACATCCTGTTCTACAATGCCTTTTCAAGAATGGCCACTCTTAGCGGTCATCTGAGACCGATTTGCTCCCCCTTGATAGGGTTCACCGGTGACGCCGTTCCAACGGAGGGAATGATAGCTCTGACTGTGACCGCGGATCGGTATCCAAAGCAGTCCAGAGCTTTGGTAAATTTCTGGTGGTAAAGGCGCCATCTGCCTACAATGCAATCCTTGGCCGACACGGCCTCAATGCCCTCAGAGCTGTTGTTTCAACCTATCATTTGAAATTGAAGTTTCCACCGACCAGGGGATCGGAGAAGTCCGGGGAGACCAAGCCCTGGCCAGACATTGCTACAACATCACCTTGCAAAGGAGCGATCAAGCGGACCTCTGTCCGGTCGATGGATTGGATGCTCGCGATGACCTCACTGAAGAGAGGGGCAGTCCTATCGAAGACCTAATACCAATCCCTTTGAATGATGGGAATACGGAGCATGTGGTGTTAATTGGCTCCAACCTGGGGGAGGAGGTGCGGACGCGTCTCATAGATTTCCTCCGAAGGAATGCGGACATTTTCGCATGGGTCCCGGCCGATATGCCGGGGATCGACATAGAAGTCATGAAACATCATCTGGCGGTCGACCCTAAACATCGGCCGACAAAAGAAAAAATCTGGAGTCATGCCCCAGAGAGGCAGAAGGCGATAGCCGAGAAAGTAGATAAGCTTCTCAAGGCCGGATTTATTAAGGAAGTCAATTATCCTGAGTGGATCTCCAATGTTGTTTTGGTCAAGAAAGCAAACAGCAAGTGGAGGATGTGTATCGACTTCAAAAAGCTGAATAAGGCTTGTCCAAAGGACAGCTACCCCCTTCCCAGAATCGACCAACTGGTGGATGCTACCTCAGGCCATGAGCTCCTAACTTTTATGGATGCATTCTCCGGCTATAACCAGATTAGAATGGCATCGGAAGATGAAGAAAAGACAGCTTTCATCACTAATTGCGGCCTTTAATGCTACAGGGTCATGCCGTTCGGCCTCAAGAACGCGGGCGCCACCTATCAATGACTGGTGAACAAAATCTTCAAAGAGCAGATCGGCCGAAACATGGAGGTTTACGTGGACGATATGCTTGTAAAAAGCAGGTCTTCCAGAAATCATGTCGCCGACCTCGAGGAAACCTTTGGCGCTCTTCGAAGGTATAGAATGAAGCTGAACCCGACCAAATGTGCTTTTGGGGTAACCTCAAGAAAGTTCCTGGGTTTCATGGTATCGGGGCACGGGATTGAGGCCAATCCAGAGAAAATTTGCGCCATCCAAGAGATGACCGCCCCAAGGTCGATCAAGGAGGTTCAGTGCCTCACGAGAAGGATTGCGGCTCTTAACCGCTTTATCGCAAGGTCGGTCGAATGATGTTTGCCCTTCTTTCAAACCCTCAAGCAGCCGAAGAACTTCTGTTGGACCTCTGAATGCCAACAGGCATTCGAAGAATTAAAAGGCTACCTTAGCTCACCCCCACTCCTGGCGAAGCCCGAACCTGGGGAGGAACTATTTTTGTACCTGGCAGTCTCTCCCACAGCCCTCGCGGCTGTCCTTGTCAAAGAAGAAATGAAAGTCCAGCGACCGGTCTACTACATTAGCCGCGCGCTGAGGGACGCCGAGACCAGGTATACTAAATTAGAAAAACTGACCTACGCCTTGTTGATTGCAGCTCGGAGACTCCGACCTTACTTTCAAGGGCACACGGTGACACTACTCACCGATCAACCGATCAAGGTGGTTTTGCACCGAGCTGATACCTCTGGAAGAATGGCAAAATGGGCAATCGAGCTCACAGAATTCGACATCAACTACAAACCTAGACCAGCAATAAAGGCCCAAATATTGGCAGATTTCGTAGTAGAGTGCACCATCCCCGAGGAGGCCGAACCTGAGCAAAGCAAAGTTGACGACCTAAAGACTCAACCGAACTCCCCCAATGAAGAAGCCAGTCCCTCCGATTGCTTTTGGACCCTCTACGTGGATGGATCTTCCAACATGACAGGCGCGGGTGCAGGCCTGATCTTGGTCAGCCCGGAGGGAGTCGTCGTGGAGTACGCTCTGCGTTTCGAGTTCCCCACAACAAACAATGGAGCGGAATATGAAGCTCTGATTGCAGGATTAAGGGTCGCCAAAGAGGTTGGAATAGGTCAACTCCGAGTGCACAGCGACTCCCAACTTGTGGTGGGACAAGTCAGCGGGAGCTATGAAGCACGGGAGGACAGTATGGCCAAATATCTTGAGAAAGTAAAGGAGTTCACCCCCACCTTTAGCAGTTTCGACATCAGGCAGATTCCAAGGTCGGAGAATACCAGAGCCGATCTTCTCTCCAAGCTGGCGACATCGGCTCCGGCCGAATTGCCCAAATGCATCCTCTTTGAAGTTCTAAAACATCCGAGTACAGAAGAACCGCGGCCCATAATGGAGATCGACCACGAGCCCAGCTGGGTCGACCCACTGATAACCTATCTTAGAGATGGAGTTCTCCTCCAGGATGCGAAAGAGGCACGGAAACTCCGAAATCAAGCCTCCCGGTACATCCTTTATGAGGGCAAATTATACAAAAGATCATACTCCTTGCCCCTCTTAAGGTGTCTCCGGCCCTCAGAAGCTGACTACGCTTTATGGAAAGTACACGAGGGGGCTTGCGGAAACCATTTGGGTGCCAGATCTCTATCCCACAAGCTACTCCGCCAAGGGTATTACTGGCCAACAATGCATCATGATTCGATTGAATATGTCAAAAAGTGTGATCGATGCCAGAGATACGCCAACGTCCAGAGACAACCCGCTACCGAGCTCACACCTTTGAGTGCCCCATGGCCTTTTGCACAATGGGGGATGGATATTCTCGGCCCCTTTCCCATGGCGTCTGGGCAAAGGAAGTTCCTCCTTGTAGCGATCGACTACTTCACCAAATGGGTCGAGGCCGAACCACTAGCAAAAATCACAGAAGCAAAAGTACAAGATTTTGTTTGGAAGTCAATTGTGTGCAGGTTCGGTCTGCCTAGAACCCTAATCACTGATAACGGACGGCAGTTCGCGGGAGCAAGATTCATCGAATTCTGTGAAGATCTAAACATCTCCCACAACTTCACATCAATAGCCCACCCTCAGGCGAACGGCGAAGCTGAGGTAACTAACAGAACCCTGTTGCAGGGAATTAAGACAAGGCTTGAAAAAGCAAAAGAAACTTGGTCGGACGAACTTTATCATGTGCTATGGGCGTATCGAACCACCCAGAGGTTACCTACAGGAGAGACTCCCTTTGCTTTAGCCTTTGGTACGGAAGCCGTCATCCCGATCGAGCTTAAACTCCCGTCGGCACGAGTCGTGACATTCGATGAACCCCAAAATGCACAAAGTCTCAGAGCCAACCTCGACCTGCTGGAAGAAAGGCGGGAGATTGCTCAGGTTCGAATGGCAGCCTATAGACAGAAAGTTGCCCGATATTACAATGCCCGGGTCAAGAGCAAAGCCTTTAAAGCAGGAGATCTGGTGCTTCGACGAGCTGCTGTCTCACAACCTCAGGATCGAGGGAAGCTCGCCCCAACTGGGAGGGATCTTATGAGGTCAAAGAAGTGGTTCGGCCCGAAACTTATTATCTCAAGGAGCTCGGAGGAGCCGACCTCCCACGACCGTGGAGCTCAGAAAACTTACGGATGTACTACCAGTAACTTCATTTTAGTCAAAAATCGCATACCCATGTGTCTTTAGATAATTCAAGCAAACTGTATCAAAAACAAAAGGGCAATCTCATAAAGTCGAAGGCCCGGTTCCTTTTAGACCGGATGGGGGGAGAGGCCTTACAACGCCCATGTGTGCCCCCACAGCCCTGTTAGGGACAGGAGGAGAACCTCGCCCTAACTTGAGCAAAGTCAAAGGCCCGGTTCTTTTAGATCGGATGGGGGGAGAGGCCCTACAACGCCCATATGTACCCCCACAGCCCTGTTAGGGACAGGAGGAGAACCTCGCCCTAACTTGAGCAAAGTCGAAGGCCCGATTCTTTTAGACCGGATGGGGGGAGAGGCCTTACAATGCCCTAATGTGCCCCCACAGCCATGTCAGGAACAGGAGGAGAACCTCGTCCTGACATGAGCAAAGTCGAAGGCCCGGTTCTTTTAAACCGGGTGGGGGAGAGGCCTTACAGCGCCCTAACGCGCCCCCACAAGCCAGGCTGATAACGAGAGGAAAACCTCACGCCGACTCGAGCAAAATGAAAGGTCCGGACTCCTACGGGAGTCGGGTTCCAACGACAAAGAAGACTTCACTCGGACTCCTACGGGAGCCGGGTTCCAACGACAAAGAAGTTTTCATCCGGACTCCTACGGGAGCCGGGTTCCGACGCCAAGGAAGGCTTCACTCGGATTCCTATGGGAGCCGGGTTCCATCCACGACGCCAAAGAAAACTTCACCCAGACTCCTACGGGAGCCAGGCTCCATCGCCGGCATCAGCTACAGGATAACCCCGCCCGGACTCCTACGGGAGCCGGGCTCCGCTGACAACAGCAACTGTCGATAGGCCTTGTCCGGACCCCTACGGGACCCGAACTTTGCCTACGACTTTGATTGCAGGAAGACTTCGCCCTGACCCCTACGAGAGCCAGGCTACTCCAACTTCAGGAGGGCTTCTCCGTTCGGACTCCCAAGGGAGCCGAACTTAGCTCCGACTTCAGCAGAGAAAAAACCCAAGCAAAAAAAGAAAGCAAACAGTGCCCGAAGGCAACGAAAGCTTGAATCCCCAAACTCAAGGCCTAGGAGGGACCTCGAGCCCGAAGGGCCCCAAGCGAACCTGCAACCGTCGATGGAATGACAATCGGGTATCTTCGAACGGCGTAAGAACCGAAAAGTAGCTCGACAAATGACAACCCCACATGAACAGAAGAGGTCATCGATGACCTTGGGATGACGCGAAAAAGAAAAGAAGAAGAGAAGAAGTTCGACAGATAACTATTTAATGCGAGATGCAGACGAGGTAACAAAATCTCTTTTTCATTCAACAAGAGTATACGTTACAGGACCCGGCGGGTCAGGAAAAAAAAAAAAAAGAGAAAGAAGAAGAAGATACACGTCATCGCAAGCCTCGCAAACACGGTTCGGGAAGGGTGAGCCGGAGGCCGCTCCGGGCTGCGAGCTCCTCTTCCCGTCTCTGTCCTTCTCAGTCGCGTCTCCAGTGCGTGTAACAGCTCTCGCCCCATCTCGCCTCATTCTGTCTCCGAAGTCCCAACCCTAGCGAGAAAAGGGTGGGATAGATCTCCGGAGGTGGTAAGGGCAACGGCGGCAGTAGCGAAGACCTATTTCAAGAAGAACCGAAATCACCTTGGAAGCGGTAGCGACGCCAGAGATGTGCCTCATCTTCGAATGCTCCACGACAACCGCCACCCAAAATGCTCCGGCAAGGTCGGCATGCGCTACTTCCACCGTCCCCGCAACAAGTTCCACTGCCCCGTCGGCGACGCCGACCGCCTCCGATCCCTCAGCCCCGACGGCGTCAAGGATCCCGTCATGGCTTATGACGGCCGCTCTGCCCTCTTGATCGGTATCACCCCACCTTGCTACTCTGAAATTCACGGGCAGAATAACTTCACCGACAGCCCCCGTTATTAAACCCCTGTTGTTGAAGGAATTCTTCCCTGAGCCCCCTTTAAAATGATGGAGATTCTCACCGGCCGCCGTTCTCCTCCTCACCTTCCTCCAAGCCCTAGAAATCCCCTGAAGAACAGCCTCCGGGGTAGAGGACATGGTGTAGAAACCCTCAGAGAAGAATTGGGGGGCTGAGGAAGGCAAGGACTGGTGCGAGGGAAGCAAGGCTCTCAGGCGAAAGAAAGGCGCCAGGGTGAAGCCATGAAGGGACTAGGGGGTTTAAATAGCCGACGGATCCTAGCGCAGTTATGGCGGCGAGTCTTCCTGAGCCAACTGGTGCGTGCCACGTGTCGCGCTTATCCCCTTCATCGCTATCAAGGGTTGACCGTTTGCAAATTCCCGTGGCACGGTGCTTGGGGATCGCATTTCGACGGGGGTTCTGAAAAGACCCTTCAGGTCACCTTCATCGAAAAACGGGCTCTGACGTACACACATTAAATGCCAAAATATCTGGAGGCGGCAGTGCGCAGGATTCGAAGGGACGGTTCCGGCTGTGCCCATCTCTCTCTGTACTTCCTTCGTTTGAAATTCAAACTCGAAAGTAGGGGGACTGGTGTTGGGTATAAAATATCCACAGCCGGAACCCTCAGCGGAATCAACTACAGAACAGCTCCGCCCGGACTCCTACGGGAGCCGGGATCCGCCTCCGACATCAACTACAGAACAGCTCCGCCCGGACTCCTACGGGAGCCGGGATCCGCCTTCGACATCAACTACAGAACAGCTCCGCCCGGACTCCTACGGGAGCCGGGCTCCACCTCCGACATCAACTACAGAACAGCTCCGCCCGGACTCCTACGGGAGCCGGGCTCCGCCTCCGACATCAACTACAGAACAGCTTCGCCCGGACTCCTACGGGAGTCGGGCTCCGCCTCCGACATCAACTACAGAACAGCTCCACCCGGACTCCTACGGGAGCTGGGCTCCGCCTCCGACATCAACTACAGAACAGCTCCGTCCGGACTCCTACGGGAGCCGGGCTCCGCTCTCGGTATCAACTGTTGGTAAGCTCCGTCCGGACTCCTACGGAAGCCGGACTTCACCTTTAACTTTGATCGCAGAGGACTCCGCCCGGACTCCTACAGAAGCCGGGCTCCGCTCTCGGTATCAACTGCTGGTAAGCTCCGTCCGGACTCCTACGGGAGTCGGACTTCACCTTTAACTTTGATTGCAGAGGGCTCCGCCCGGACTCCTATGGGAGCCGGGCTCTGCCTGCAGCTTCAGCTCTGAGAGGGTTCCGCCCGGACTCCCACGAAAGTCGGGCTCCACCCACGACCCCAACCGCCAGGAGGACCCATCCCGGACCTCTACAGAGGCCAGACTCCGACCGCTGCCAAGCTTCAATCAACAGATCCGCGCCCCCTGGCAGGTCACAATAACAGCCATGATCCTGTTCCACTTTCTGTAGCGGATTCCGTGCGGCACCATCACCCCCTGCGGCGGACCCATTACTCTCTGACAAGCTGTGTCAACGGCCACGATTCTGCTCCACTCTCTGCGGCAGGTGCTGCGCGACTCCACTACTCCCTGACAACTAGCGGCAACGGACGCCGCTCCACTACCTGCAACTGGCTCTACGTGGTAGGCCGTAACAATAGCCACGTGTCTACTCCACTACCCTTCGCAATAAATTCCCCTGACCATAGGCGGCCCACTACCAGACAATTACAAATGTCGCCATCAATCCGTTGCCTCCTCCGCCTATAAAAGGGGGATCCAGATACGTTATTCTCTAAGCTCATTTCTTATCTCAAAACTCTGCTAAATTCTCCGTTCGAGCACTCCATTCTTGTTGAGGCAGAGAACTGACTTGAGCGTCGGAGGGTCTTACTGGAGCAACCCCACCTCCGGTTTAGACTTCCCTTGCAGGTCTCGACGGCGACCGCGGCTTCCCCGACTCCAGCTTCTCCGGCGCAAGCAGATTTTTGCACCAACAGGAGTCATTCAACATTTGAAGCATCTCCTGTGGCTGGGCATTCTCGAACCTGCGGCTGAACTCATCATTCATTGCCGTTAGCATAATAGACCGAACGGTGGTGCAATCGTTGAGCCACTTCTGGTAAGTGTCTCGAACCATCCCTCGAGCATTCAGGGCTGGCTCCTCAAGTGTAGGATCTGTTACTACATAAAGGATCCGTTCATGCTCAAGGATGATTTTTAATTTTTGATACCAGCTATCAAAATTAGGTCCCATGAGCTTGTCATTATCTAATAATGATCGGAGGGATAGGGTAGTGGCCATAGCTGCATAAAGAAAAACTAGATCTCTATTAGTACATAAATTATAAATACTAAAGACTTGGATTTTTGTCTAAAATTTCTCCCAGTATTTTTATGAACTGATAGCCTCAACCTCTAATTCAAGAAATTACTTTAATTCCTTAGTGGGTACTAGAATCCACACAGACTACACACGAGCCCAACTTTGGTTGGTCAACCCATGTGCATCTATGGGTAGGTTCATAACCAGTTGTTTCTCTAAACAACTTCTAGTAATTGATTTTATCCCAGAACCTAATCAGTAGGCTTTGGCCTCCACTGAAAAGATCTGGTTAGGTCTAACCATTAACATGATTTGATTTGGTGAATCGGACCAATAAATGATCAGGCCCGACTTTGGCCGGCCAACCTGACCACCATCAGAAAGACTCAAACCAAATTATCATATTATGAATGATAATTTCATTAGTCAATAAGCACCAGGCCTTTGGGCCTCCAATGATTATTAAACTAATGGACTCATTATCACTCACTTAATGGGAGGCTATGACTTAGTTATCAATATAACTTAATCATTTTTAGGGACCTAATAATTTTTGAGGATTTTATTAAAGGATAGATGAGAAAAAAATATCCAGCCAATTTCAATCCTCCCACTGACTTCACCAAGTCAGATTAAAAAGGATTTAATTAAAGCTAGCATTAGGAGCACCTAAATCAGTCAAACTGATTTACCTAATGACATGGGTGAGCCCTAATTACCAAGTGATCTAATCAAAACCTAATTCATCAGGTTGGCCAGGTAAGTGAGATCAGTGGTGGGGATAAGCCATTAACTCGTCAGAGATCAAATCACTACGAGTAGCTCCCGCTTAAAAATTACTGGTCAAACTGTCAAACTTACCTTAGACATCAACCGATTCATTAGTTTTAATTTGATCAACTTAGTAAATAGGGTTCCACTGCATAGCCATGAATTAAGTCCATCTTGGTCTAGTTAAAGACATGGACCCATTCAACTACAACTATTGAAGTTGAGTCTAGAGTATCCTTGACCTAATCTAATTCAACTTTTGATTAAATTTGACCAATTACTCTAATCTAGTCCATTTCTTTAAGCTAACCTTAGGTCTAACCCAATTATGGACCTAATCCATCTAACCCATTGACCCACAAGTTTATGCAATTATCTTAGGTCTTAATTCACAATTCTAGACCTACTAGATAACACATAATTCTTTTAATTAAGTATCTGGGCTGATGGGTCAGGGTTTGATATTTCGAAAATAATTTTTAAATTTGAAAGGTTTTATTTTTTGTTCACCAAATATGTTGACTCATTTCACAAATAGATCAGCACATTTCATAAATAGCAATCCTATTGCTAATTACATAACAGAAAATAACTCAATCAAAATAAATCATGAATATTCGTTTAGATCTAATCTAACACATTCATGATAAATTTTACAATTGAACCTTTACATCTTAATTCCTTTCGCTGCTTCATCTGCATGGGATATAATTGCAGCGGCACCCCTATCGCCATAGGAGACCCCATCGAATGGGAGGAAAGGGCCTTTAAACCCTACTTTTCTCCTATGACCGGACGGCCATGGCAACCAACCCAATTTGATTACTTGTTACTTGGATCAAGTATATCTAAATATAATAATTTCAAAATTTAAATTTTAAATTTTAAATTTTGAATTTTAAATTTCAAGCAAATTTCAAATTTCAAATTTCAAAATTTTGAATTTCAAATTTTGAATTTTAAATTTTGAATTTTAAATTTTGAATTTTAAATTTTGAATTTCAATCAAATTTCAAATTTCAAATTTCAAAATTTGAATTTTAAATTTTTGAATTTTGAATTTCAAATTTCAAAATTCAAAATTCAAAATTTAAATTTTAAATTTTTGAATTTTGAATTTCGAACAACTTTCGAAACTTAAATTTCAAATTTTGAATTTTAAATTTTAAATTTAAATTTTTAGATTACAACTTAATCTACGCATGCAAATATAAATATCATATCTAAGAACCCGCTCTGATACCATTTGTGGGGAAATTCAGTACAGGGGTAAAATGGTAATTTTAAAACTTTTTCAAAATTATGATTTTATAGTAAAAAAATATTAATTAATCTAATTAATTAACATAAATTTATCCTACACTAAGATCTAAATATGATATATAACATGCATGCATTTAAATTTGAAATTCAAATTCGAATAGTAAACACTTTACTGTAATGTGTTCAGAACACAATACCTTTGTGCGGGTTGTAGATCACCGTAATCTGATCACCGTCGGGAGAGTCTGATCATCACAACGTAGCCACACAGCATGTCTGGCCTCTACGGTCATCCACACAAAGCTCCCAGTCTGATCAACTCTTACGAGTGCTAGCTCGTTGTAGGGTCCTTTTGACGGCCGATGCTGATCAAACTCCTTCGATCGATGTCTGTCGATTCTTTGGATGCTCCAGATCATCAATAGACATGCTTGAGAGGATATTGAAGATCTTTCTAAGATTTTGTGGGCTCACGACACTCGTAGCTCACTTTCTCACTTCCCAAACCCCAGGCTAAAACTCTAGAGAACTCACCAGAAACCTTGCACCCACTTTTCTTTTTTTTTCTTTCTTTTTCTCTTGGAAGGATATGGACTTCCTTCTCATGCACAAGACTTCTCATGCCCCAAAAGTTTTCTCCAAAAATCTTCTTCTTGCATGCCCCACTCTTCTCCTCCTTTTATAACAATGTCAAACATCTTATCCAGAAGAAAAGATAAAGATGAGTAATTGCACATTTGAATTCAAATCAAATTTTAAATTCAAATGGACACCAACTCATCCCTTATCCACTAAAGGCGTGAGGCATGGCTTAAATTATGCATGGAGTGATTTCATGAAAAACCTTTTCTCATGTAATAAATGGGGCATAGAAAAAGGGATAAGGTGCAAAGATTGATTGCCCATTCAAATTCAAACTTTATTTTAAATTTGAGTGGCCAACCAATCATTTTTATCCATTCATATGGCACATTAAAGTAGGGCATGGAGAGGGCTTGGCATGAGAAAATAATTCATGAGAAGTTTCTTCTCATGAATTCAAATGGGTGCAATTGAAGTGAGGTGGCGCATGGAGATTGCGTCAAGGTGGTTTAATTATTTAAACCAACCTAATTGAACCAAATAAGTTAGGTCCAATTAGACTAATTTAAACTCAACTTAATTAGGCTTAATTAGGCTCAATAAAATTTTAATCAAATCAAAAATTGACTAAGTCCAACCCCTGATCAAATCAGGGACCAAACCATCTTGACGATTAGGTCAACTCTTAACCTAATCGGGTCAAACCCAACTGAATCCAATTCAATTGGACTTGATCCAAAAATAATTACTCAATCAAATTGAGTTAATTAGTGATCAAATTACTAATTAAATCTCTCATAAATATTGAGTCCAAATCCGATGGGCAATCGGGCATCAGAATTCATCGATATGTAACCCTGATCGAAAAGTCCCAACCAGTGGGACTCTTGACCCCGGTACCCATAATATGTGGAACTCGTGATCAGAGAATCCTGATTCTCGATCACTGAGTCTCAAACATGTAAGATTCTATATCAGCCATCAGATCAGATAGGAACCTCTAATGTGTGTGACCCCACAGGTTCGAACCTAAGCCGGTAGCACAGGAACCAATTCCTGTACTAATCGAAGTGACCATCTAGCAATGGTACCCGACGTCCGGATAGGTCGAAAAGTTGCAATCGCAACACTCAGAACCTACATGAATATGGTTATTGTATAATTCATCCTTTTGACCCCTGTGTTTAGGATGACTCAGGGTTAAACTGTCAACCTTGATCAGATCATCCGAATCGTGCTCAACTCAAACAGTCCTGTGATTCCTCATAAGGACTACCCTGGCCAAGGTTTTGCTAAATTGAAACACGACTGTACACAACTCCTAAACTGGAGTGGTCAATCCCATCTTGACACATGCACCGACAAGTCAAGTACTTGACTACACCCAGCAGCCTTCCGTCACTGAATTAGAAATTCAGATAGTCTAGTACCTAAGTCAGTGAGTTGCTTGCAAGTCACCGTGGTGGTCTCAGGTCGGAGGGACATTTATACCCATATTCCATCGGAGCAAATTTTGACAGTAGAAATAGCTCCAGAGTCGGTCACGTTCAGTGCAGATGTACCCTTATATCTCACCTGTATGCCATACCAGTGTCTCCACACTCATTGGTTAAGAGGACAACCAACCTATATGGCACACAACGACCTATGCTTGATAAATGTTATCATCCTTGGTAACAACGTATCATTTGGTCGTAAATAGATTTAAGGACTAAATGACAAATCCTCTTTTGTCGAGTCTAAATAGTCCTAAGGACTTCACCACAACATAGGAGTTCATTAGAAGATGAAATATTTTGTGATGAAAAATACTAAAATAATTTTTATTAATTCATAATTCATGTACAAATACACAAGCATCAACAGGCGACGATTGGCTTTGGGATACTATTCTCAATAGTGACAACCTATCAGAACTGAAGATGAACCTCTCGGTGCAGCTACCTGTATGATTGAGTTCCTCTATCATAAGTCCTGACTGAATTAGGATTAAGGTGAACTCGTCAAACCCAACATCAGTCATATGAATTAATCGATCGATCCGAGTCCGATGTGAAACCCCAATGGAAAATTTTTTTTCATTATTTCACTCTGCCATAGTCATGGACTTAAGGACTCAATCTTTTGATCATCATAGGACTACTCCTCTCATCTACCGAGGTTGATAGATCCCATCTTGGTGCGATCTAATTCCTACAATGAATATGCTACAGCCAACGTACACCTTAGGGTTTCGAATGGCTAGGAGATCGAGTTATGGTGTAGTCAAACTATAACACACTCAAAGTGAACTATCGATGCACCTCAGGTTAAAGAACTAGACACACAACTGCAGCATCGAGCTAGTCATCAATGAGAAGGTAGACTTCCTTATGACTGCTCGAGGTGGTCACGCTCAGTACTCTCATTCTCAACGAATACCTGTACTCTCACTTCGGTATCTCCACACCGTAGACTCAAGACACATCTATCCTAAGAAAGCGATCGTACACCAACCTTCCAGATCGATCACCATCCTCGTGATGATCCTATGGTTAGGAGTTGTTTATGAGTTAGTTATGTAAATTCATGTTTTAAATTTTCAACTCTTGAAAATATGAATTGACATTCCTACTAACTCAAAGGATGTATCACAGATACAATGTACACAATGTGATAGAAGAATAACCCATTTATTGATTTATAGTCAAAATTATAAATTTGTCTTTAGATTTGTACAGGAATGTGTCAGCCAATCTGGCATCTAGGGCACACATCTAACAAACTCCCACTTGACTTAGTGCCAATTGGCTACATATCTAAGTCCCATCTTCTCAAGGTGGGCTTCGATCTTTTGCTGGCCTAATGGCTTTATCAGTGGGTCTGCCACATTGTCTGTGGAGTTAACTCTCTTGACCTCGACATAACCCTTTTCGAGGTAATCACAGATCAGATGGAATCACCGCTCGATGTGCTTGGACTTCTGGTGAGATCTTGGCTTTTTAGCTAGGGCTATGGTGCCACTATTGTCACAGTAAAGTGGGATGGCATCCGATGACGTCACTCCAAGCTCCACAGCAAACTTCTTGTACCAGAATGCTTCCTTTGCAGCTTTTGATGCAGCAATATACTCTACCTCCATGGTGGAATCAGCAATCACCATCTACTTGGAACTCTTCCAGCTAACTGCACCACCATTGCAAATGAACAGACTCCCAGATATTGACTTTCGATCATCTATATCAGACATAAAGTCTAAGTCTGTATATCCCTGAATCTGGAGTTCTCCATTCTCAAAGACTAGAAACATATCCTTAGTCCTTCTCAAGTACTTAAGGATACATTTCACAGAAGTCTAGTGCTCTTCGTCTGGATTCGACTGATATCTGCTTGTGACACTCACAGCATGGGCTATATCAGGTCGTGTACATAGCATGGCAAACATGAGGCTCCCTATTGTCGAAGCATAAAGGATTTTGCTCATGCATTCATTCTCCTCAGGTGTGCAAGGGCACATCTTCTTGGAGAGATGAATGCCATATCTAAAAGGTACTAAACCTCTTTTAGAATTTTTCATGCTAAACCTTTTTAGCACCTCCTCTATGTACATCTTCTATGAAAGTCCCAGCATCATATTTGGTCTATCTCTATAGACCTTAATACCCAGTATAAAGGATGCCTCTCCTAGATCTTTCATAGAGAACTCTTTAGACAACCATACTTTGACTGAGGTCAACATAAAAATATCATTCCCAATTAGGAGGATGTCATCTACGTACAATACGAAGAAGACAACTGCGCTCCCACTGACCTTTTTGAATACACATGGTTTCTCCTCATTCTTGATGAAACCAAACATTTTGATCACATCATTGAAACAAGTATTTCAACTCCGAGATGCTTGCTTAAGTCCATAAATGAACCTTTGCAGCTTGCAGACCTTGTGATCATCATCACTGGATGTGAAACCAAGTGGCTATTCCATATAGATATCTTTCTCAAGATGTCCATTTAAGAACACCATTTTCACGTCTATCTATCATATTTTATAATCGAAATATGCTGCAACAGCAAGCAATGTGCGGATGGATTTTAGCATGGCTACGAGCGAGAAGGTATCCTGATAGTCAATGCCTTCGCGCTGACTATAACCTTTCGCTATGAGCCTAGCCTTGAATGTCTCTACATTCTCATCTGCACCTATCTTTCTCTTGAAGATCCATTTACACCCAATAGGTATAATACCTTCAGGTGGATCTACCAAGGTTCAGACTTAGTTTGAGTGCATCGAGTCAATTTCTGATCTCATTGTCTCTAACTATTTCTCAGAGTCGATATCTTATATCGTCTCGTCATAGGTCTTGGGATCATCACCATGAGCCCCATTTCTCATGAGGAATATTTCCTCTACATTCTCCTGTATGGTACCTAAGTACCTTTCAGGAGGATGGAAAATCCTAGTCAATCTACGAGGTGGAAGAGGTTGTGTTAGGACTGGTTCTAATTGATTGGGTTCCTCAGGTTCTTTAGCTCATTGCTCTTGGGAGATATTATCCTTGAGCTTAATTATTCTTCCGATGCCACCATCTTGAATAAACTATTTTTCAAGAAAAATAGCATTTCGACTCACAATCACATTGTGGTCTTCCAGAATATAGAAATAGTATCTTAATGACTCTTTAGGATATCCTATGAATCGAGCTCTAAAGACCTGAACTCTAACTTGTCTGCCTGCTGTCTCTTGACATAAGCCGGATAACCCCAAATTCTGAGATGATTCAGACTTGATTTCTTACCATGCCATATCTCATACGATGTGGTAGGAATAGTTTTAGAGGAAACCCTATTCAATACATATATTGCTGTCTTAAGATAATATCCCCAAAGAAACTCAGGGAGGTCCGTGAAGCTCATCATGGAACAGACCATATCTAATAGGGTCTGATTTCTCCATTCTGAAACCCCGTTGAGTTGTGGCGTTCCAAGTGGAGTCCATTGAGAGACTATGCCATTGTTCTTAAGATAGTCTAGGAATTTTTGACTAAGGTATTCACCTCCTCGATCTGATCGAAGAACCTTAATGGGCTTTCCTATTTATTTTTCTACTTCATGTCTGAATTCTTTGAACCTTTCAAAAGCTTCAGACTTGTGTTTCATTAGAAATACATACCCGTACCTAGACATATCATCGTTTAAGGTAATGAAGTAGACATAGTTGCCTCTAGCCGACACATCAAATGGGCCGCACACATCCATATGTACTAGGGCAAGTAGGTCTGTGGCCCTTTCCCCATGTCCTACAAAAGGGAGTTTCGTCATTTTGCCTTGAAGGCATGATTCACAAAATAGATATGACTCGAAAGTCAACGGACTCAACAGTCCAGATTTTTTCAATTTGTTAACCCTATCTTTCGCTATATGACCTAGTCTTAGGTGCCACAGATACCTATCATTTAGACTATCTCTAGGCCTTTTAATTCTTATGGTATTCATATTTTACTCGATATTAAATACAGATACATCAATATGTAGCTGATAGAGACCGTTAATAAGAAAATCATTTGCAACTTTATTATTTTCATAAAATGTGTTACAATGATCCTTATGAAAGCTAATCACATAGCCTTCTTATGCTAAACATGAAATAAAAATTAAATTCTTGCTTGCTATAGGCACATAATAACAATCTCTAAGAAATAAATCTAATCCTAATGGTAATCGCAGAGGGTAGGTTCCCACGGCCACAGCAGCAACTCTTGCTTCATTTTCGATATGTAGGATCATCTCTCCATTCCTCAGCCTCCTGCTTTCCTCAAGACCCTGCATAGAAGTGCACAAATGAGCACTAGAACTAGAGTCAAGCACCCAACTGGATGTAGAAGAAATCGTAAGATTAGATTCTAAAATGAGCATACCTTCAGAAGGACCATCCTTCTTGTTCTTTAGGGTGGCCAGGTACCGAGGATAGTTCCGCTTCCAATGGCCATCTGAATTACAGTGAAAATATTTTTTCTTTTCAGCAGCCTTCTTCTTCAGTTTCGTCTTCTTCTTTTTTCCATCCACCTTCTGCTTCTTCGCAGACTTTTTTTTCTTTCCAAAAGACTTTCTTTTGGAAGAAGTTCGCTCCACAGTAAGAACTGAGCCTTTTGAATCCTTCATAGAAAGCTCAGCCGTAACCAGCATATTCATTAACTCGGCCAAGGTACACTGCATCTTATGCATATGAAAGTTCATGATGAACTGACCATATGCATCAGATAAGGACTGAAGGATCACATCAATCTGAAAATCTTTGTCTAAGATGATATCGAGCTTCTCAAGCTCCTTAAGATCCTTGATCATTGTCAAACAATGATCTTGGACTGACTGCCCATCATGCATTTTAGCCTTAAAAGTCTTTGACAGAATTGATACTTGGCTGCGCGACTTTGTTCACCAAACAACACTTGTAGGTGAGCCAACATTTGGCGGGTAGTGAAAATGTTCTCATGTTGGCGCTGCAAGTCATCAGACATTGCACCCAACATGTAGTACCTTGCTTTGTTATCATCATCTATCTACTTTTCCAGAGACACTCTCTGTTCAGCAGTCGGACGTGCTGGCATGGTAGGTGGGTCCTGATCCAAGACATGAGTTAATTTTTTGAAACCCAGAATAATTCTGTAGTTTCTTAACCAGTCCTTGAAATTGGATCCAATCAATCTGTGGGTATCTAGTATTTTGGTCAGGAGGTTTGAGGCAGATATATTTCCTATAGAGAGTCAAAAGTTTTTAGTTAGATTTTATAATCAGACTTAACCAATTTATTTAGGAGTTTTATTTTTAAATAAATTAGGCTCCTACTATTTTCTCAGATCCCTACACTCCCTTGGTAGAGATGTGAAAATCTCCGTGATTAGTGATTTCTAGTAGGTGCGGTCTCACCGACTGGCTCACCACCTCACTTAACAGTTATTGGTGATAGGTCAATCGATGAGTGGACAACTCTTGTCCAATGATCGGTTGATCCATCACCAATAACTGTTAGGTGAGGTGGTGAGCCAGTCGGTGAGACCGCACCACCCACTAGAAATCACTATTCATAGAGATTTTTACATCTCTACCAAGGGAGTGTAGGGATCTGAGAAAATAGTGTGAGCTTAATTTGTTTAAAAATAAAACTCCTAAATAAATTGGTTAAGTCTGATTATAAAATCTAACTAAAAACTTTTGACTCTCTACAGGAAACATGTCTGCCTCAAATCCCCTGACCAAAATACTAGACACCCACAGATTGACTGGACACAATTTCAAAGACTAGTTAAGAAACTACAGAATTATTCTGAGTTTCAAAAAATTGACTCATATCTTGGACCAGGATCCACCTGCCATGCTAGCACATCCGACTGCTGAACAGAGAGCGTCTCTAGAAAAGTGGACAGATGATGATAACAAAGCAAGGTACTACATGTTGGGTGCAATGTCTGATGACTTGCAGTGCCAACATGAGAACATTTTGACTACCCACCAAATGTTAGCTCATCTACAAGAGTTGTTTGGTGAACAAAGTCGCACAGTCAAGTATCAAGTCTATCAAAGACTTTTTAAGGCTAAAATGCATGATGGGCAGTCAGTCCAAGATCATTATTTGACAATGATCAAGGATCTTGAGAAGCTTGAGAAGCTCGGTATCATCTTAGACAAAGATTTTTGGATTGATGTGATCCTTCAGTCCTTGTCCGATGCATATGGTCAGTTCATCATGAACTTCCATATGCATAAGATGCAGTGTACCTTGATCGAGTTAATGAATATGCTGGTTACGGCTGAGCTTTCTATGAAGGATTCAAAAGGCTCAGTTCTTACTGTGGAGCGGACTTCTTCCAAAAAAAAATCTTTTGAAAAGAAAAAGAAGTTTGTGAAGAAGCAGAAGGTGGATGGGAAAAAGAAGAAAAAGACAGAACCGAAGAAGAAGGCTGCTGAAAAGGAAAAATATTTCTACTGCAATTCAGACGGTCATTGAAAGCGAAACTGTCCTCAGTACCTGGCCATCCTGAAGAACAAGAAGGATGGTCCTTCTGGAGGTATACTCATTTCGGAATCTAATCTTACGATTTCTTCTGCATCCAGTTGGGTGCTTGACTTTGTTCACCAAACAACTCTTGTAGGTGAGCCAACATTTGGCGGGTAGTCAAACTGTTCTCATGTTGGCACTGCAAGTCATCAGACATTGCACTCAACATGTAGTACCTTACTTTGTTATCATGTTGGCACAGCAGAAGCATGGTGGGCCCATAACCCACAGGTCCCAGGATCAAAACCTGGCTCTGATACCAGTTGAAGGGAAAATCACTTTTTTCCTTGTAGGATCTTTCAAATTTCATCAAATCTAAGGTGGAATAATTTTTAAAAATTTTATCCTACATTTATTTTAGATCTAAGTCTCTAGATCTAATCTTCATATCTGATATTAAGTCTAAAATAAATCTAAAAGGGATGAGAAAATAAGTAATACCTCAAGGGTAATCTGATTACCCTGTAGATGATCGCAGCAATCCTGAGGTTCTGATTTAGCCACGCAATTGTCTGACCTCTACCAGTATCCACTTGGATAGGATCTAGATCATCTTCTCCTCACAAATCTTTACTCCAAAAATCAAAATTAAATCTAATTAGGAAGATCTTCAAAAGTCTTCCTAAAGTTGGAGCAGCAGCCTGTTGAAGAAGTCCTGCAACCTTCCTGTTCAAGGCGTCACCACACCTTGGACCTTTTCCAGATGGACGTCCAACTCCTTGGACATGAAGATGGGATGGAGAACTTCAGATGGGATGTGGAGAAGATGAGGGTGGGAAGCATCTTTAATGGTTTTTCATAAAAAAAATTAAAACCCTAGGCGCAGGTAGGGTTTATATAGACCCTGCTACACTGCGCAGTGCCACCTCATTCGACCAATCAAAAAATTTCAATTAATTCTGAAAAAATTTTGATTGGTGGAGTGATGTCATCTGATCACATCAGATAAGAACCTCCATTTTCTCTCCTATGTTGGCACCAACTTTGGATAAGCACAAGCAAGGGTTGACGCCAACTAGTTCATGTTAATCAGGACTCTCCATCCTTATCCACTTGGGGCGCCCACTTAATTCAATTGGGCTCACGCCATAATCTAATTATGGCACCAAATTTAATGTGGTTTAAATATATAGACACTTTACAAAAATCCTCCAATGAGCACTCTTCAGTTTAAGACCCATATGTCAACATTTGACAGATGTCCTAAAATGAAAATGGCAGGTGATAGAAATTAGCAGGTGTTGTCTTAAATTCATCTCATGAATTAAGACAAAACTTTTTTGAGCTGGACAAGCTTCATTTAGACTGAGAGAAACCTTCTCAAGGTTCTCTGGGTGAGTCAAATTATATTTGGCTCAGTCGTGATAGAAAAGATTACACAAGGAGAAAGTTAGGCTCAATCGTGTGCTAGCACGATTTCCTTGAACCTAATTGGATCTAATCCAAACTAATTGGGCTAGCCCAATTGATGATATTCAGATCTTAACTCTTTTTAGTGTGACCCAGTTAGGTTCAATTCTGTATGCTAATGAGACATGTCATGATTTCATCATCAACATCATCGAAACTCCTTTCGATGGACCAGAACTCTTCTAATTTAGATAATTACAATGATCGATCATCAAGATCATTCTAATTGCTCCCAAAATCTACCAATGACACCTCGTAGTATATGGTGGAACTCATCAAAATTGAAGATGAATCTCTCGGTGCAACTACCTGTGTGATTGAGTTCCTCTATCATGAGTCCCAACTGAATTAGGGTTAAGGTGAACTCGTCAAACCCAACATCAGTCATATGAATTAATCGATCGATCCGAGTCCAATGTGAAACCCCAATGAAAAACTTTTTTTCATTATTTCACTCTACCATGGCCATGTACTTAAGGACTCGATCTTTCGATCATCATAGGACTACTCCTCTCATCTACCAAGGTTGATAGATCCCATCTTGGTGCGATCTGGTTCTTACAATGAATATGCTACAGCCAACATACACCTCAAGATTTTGAATGGCTAGGAGATCGAGTTATGGTGTAGTCAAACTATAACACACTCAAGGTGAATTATCGATGCACCTCAGGTCAAAGAACTAGACACACAACTGCAGCATCGAGCTAGTCATCGATGAGAAGGTAGACTTCCTTATGACTGCTCGAGGTGGTCACGCTTAGTACTCTCATTCTCAATGAATATATGTACTCTTACTTCGGTGTCTCCACACCATAGACTCAAGATACATCTACCCTAAGGAAGCGATCGTACACTAACCTTCCAGATCGATCACCATCCTCGTGATGATCCTATGGTCAGAAGCTGTTTATGGGTTAGTTATGTAAATTCATGCCTTAAATTTTCAACTCTTGAAAATATGAATTGACATTCCTACTAACTCAAAAGATGTATCACAGACACAATGTACACAATGTGATAGAAGAATAACCCATTTATTGATTTATAATCAAAAATATAAATTTGCCCTTAGATTTGTATAGGAATGTATCAGCCAATCTGGCATCTAGGGCACACATCTAACAATTCTCATGTTGACCTCAGTCAAAGTATGGTTGTTTAAGGAGTTCTCTATGAAAGATCTAGGAGAGGCATCCTTTATACTGGGTATTAAGGTCTATAGAGATAGACCAAATAGGATGCTGGGACTTTCACAGAAGATGTACATAGAGGAGGTGCTAAAAAGGTTTAGCATGAAAATCTCCAAAAGATGTTTAATATCTTTTAGATATGGCATTCATATCTCCAAGAAGATGTGCCCTAGCACACCTGAGGAGATTGAACGCATGAGCAAAATCCCTTATGCTTCGGCAATAGGGAGCCTCATGTATGCCATGCTATGTACACAACCTGATATAGCCCATGCTGTGAGTGTCACAAGCAGATATCAGTCGAATCCAGATGAAGAATACTAAACTTCTGTGAAATGTATCCTTAAGTACTTGAGAAGGACTAAGGATATGTTTCTAGTCTTTGAGAATGAAGAACTCCAGATTTAGGGATACACAGACTCAGACTTTATGTCTGATATAGATG
>NC_025999.2:43578082-43651893 GCF_000442705.2 Elaeis guineensis
ATCGAAAGTCAACATCTGAGAGTCTGTTCATTTGCAATGGTGGTGCAGTTAGCTGGAAGAGTTTCAAGCAGACGGTGATTGCTGATTCCACCATGGAGGCAGAGTATATTGCTGCATCGGAAGTTGCGAAGGAGGTATTTGTTGGAACCAGATCTAGGGTTTCAGAGTTTGATCTTGAAACTTTTTCAAGATCATACAGCGAAAGACTAAAATAAATCAAAATTTATTTTCTAAAATCAGAGAATCTCTAGATCTAAGATTCTATTACATGATTATTACATAGTATTAAATCAAAAATTAAAATATATATATACAGCATGAACTACATGTTGATCATATCAACATGTTCCTATACTACATCTAATGTATGTATTAAACAATAGATCAGATCTATTACCTTGCAAGTTAGATGTTCTAACCTCACTGATCCAGGCTTGAGGATGATGTTGTAAGCCGCACATGTATCCAGGCTCTAGGAGTCATCCACATGAGCCCACGAATCTCGATCAGAAGTCCTACTTCAGGAAATCAGCACAGTATGCTAGTACTGCGCTGATCCTTCTTTGATGGTTGATCAGGTGCCTCCTTCTTCTTGATTTGAACTCTTCCAAAGATGAAAAGTAGGAGGAGGAGTTTTAGATCTGAGACACTCTCAGAAAACTTAAGATGGAGGGAGAAAAGATATGAAAACAAACAACCCTAGAAGAAGACCCTCTTCTTCTTTTCGTTTCTCTCTCTAGACACCCTATCTTGTGTCTATTATATCTCCATGACCCAAATCTTTTTCTCTCTAATTTTTGGATGACCCAAAGGTCTCTCAAATCTATATCTTCTCTAAAAATTTCATGAAGAAACTCATTTTATACAGAGAGATATGATAGAGTCATTGTCTAGGTCAAATACCTAGTCAAGGCTTATCCAAACATGGCAAGATAAGGGGCGCCCAACTCTTGAGCACCTCCTTATTTTCATACATGGATTACTAGAAAAGGGTACATAATGTATACCCTAAAAGCTAGGAAAATTTCAAAAAAAATTTGGATAAATTCGGTGCAAAATTGAAAGAGTTTTGGATTTCTAAAACTCTATCTCATAGAATTCGAAATCCAAACTTATTCCTCTTTGATTTGATCCAAACCACTTTCCATGTAAGAAAGAAGAGAGGAAACCTTTTGTGAACGTGGGAGAGACCTGGGAGAGGACTTTTGTCACACAAAATAAGAGGAGATTGGCGTTGAATGAGAGAGAGGGCGTGGGGAAGGCTTATGTGGCGCAAGGTGGAATCCTAGTCTTACTAGGATTCTATCTTATGACTTGTTTTAATTTGGTTTTTCAAACCAAATCAAATCAAAATTATATCAACCCAATTAAAATAGGTCTTAACCTAATTAAGAATCTAATTTAATCAGATTAAATTAGATTTAAATCTGATATAATTTTCTAATCAAATTAGAAATTAGATTGACCCAAGTCCTAGTTGAACTAGGACTAGTTTTTTCTTGCACTTGGCTTATCCAATAAACCAATTGGACTTGATCCAATCAAACCCAAACTAAATCTAATTAAATCATATTTAATTAAACTTAATCTCAACTCATTAGCTTAATCAAATTAAGCCAATTAGCAATCAAATTGCTAATCGATCCTCCTACAACACTTGCACTGGGTTAAATGTCAATCATATTGATCATTTAACCCTAGAATGATTCTTAATCGTTGATCAACCATTCGATCGGATCATGAACTCTAATGTGTGTGACCTCATAGGTCCGAACCTAAGCTGATAGTACAAAAATAAATTTTTGTACCAATCGAAGTGACCATCTAGCAATGGTACCCGACGATCGGATAGGTCGAATGTGTAGAACAACATTCTTAGAACCCATGCGGATATAGTTTTCATATAATTCATTCCCTTGACCAAAATAATTATAGGACACCCCAGAGTTCAACTGTCAACTCTGATCAGGTTATCCACATTGTATTTCAAAATATCAAATCCATCTGATGGATTATCCTGGCCAAAGTTTTGCTAAATTGAAATACAGCGACTCATTCTTCTCCAACTCTTGGAGTGGTCAATCCCATCTCGATCACACTCTGACTTCATAAGTACTTGACTGTGCCCAGAAGTCTTTCATCTCTGAATTAGAAATTCAGTTAGACCAGTACCAAAGCACAGTGAGTTGCTTGCAAGTCACTGAGGCGATCTTAGGTCTAAGGGACACTTATACCTATATCCCATCAGAGACATTCTCGACAGTAGAATACTCTGGAGTTGGTCACATTCAATGATGATGTACCAGTACATCTCACCTGTATGCCATACCAGTGTCTCCACACTCTTTGGTTAAGAGGACAACCAACCCATATGGCCTACAGTGACCTATGCTCGATAGAAGCTGTCATCCTTATTAACAGCTTATCATTTGGTCGTGAACAGTTTTAAGGACTAATCGATAAATCTTCTCTTTATCGAATCTAAATAGTCCTAAGGACTTCATCATAACAACGGAGTTTATTAGAAGATGAAAGCTTATGATGAAAATATCAAATATATTTTATTTATTAACAAATCAATTACAATACTTGGTTGCTCAACCATCAACAGCTTGACGATTGGCTTTTTGGGACACATTTTCCAACAACATTCTGGTACAAAAAGTTTGCCACGGAGCTTGGAGTGATGTCATCGGATGCCATCCCTCTTCACTATGACAATAATGGTGCCATAGCCTTAGCTAAGGAGTCAAGATCTCACCAGAAGTCCAAGCACATCGAGCGGCGATTCTATCTGATCCGTGATTACCTCGAAAAGGGTTATATCGAGGTCAAGAGAGTTAACTCCATAGACAATGTGGCAGATGTTGGGAAATGTGTCCCAAAAAGCCAATCGTCAAGCTGTTGACGGTTGAGCAACCAAGTATTGTAATTGATTTGTTAATAAATAAAATATATTTGGCATTTTCATCATAAGCTTTCATCTTCTAATGAACTCCGTTGTTATGATGAAGTCCTTAGGACTATTTAAGTTCGATAAAGAGAGGATTTATCGATTAGTCCTTAAAACTGTTCACGACCAAATGATAGGCTGTTAATAAGGACGACAGCTTCTATCAAGCATAGGTCGCTGTAGGCCATATGGGTTGGTTGTCCTCTTAACCAAGGAGTGTGGAGACACTGGTATGACATACAGGTGAGATGTAAGGGTACATCGTCATTGAACGTGACCAACTCCAGAGCATTCTGCTGTCGAGAATGTCTCTGATGGGATATAGGTATAAGTGTCCCTTAGACTTGAGATCGCCTCAGTGACTTGCAAGCAACTCACTGTGCTTTGGTACTGGACTAACTGAATTTTTAATTCAGGGACGGAAGGCTTCTGGGCACAGTCAAGTACTTGCAAAGTCAGAGTGTGATCGAGATGGGATTGACCACTCCAAGAGTTGGAGAAGAATGAGTCACTGTATTTCAATTTAGCAAAACCTTGGCCAGGGTAATCCATCAGATGGATTTGATATTTTGAAATACAATGTGGACAACCTGATCAGAGTTGACAGTTGAGCTCTGGGGTGTCCTATGATCATTTTGGTCAAGGGGATGAATTATATGAAAACTATATCCGCATGGGTTCTAAGGATGTTGTTCTACACATTCGACCTATCCGGTCGTCGGGTACCATTGCTAGATGGTCACTTCGATTGGTATAGAAATTTGTTCCTATGCTACCGGCTTAGGTTCGGACCTATGAGGTCACACACATTAGAGTTCATGATCCGATCGGATGGTTGATCAACGATTAAGAATCATTCTAGGGTTAAATGATCAATACGATTGACATTTAACCCAGTGCAAGTGTTGTAGGAGGATCGATTAGTAATTCGATTGCTAATTGGCTTAATTTGATTAAGCCAATGGGCTGAGATTAAGTCTAATTAAATATTATTTAATTAGATTTAGTTTGGGCTTGATTGGATCAAGTCCAATTGGTTTATTGGATAAGCCAAGTGCAAGGAAAAACTAGTCCTAGTTCAACTAGGACTTGGGTCAATCTAATTTCTAATTTGATTAGAAAATTAAATCAGATTTAAATATAATTTAATCTGATTAAATTAGGTTCTTAATTGGGTTAAGACCTATTTTAATTGGGTTGATCTAATTTTGATTTGATTTGGTTTGGGAAACCAAATTAAAACAAGTTATGAGACAGAATCCTAGTAGGACTAGGATTCCACCTTGCGCCACATAAACCTTCTCCACGCCCTCTCTCTTATTCAACGCCAATCTCCACTTATTTTGTGTGACAAAAGCCCTCTCCCAGATCTCTCCCACGTTCAAAAAAGGTCTCCTCTCTTCTTTCTTACATGGAAGGTGATTTGGATCAAATCTAAAAGAAATAAGTTCGGATTTCGAATTCTATGAGATAGAGTTTTAGAAATCCAAAACTCTTTCAATTTTGCACCGAATTTATCCAAATTTTTTTTTGGAATTTTCGTGGCTTTTAGGGTTCATATTGTACACCCTTTTCTGGTGATCCATGCACGAAAATATGGAGGAGGTGCTCAAGAGTTGGGCGTCCCTTTACTTGCCATGTTTGGATAAGCCTTGACTAGGTGTTTGACCTAGACAAGGACTCTATCATATCTCTCTATATAAGATGAGTTTATTCGTGAAATTTTAAGAGGAGATAGTTTTTTGAGAGTCCTTTCTGTCATCCAAAAATCAGAGATAAATACCTTTGGGTCGTGGAGATATAAAAGATGCAAGTTTGGGTGTCTAGAGAGAAAAACGTGAAGAAGAAGAGGGTCTTCTTCTAGGGTTTCTATTTTCATATCTTTCCTCCTTCCATCTTGAGTTTCCTGAGAGCGTCTCAGATCTGAAACTCCTCCTTCTACTTTCCATCTTTGGAAGAGTCCAAATCAAGAAGAAGGAGGCACCTGATCAACCATCAAAGAAGGATCAGCGCAGTACTAGCATACTGTGCTGATTTCCTGAAGCAGGACTTCTGATCAAGATTCATGGGCTCGTGTGGACGACTCCTAGAGGCCGGACGTGTGTGCGGCTTGTAACATCATCCTTAAGCCTGGATCAGCGAGGTTAGAGCGTCTAACTTGCAAGGTAATAGATCTGATCTATTATTTAATACATACATTAGATGTAGCTAGTATAGAAACATGTTGATATGATCAACATGTAATTCATACTATATTTATATATATTTTAATTTTTTATTTAATGCTATGTAATAATCATGTAATAGGATCTTAGATCTAGGGATTTTTTGATCTTAGAAAATAAATTTTGATTTATTTTAGTCTTCCGCTGTATGATCTTGAAAAAGTTTCAAGATCTAACCCTGAAACCCTAGATCTGGTTCCTACAATTGGTATCAGAGCCAGGTTCTTTATTACATGATTATTTATACATGCTTAGATTATTTTTTAGATTAGATCTAATTTATAATCTGATTATTAAATCTAAAATTAAAATTTTAGATCAATCACAAACTGCAAGGTTGTCCTGCTGTAAGGTTTACCCCTTACAGTGCAAAGGTTGTCCTAGTTTGTGTAGATCTATCTTTAATCATAAATTTGTTAGATATGATCTAGATTAAATTTATGATTTATTAGATTTAAAAGATGTTTAAATCTGAAATAAAATCTCTTTTTTAATAATTTTTATGCAAAAAAATTATTTAAAGTTGAAATTGTTTCAATTACGTGAACCTGTTCAGATTAGATCTAAAGTAGTTTCATGTTTATTTCACTTGCATCTTGATTATGAATCAAACATGCAATATGATTGGTAGAATCATATTGTAAAATTGTTTTACAAATATGAAAATGATTTTTTTTTGAAAAGCCGAACCCAACCCTCAGCCCAAAACTTAATTAAGAATTAAGAAGTTGTTTGATTAGGTTCTAGGATTGTGAATTGAAGAACCTAAGACACAAATCATAACACATTGGGTTAATGGGTTAGTGGAAATTAGGTCCATTAATTGGGTTAGACCTATGGTTAGATTAAAAATGGACTTAATTAGAGAATTGACTAAATCTAATCAATTATTGTCTTAGATTAGGTCAAGGATTCTCTAGATCAATTACAATAGTTGTAGTTGGTCAAGTCCATATCTTTAACGAGAACCAAATGGACTTGATTCTTGGCTAAGCGGTCTAGCACGAACTGTTAGATTGATCTAATCGAAACTAATTAAACCAGTTGGTGTCTAAGGTAAACCAGACCGGTGGTTTTTAATTGGGAGCCCTCTTACCTGGCCATTCATGATGGTGTCTAAGGCAAGCTTTGGCAGACCCTCCCACTGATCGAACTTACCTGGCCTCTTGGTGAAATTATGTTTTGATCGGATCACTTGACTATTCGAGCTGACCCATGTCAGCTAGGTAAATCAGTGTGACTGATTTAGATGCTCCTAGACCAGCCCTGGTCTCCCTTAAGCTGACTTGGTGAAGCCAGTGGGAGGATCATGATAAGCTGGTTCATCTGACCTCATCCTCTATATTATTTAAATCCTCTAAAATTATTAGGTCCTTAAAATGATAAAGTTATGGAGATAACTGAGTCATAGCCTCCCATTAAGGTGTTTGATAATGAGTCCATGAACTCAATAATCATTGCAGACCCAAAGGCCTGGTGCTTGTTGACTAATGAAATTATCACTCATCATATGATGACTTGGAAGTGTCTCTCTAATGGTGGTTAGGTGAGCCAACCAAAGTTGGGCTTAATCATTCGTTGGTTGGATATACCAAGTATGATCATGTTAATGGTTGGACCTAACCGGATCCTTACAGTGGAGGCCAAAGCCTACTGATTAGGTTTCTGGGGCAAAATTAAAATTACTAGAAATTGTTTAGAGAAACAATTGGTTATGAACCTACCCTTAGATGTACATGGGTCGGCCAACCAAAGTTGGGCTTGTGTGCAGTCTAAGTGGATTCTAGTACCCGCTAAGGAATTAGGGTAATTCCTCGAATTGAAGGTAGAGGCTACCAATTCGAATAAAATAGTGGGAGAAACCTTTTGATTAAAGTCCAAATCTTTAGGTTTAATGAATCAATTACTAATTAGGTTATGGTTCTCCTTTGTGCAAATATGGCCACTTCCCTATCGCTCCGATCATTGTTGGACAATGATAAGTTGGTGGGACCCAACTTCGGTAGCTGGTACCGAAAGTTGAAGATAGTCCTGAAGCATGAACGGATCCTATATGTGATAATAGATCCTGCACCTAAGGAGCCAGCTGTCAATGCACGTGGAACAATCAGAGACACTTACCAGAAGTGGCTCAGTGATCGGACCACGATGCGCTGTATCATGCTGGCTATCATGAGCGACGAGTTCAGTCGCAGATTCGAGACGGCTCAGCCAAAGGACAAGCTTCAAGTGTTGGAGGATGCCTTTGGCACACCCAATGACGTGGAGAGGCACAAGACTAGTTGTGCCATCTTCAATGCCAAAATACGGGATGGAGTCTCTATCACTGATCATGTATTGTACATGATCGAGCTGATGGAACGATTGAGCAAGCTCGGCTTTCCCTTGAAAGCAGCTTGGGAAAGATGCAATACTGAACTCGCTGCCCAAGTCTTGTCTCCCATTCCTCACTCATTATAGAATGACAAAGCCTGAAGTAAACTACCATGGGTTAATGGGGTTGCTTCAGAACTTTGAGAAGGATCACCAACTCCTCAAGGAGTCGGTGAACTCAGTGAACTCAGTGGGAGGTTCATCTTCTGGTTCTCGACCCTTTGAGAAAGGAAAGAAGAATAAGAAGAAGAAAGTCAAGAAGGTGCAAGTTCAGGCTGGGACATCTGTGCAGAGCCAGACCAAAAAGATCAAGCCTGATAAGAGTCTATTCTACTGGCAAGCACCCTAGATTAGATAGTGTGTTAAATATCTACTTATGGCATTGGAGGCTAGGTCATATAAATAAGAACAGAATAAACAGGTTGACTCAAGAGGGAATCCTCAAAGTCAGTGATTGTGAATCACTTCCAACCTGTGAGTTCTGTCTTCTTGGTAAAATGACCAAGTCACCTTTTACTGAAAAAGGTGAGAGAGCTACTGAGCTCTTGGGCCTAGTACATACTGATGTATGTGGGCCCATGAGCACCAGTGCTAGAGGTGGATATTTCTACTTCATAGCTTTCACGGATGACCTATACCTATATGGATATGTCTATCTGATGAAACATAAGTCGGATTCATTTGAAATGTTCAAACGATTCTGAAGTGAAGTAGAAAAATAAACTGGGAAGAGTATTAAAACTCTTCGATCTGATCGAGGAGGAGAATATCTTTCTAGTGAGTTTCTCACATATCTAGGAGAGAATGGGATTCTCTCTCAATGGACTCCTCCAGGAACACCACAGCATAATGGTGTGTCTGAAAGGAGGAATCGGACTCTGTTAGATATGGTCCGATCCATGATGGGTTTTGCTAGCTTGTCGATATCCTTCTGGGGATATGCACTCGAATTGGCCTGTTATCTATTAAATAGGGTTCCAAGTAAGTCTGTAATTAAGACTCCATATGAGATATGGACGGGACGTAAGCCAGCACTTTCACACCTTAGGGTCTGGGGGTGCCCGGCCTATGTCAAACGATTAGTCACAGACAAACTTGGACCTAGGTCTGACAAATGCTCATTCATAGGGTACCCCAAAGAGACAAAAAGATATTTTTTTCTACCATGCTGATGAACAAAAGGTGTTCGTCAGCCTTAAGGCAATCTTTTTAGAAAAGGAGTTCCTTGGTGAAGGAACCGTTGCCTCTAAGGTTGAACTTGATGAAGTTCAACAGGTAGAAGGACCGACACCAATAGCTGAACCTGAGTCGGATATGATTAGATCAGATCCGGAGCCCAATATACCTGCACCATTAAGGCGATCCGGTAGAGTACCGCGTCAGCCGGACAGATACTACGGTTTCTTGGTCCGGGACGGTGATCCCATCGAACTTGATGAGAATAATGAGGATCCGATCACCTATATGGATGCTATGCAGAGACCTGATTCTGAGAAATGGCTTGAAGCCATAAAATCCGAAATAGAGTCCATGAAGGTCAACGATGTATGGACATTGGTTGACCCACCTAAAGGGGTTAAACCCATTGGGTGTAAATGGGTCTTCAAAAGGAAGAGGGGCGCAGACGGAAAGGTGGAGACCTATAAAGCCCGTCTGGTTGCCAAGGGGTATCATCAACGTTATGGTATTGACTATGACGAGACATTTTCTCCTGTGGCAATGCTAAAATCTATTCGGATAATGCTTGCAATAGCTGCCCATCTAGATTATGAGATCTGGCAGATGGATGTAAAGACAGCTTTTCTTAATGGAGAGCTGACCGAAGAGGTGTATATGATACAACCTGAGGGGTTTACATCCACAGATGAGTCCAAGGTGTGCAAGCTTCAGAGATCCATTTATGGATTGAAGCAAGCTTCTCGGAGTTGGAACATGCATTTTGATAAGGTGATCAAAACGTATGGCTTCATTAAGAATGGAGAAGAGCCCTGCATCTATAAATGGGCAAATGGTCCAGTTGTGGTATTCCTTATCTTGTACGTGGATGACATTCTCTTAATCGGGAATGACATCCCCGCACTACAGGGAATAAAAGTTTGGTTGTCATCACAGTTCTCCATGAAGGACTTGGGTGAAGCATCCTACATCCTAGGGATGAAGATCTATAGGGATAGATCTAAAAGGATGCTTGGGTTATCCCAGTCCATGTACATAGATACTGGCTGAAGAGGTTCAGCATGGAGAATTCCAAGAAGGGCTATCTACCGATAGGCCAAGGAATTTCTCTCTCTAAGAAGGATTGTCCGACAACTCCTGAAGAGAGAGAGCGTATGAGTAGAGTCCCATATGCTTCAGCCGTGGGATCTATCATGTACGCCATGACATGTACAAGACCAGATGTGGCATACTCACTAGGAGTAGTGAGTAGATACCAATCTGATCCTAGAGAAAACCACTGGAAAGTGGTTAAAGCCATCCTTAAGTATTTGAGAAATACTAAGGACCAATGGTTGATTTATGGCGAGTCAGATCTGAAACTTGTGGGGTTCACAGACTCTAGCTTCCAATCTGACCATGATGACAGCAGGAGTGTGTCGGGTTATATCTTTACTCTGAATGGTGGAGCCATCTGCTGGAAGAGTTCCAAGCAGCATACTGTGGCAGACTCTGTTTGTGAAGCAGAGTATATCGCAGCATCAGATGCCGCGAAGGAAGCTGTGTGGCTGAGAAAATTCATCAACGAGCTTGGAGTAGCAACCTCCCTCGATGGTCCGGTCCTGCTCTACTGCGACAGCACTGGTGCCATAGCTCAGGCGAAGGAACCCAAAGCACATCAGCGGACGAAGCACATCTTACGCCGCTTCCACCTGGTCCGGGAGATCGTGGATCGAGGTGACGTCGACCTTCAGAAGATCGATGGAAAGGAGAACCTAGCCGACCCCTTCACTAAAGCCCTGGCAATAAAGGAGTTCGACAACCATAAGTCGAAGATGGGTATTAGATACTGTGCCGAGTGGCTTTAGGACAAGTGGGAGTTGTTGGGAAATGTGTCCCAAAAAGCCAATCGTCAAGCTGTTGACGGTTGAGCAACCAAGTATTGTAATTGATTTGTTAATAAATAAAATATATTTGGCATTTTCATCATAAGCTTTCATCTTCTAATGAACTCTGTTGTTATGATGAAGTCCTTAGGACTATTTAAGTTCGATAAAGAGAGGATTTATTGATTAGTCCTTAAAACTGTTCACGACCAAATGATAGGCTGTTAATAAGGACGACAGCTTCTATCAAGCATAGGTCGCTGTAGGCCATATGGGTTGGTTGTCCTCTTAACCAAGGAGTGTGGAGACACTGGTATGGCATACAGGTGAGATGTAAGGGTACATCGTCATTGAACGTGACCAACTCCAGAGCATTCTGCTGTCGAGAATGTCTCTGATGGGATATAGGTATAAGTGTCCCTTAGACTTGAGATCGCCTCAGTGACTTGCAAGCAACTCACTGTGCTTTGGTACTGGACTAACTGAATTTTTAATTCAGAGAAAGAGGCTTCTGGGCACAGTCAAGTACTTGCGAAGTCAGAGTGTGATCGAGATGGGATTGACCACTCCAAGAGTTGGAGAAGAATGAGTCGCTGTATTTCAATTTAGCAAAACCTTGGCTAGGGTAATCCATCAGATGGATTTGATATTTTGAAATACAATGTGGACAACCTGATCAGAGTTGACAGTTGAGCTCTGGGGTGTCCTATGATCATTTTGGTCAAGGGGATGAATTATATGAAAACTATATCCGCATGGGTTCTAAGGATGTTGTTCTACACATTCGACCTATCCGGTCGTCGGGTACCATTGCTAGATGGTCACTTCGATTGGTATAGAAATTTATTCCTATGCTACCGGCTTAGGTTCGGACCTATGAGGTCACACACATTAGAGTTCATGATCCGATCGGATGGTTGATCAACGATTAAGAATCGTTCTAGGGTTAAATGATCAATACGATTGACATTTAACCCAGTGCAAGTGTTGTAGGAGGATCGATTAGTAATTCGATTGCTAATTGGCTTAATTTGATTAATCCAATGGGCTGAGATTAAGTCTAATTAAATATTATTTAATTAGATTTAGTTTGGGCTTGATTGGATCAAGTCCAATTGGTTTATTGGATAAGCCAAGTGCAAGGAAAAACTAGTCCTAGTTCAACTAGGACTTGGGTCAATCTAATTTCTAATTTGATTAAAAATTAAATCAAATTTAAATATAATTTAATCTGATTAAATTAGGTTCTTAATTGGGTTAAGACCTATTTTAATTGGGTTGATCTAATTTTGATTTGATTTGGTTTGGGAAACCAAATTAAAACAAGTTATGAGACAGAATCCTAGTAGGACTAGGATTCCACCTTGCGCCACATAAACCTTCTCCACGCCCTCTCTCTTATTCAACGCCAATCTCCACTTATTTTGTGCGACAAAAGCCCTCTCCCAGATCTCTCCCACGTTCACAAAAGGTCTCCTCTCTTCTTTCTTACATGGAAGGTGATTTGGATCAAATCTAAAAGAAATAAGTTCGGATTTCGAATTCTATGAGATAGAGTTTTAGAAATCCAAAACTCTTTCAATTTTGCACCAAATTTATCCAAATTTTTTTTTGGAATTTTTGTGGCTTTTAGGGTTCATATTGTACACCCTTTTCTGGTGATCCATGCACGAAAATATGGAGGAGGTGCTCAAGAGTTGGGCATCCCTTTACTTGCCATGTTTGGATAAGCCTTGACTAGGTGTTTGACCTAGACAAGGACTCTATCATATCTCTCTATATAAGATGAGTTTATTTGTGAAATTTTAAGGGGAGATAGTTTTGAGAGACCTTTCTGCCATCCAAAAATCAGAGATAAATACCTTTGGGTCGTGGAGATATAAAAGACGCAAGTTTGGGTGTCTAGAGAGAAAAACGTGAAGAAGAAGAGGGTCTTCTTCTAGGGTTTCTATTTTCATATCTTTCCTCCTTCCATCTTGAGTTTCCTGAGAGCGTCTCAGATCTGAAACTCCTCCTTCTACTTTCCATCTTTGGAAGAGTCCAAATCAAGAAGAAGGAGGCACCTGATCAACCATCAAAGAAGGATCAGCGCAGTACTAGCATACTGTGCTGATTTCCTGAAGCAGGACTTCTGATCAAGATTCGTGGGCTCGTGTGGACGACTCCTAGAGGCCGGACGTGTGTGCGGCTTGCAACATCATCCTTAAGCCTGGATCAGCGAGGTTAGAGCGTCTAACTTGCAAGGTAATAGATCTGATCTATTATTTAATACATACATTAGATGTAGCTAGTATAGAAACATGTTGATATGATCAACATGTAATTCATACTATATTTATATATATTTTAATTTTTGATTTAATGCTATGTAATAATCATGTAATAGGATCTTAGATCTAGGGATTTTCAGATCTTAGAAAATAAATTTTGATTTATTTTAGTCTTCCGCTGTATGATCTTGAAAAAGTTTCAAGATCTAACCCTGAAACCCTAGATCTGGTTCCTACAGCAGACCCATTGATAAAGCCATTAGGCCAGCAAAAGATCGAAGCCCACCTTGAGAAGATGGGACTTAGATATATAGCCAATTGGCACTAGGTCAAGTGGGAGTTTGTTAGATGTGTGCCCTAGATGCCAGATTGGCTGACACATTCCTGTACAAATCTAAGGGCAAATTTATAATTTTGACTATAAATCAATAAATGAGTTATTCTTCTATCACATTGTGTACATTGTATCTGTGATACATCCTTTGAGTTAGTAGGAATGTCAATTCATATTTTCAAGAGTTGAAAATTTAAGACATGAATTTACATAACTAACTCATAAACAGCTCCTGACCATAGGATCATCACGAGGATGGTGATCGATCTGAAAGATTGGTGTACGATCGCTTCCTTAGGATAGATGTGTCTTGAGTCTACGATGTGGAGACACCAAAGCGAGAGTATAGGTATTCATTGAGAATGAGAGTACTGAGCGTGACCACCTCGAGCAGTCATAAGGAAGTCACCTTCTCGTCGATGACTAGCTTGATGCTGCAGTTGTGTGTCAGTTCTTTAACCTGAGGTGCATTGACAGTTTACCTTGAGTGTGTTATAGTTTGACTACACCGTAACTCGATCTCCTAGCCATTCGAAACCATGAGGTGTATGTTGGCTGTAGCATATTCATTGTAGGAACTAGGTCGCACGAAGATGGGATCTATCAACCTTGGTAGATGAGAGGAGTAGTCCTATGATGATCGAAAGATTGAGTCCTTAAGTCCATGGCCAAGGTAGAGTAAAATAATGGAAAAAAGTTTTCCATTGGGGTTTCACATCGGACTTGGATTGATCGATTGATTCATATGACTGATGTTGAGTTTGACGAGTTCACCTTAACCCTAATTCAGTCGGGACTCATGATAGAGGAACTCAATCACACAGGTAGCTACACCGAGAGGTTCATCTTCAATTATGATGGGTTGCCACCATATACTGCTAGATGTCACTGGTGGATTTTGAGAGCAATTAGAATGATCTTGATGATCGATCATTCTAATTGCATGAATCAGAAGAGTTCTGATCCATCGAAAGGAGTTTCGATGATGTCGATGATGAGATCATGATATATCTCATTAACATATAGAATTGAACCTAACTGGGTAACACTAACAAGGGTTAGGATCTGGATGTCATCAATTGGGCTAGCCCAATTGATTTGGATTAGATCCAATTAGGTTCAAGGAAATCGTGCTAGCACTCGATTGAGCCTAACTTTCTCCTCGTGTAATCTTTTCTATCTCGACTGAGCCAAATATGATTTAACTCACCCAGAGAATCTTGAGAAGGTTTCTCTCAGTCTAAATAAAGCTTGTCCAGCTCAAAAAAATCTTATCTTAATTCATGAGATGAATTTAAGACAACACCTGCTAATTCCTGTCACCTGCCATTTTCATTTTAGGACATCTGTCAAATATTGACATATGGATCTTAAACTGAAGGCCACTTGGCAAGAGCTCATTGGAGGATTTTTTATGGAGTGTCCACATGCCAAAACTACATTAAATTGGGCACCATAATCAGATTATGGCGTGAGCCAAATTGGATTAAGTGGGCACCCCAAGTGGATAAGGATGGAGAGTCTTGATCAACATGGACTAGTTGGTGCCAACCTTTCCTTGTGCTTATCCAATGTTGGCACCAACATAAAAGAGAGGGTGGGGGTTCTTATTTGATGTGATCAAATGATATCACTCCATCAATCAGAATTTTTTTGGATTAAATAGAATTTTTTGATTGGTCGAATGATGTGGCACTACGCAGCGCAGCAGGGTCTATATAAACCCTGTCTGCCCCTAGGGTTTTATGTGATTGCACCAAACCCATCAAAGCTGCCAACCCCTTTCCTCTTCTCCATGTCCCATCTATAGCTCTCCCTCTCCTCTTCACGTCCAAGGAGTTGGACATCCATCTGGCAAAGGTCTAAGGCGTGGTGACGCCTTGAACAGGAAGGCTACAGGACTTCTTCGACAGGCTGCTGCTCCAACTTCAGGAAGACTTTTGAAGATCTTCCTAATCAGATTTAGTTTTAATTTTTGGAGCAAAGATTTATGAGGAGAAGACAATCTAGATCTTACCTGAGTGGATACTAGTAGAGGCTAGACGATTGCGTGGCTAAATCAGAACCTCAGGCTTGCTGCGATCATCTACAAGGTAATCAGATTACCCTTGAGGTATTTCATGTTTCCTCATATTTTTAGATTTATTTTTGAATTAATATCAGAAATAAAATTAGATCTAGAGATTTAGATCTAAAATAAATATAGGATAATTTTTTTAAAAAAATTATTCCACCTCAGATTTGATGAAATCTGAAAGATCCTACAAGGAAAAAGATGATTTTTCCTTCAATAGATCCGATCAAATCAGGATCATTTTTTCCTTACTGATTAGGTCATCTCATAACCTAATCAGACTTGACCTGATTGAATCAAATTCAATCAGACTTGATCCAAACTTTAATGCTCAATCAAATTAAGCTAATTAATAATCTAATCACTAATTAATCCTCTATTAATGATAGAGTCCAAATCTAGTGGGACTCTTCTCTAGAGTCTCCGTCCAGTGGGATTCTGCTTCAGTAGAGTCCCCGTTGAGTAGGACTCTTTACCAAAGTTTTTGTTGACTAAGACTCTTCAGATTAGCTAAGTGATCAGAGAGAAACTTCTGATGTGTGTGATCTCATAGGTTCGAAATTAAGCCAGTAGCACAGGAACTGATTTCTGTACCAATCGGAGTAACTATCTAGCAATGATATCCGACGTCCGGATAGGTCAAATGTATACTAAGCAATACTCAAGAACCTATTTGAATATAGTTACTGTATAATTCATTTCTTTGACCCAAATGCTCAAGGTGACCTAGGGTTTAACTGCTAACCCTGATATGGTCATCCACATTGTATTTTACTTTTTAAAATCCATCACATGGATTACCCCGACCAAGATTTTACTGAATTGAAATATGTTGATACATTAACTCCTACTTATTCGAAGGAGTCAATTTCATCTTGACTCATATACCGACTTTATAAGTACTTGACTATGCCTAGAAATCTTTCATCGCTGAATTAAAAATTCAGGTAGTCCGACACCAAAGCATAGTGAGTTGCTTGCAAGTCACCGTGGTGATCTCAAGTCAGAGGGACACTTATACCTATATCCCTTCGGAGTGACTCTTGACAGCAGAGTGCTCCGGAGTTTGTTACATTCAGTGAAATATACTCCTATATTTCACCAGCATACCACACTAGCATCTCCACACTCCTTAGTTAAGAGGACAACCAGCCTATATGGCACACAACAATCTATACTTGATATGTCTATCATCCTAGTAATAGCATATCATTTGGTCGCGAACTCATTTAAGGACTAAATGATATATCCTCCTATATTGAATCAAATAGTCCTAAGGACTTTATTACATAACAGGAGTTCAAAATGAGATGTACACAATGATGAAAAAATTAAATAATATTTATTAATTCAACAATTCATATACAATTATGATGATAAGCACAACTGTCAACAGGCTAACGATTGGCTTTGGGACAAAATTTTCAACAACTCCCACTTAGACTAAAGCCAATCGGAGCAGTATCTTATACCCATCTTTGATTTGTAGTCTTCAACCTCCTTGATACTAAGGGCTTTAGTAAATGGGTCGATCAGATTCTCCTTTTCGTCGATCTTCTGAAGCTCGACATCACCTCGATCCACGATCTCTCAGACCAGGTGGTAGCGACACAAAATATGCTTGGTCTGCTGATGTGACTTTGATTCCTTTACTTGAGCAATGGCACTAGTACTGTCACAGTACAACATGATGGGACCATCAAGGGAGAATGCCACTTCGAGCTCGTTGATGAACTTTCGTAGCCACACAACTTTCTTTGCAGCATCGGATGCCGTGATATATTCTGCCTCACAAGTAGAGTCGGTCACAGTGTGCTGCTTAAAACTTTTCTAGTAGATTGCTCCACCATTCAGGGTATAAATATATCCTGACACGCTCTTGCTGTCATCATGATCCGACTAAAAATTGGAGTCTGTAAACTCCATAAGTTTTAAGTCGGATTCTCCATAGATAAGCCACTGATCCTTAGTATTTTTCAAATACTTAAGGATGGTCTTTACGACCTTCCAGTGATTCTCACCTGGATCGGACAGGTATCTGCTCACTACTCCTAATGTATGCCACATCTGATTGCGTACATATCATGGCATATATAATAGATCTCACTATCGAAGCATATAGAATTCTACTCATACGCTCTCTCTCTTAAGGAGTTATCGGACAATCACTCTTCAAGAGAAAAATTTTTTCGTCTATCGAAAGATAGCCTTTCTTGAAATTTTTCATGCTAAATTTTTTCAGCACAGTATCAATGTATGTCAACTGGGATAATTCAAGCAACCTTTTAGATCTATCTCTATAGATCTTCATCTCAAGAATGAAGGATGCTTCTCTCAAGTCTTTTATGGAGAACTGTGATGATAACTAAACTTTTATTTTCTGTAATACAGAAATATCATTTTTGATTAAGAGAATATTTTCGACATACAAAATAAGAAATACTACCACAGAGTTATTAACCCATTTGTATATGCAGGGTTCCTCTCTATTCTTAATGAAGCCATACGTTCTGTTCACTTTATCAAAATGCATGTTCCAACTCCGAGATGCCTGCTTAAGTCCATAAATGGACCTTTAAAGCTTGCACACCTTAGACTCATTTGTGGATATGAAACCTTCAAGTTGTATCATATATATCTCTTCTTCTAGCTCTCCATTTAAGAAGGTTGTTTTCACATCCATTTGCCAGATTTCACAGTCCAGATGTACTGCTATCGCAAGCATAATCTGAATAGACTTGAGCATTACCACAAGAGAAAATATCTCATCATAGTCAATACTATAATACTGATGGTAATCTTTGACAATCAGATGGGCTTTATAGGTCTCCACCTTTCCGTCTGTGCCTCTCTTCTTTTTGAAGATCCACTTACACCCTATGAGTTTTATCCCTTTAGGTAGGTCAACCAATGTCCATACATTATTGATTTTTATAGACTCTATTTCGGATTTCATAGCTTCCAACCACTTATCAGAGTCAGATCTCTACATCGCATCCATATAGATGATCGGATCCTCATTATTCTCATCGAGTTCAACTGGATCCCCATCCCAGACTAAGAAATCATAGTATTTATCCGATTGATGCGGTACTCTATCAGATCTCCTTAAAGATATTTCTATAATAGGTTTCAGATTTGATCTAATCAAGTCTGACTCTATGGGTTTACTAGATTGTGTCAGTTCTTCTACCAATCAAACTTCATCAAGTTCAATCTTTGAGGCATTAGTTCCTTCACCAAGGAACTCCTTTTCTAAAAAGATAGTCCCATTACTGACGAACACCTTTTGTTTGTCAGCAAGGTAGAAGTAATATCCCTTAATCTCTTTTAGGTATCTTATAAATAGATATTTGTCAGACCTAGGTCCAAGTTTGTCAGTCTTCAATCGTTTGACATAAGCCGGACATCCCCAAACCCTCAGGTGAGAAAGTGCTGGCTTACGCCCTATCCACATCTCATATGGTGTTTTTCTTACAGACTTACTTGAAATTTTATTTAAAATATAATAAGCCGACTCGAGTGCGTATCTCCAAAAAAAAATCGACAGACTTATAAAGCCCATTATGGACCGAACCATATCTAACAGGGTTCGATTCCTCCTTTTTGATATATCATTATGCTGTGGTGTTCCAGGAGGGATCCATTGTGTGAGAATTTCATTCTCTTCTAAGTAGTCAGAAACTCACTAGAGAGGTATTCTCCTTCTCGATCAGATTGAAGAATTTTAATACTCTTTCTAGTTTGTTTCTCTGCTTGATTATGAAATCGTTTGAATATTTTAAATAATTTTAACTTATGTGTCATTAAGTAGATATATCCATACCTCGATAGGTCATCTGTAAATATAATAAAATAATAATATCCATCTCTAGCACTAGTGTTCATCGATCTACATACATCAGTATGTATCAGACTTAGAACTTCACTGGCTCGCTCATTTTTTCCAGTAAAAGGTGATTTGGTCATTTTTTCAAGAAGACAGGACTCACAGATTGGGAGTGATTCACAATCACTGACTTTGAAGATTCTCTCTTGTGTCAACCTGTTTATTCTATTCTTGTTAACATGACCTAACCTGCAATACCAAAGGTAGATATCGGAGACATCACTAATTCTAGGATATTTGTTGGATGTGTACATTATACTAACAGATTGTGATAATATGTAAATACCATTGTTCAGTTGTCCATTCATCACATTAACACCATTCATAATGATTGTTGGTGCAGAATTCCATCGAAGTCGGAGAAGCTGGAGTTGGGATGACCGCGGCTGCCACTAGGACCTGCAAAGAAAGTCTAAACCAGAGTTGGAGGTGCTCCGACAAGATCCTCCGATGCTCAAGTCAGTACTCTGCTTCAACAGAAATGGAGTGCTCGAGCGAAAATTTTGGTAGAGTTTCGAGATAGAGTTACCAGCTTAGAGAAGAACGTGTCTGGGCTTCCTTATTTATAGATGGAGGGTGTAACTGACCGACAGCGATGTCTGTAACCGTCTAGTAGTGGACCACTTAGAGCCGCGTGGAGTTTGTTATGGAGAGTAGTGGCGTCAGGGGTCGTTCAGGGCCATGTGGAGCTTGTTGCGGAGAGTGGAGTGGTGTCCGTTGTCGGGACTTGCCAGAGAGTGGTGGAGCTGCATGAAATCCATTGCAGGGAGTGGAGCAGGAGGGCGGCTCTTGTTGCGACTCATCAGAGAGTGGTGGAGCTACATGGAATCCATTACAGGGAGTGGAGCAGGAGGGCGGCTCTTGTTGTGACTTGTCAGAGAGCTCTAATCCGTCAGCTAGAGCTCGACTGGAACATCTGATAGAGTGGAATGGCTCTCTATTATTGGTCTGGGAGAAGCTCGGATGTCCCCGAAGCTGCTGACGAGTCTACTGTTGTCGGGTAGTTTAGGCACTAATACTACAGGTGGTAGTCACCTGCTGTAGAAGCTCGGATAGAGACTTTTCGTTGGCGAAGCCTGATAAGAATCCGATTGCTAGAGAAGTCTGTCTGGGATTCACCCGATGTGGAAACTCGCCTGAAGATGATCCGTTGGGGAGTTCGATTTTATGAAGGATCTGGTGGGGGGTCGGCCGGTGATGGACTTTGGATGGCATTGGGGAGGTTCGGCAGACATCGGAGGCGATCGATCATTGTAGGAATCCAGCTGCTGGAGCCCGATCATCATAGAAGCTCATCCAATATCCAACCACTATGGAAGTTCAGTCGAAGTCTGGTTCTTGTAGAAGGCTGAAAGGAGACCGCTTATTGTAGAAGCTCGGTCGAAGATCAGTTGTCATGGGAGCTCGGAGTAGCAACCTGGCCGATGAGTCCTCTCCCATTGTAGAAGCTCGATCGAAGATCGGTTGTCGTGGGACTCGACTACGAAGAAGCTCGACTGAAGTCTACCTGTAATGGAAGTTCGGAAAGAATATGTTTACAGCAGAGGCTCGGATGGGATTTGCTTATAATAGGGATCCGAGGTAGGCCGTCCGCTGTAAGGGCTTGGAGTAGACTGCTCGCAGCAGGAGTTCGGGGCAGACCACTCATAGTGGACGTTTGGAGTAGGCCGCTCGCGGTAGGAGTTTGGCTATCGCAGGAGCTCAGCTGGAATCCTAAAGGCGATCGACCACCGTAGAAACATGGAAGGAGCCTAGTTACTGTAGAAATCTCATTGTCGGGGAAGCTCGGATGCTGACGAAGCCCGAAAGAAGTTCGGGGGTAGTCGATCACTGTAGAAGGATGGCTAACAGCGAGGCTCAGAGGGCCTTTGGGGTGGCCCGATGGGTGAACACTGAGGCCCATTGTCAAAAGAGTCCGGACGGTCGAGGGAGTTCGGAGAGGCGTCACATACAAGGTCAGGAGCCGGAGGAGCCCCAAAGGATCAGTCCTCTGCAGACTTCGGTCGGGGGGGGGGGCACTTTATACCCAACACCGGTCCCCCTACTTCCGAGTTCGGGTTCCAAACAAAGGAAGTACAGAGAATTTCTCATGGCCGAAGCTGCTCTCTTCAATTTTCGTACTCAGCAGTCGCCAGATATTTTGACGCTCGGTATGCTGGTATTGGAGCCTTTTCGGAAAAGGCTTCTCCTTTTTGGAATTCCAGCTGGAATGCAGTCCCAGGTACGGTGCCATAATGGTTTTACTAATTGTCGGCCACCTCTAGCCGCTTACCACGGTGAGTGGGCCATGCGGCGGTCGCGGACTGATCTGAGGAGCCTTGCATTCATTATTGCACTGGCTCTCATTGCTTATTTAAACCTGCCTCCCCCCTTTTGGGATCCCACTTTGTACGGGAGCTTCCTCAATCTTCCCTTCCTTGCCTTAGGCATCCGTCGAGTCATCCTCATCTCTGTACCCTCGCATTCCTCAGACTAGCTTGGGTTAGCCTCAAAGCTTTCTCCGCTTTCGTGGCCCCATTTGTAGACGGCACTAGCCTTCCTTTGTTGCCGATATGGGCACGGATGCGGCTCTGATGTTAGCCCAGAGCCTGAAAGTCCACGAGCGGGAAGATGCTGCAACTTCTGGGTTGGCGAAGAAGGTGAGGGTAGAAGAGATAGATCTGGCCATGTTTTGCCTTGACGGCCCAGAGCCCGTGCTTATGCCACATCTTCGACCGCGAGGGCTTCCTGGTGTGCATCACTGTGAGGAGAAACCTGACCTTAGGAAGAAGGTCATGCCCGCCATCACTGTAAGGGGGAACCTGACCTCAGAAAGAAGGTCATGCCTGCCGTCATCGTGAGGCAGCGAAAGCCATGGCGCGGCAAAGACGGGTCTACATGTACTTCGAAGATAATGCTGGAGTAATCGCCGATCATGCCCGCCGTCATCATGGCGTCTACGTGTACTTCGAAGATAATGCTGGAGTAATCGCCGATCATGCCCGCCGTCATCATGGCATCTACGTGTACTTCGAAGATAATGCTAGAGTAATCGCCGATCATGCCCCTGTCATCATGGCGTCTATGTGTACTTCAAAGATAGTGCTGGAGTAATCACCGATCCAAGAGGGGGACTGGAAGAAGAAGCCAAGTACTTGAAGTAATTCTCGACGATGGCTGGAACCGGGAGTTCGAAGTCCGATGGAGCTGAGCTTCCTGAGAGCTGTTTATTTTGTATATGTGTTTTTGTTGTTTTTGTTTTTTTTTGAGGCTTTGTAGCATGCACTTTGCTAATGGAATGAGAAGAGAATCTTCCGTTACCTTGTCCCCCCCTTCTTTTTTGGGCCTTCAAGGCTTTGCAATGTACACTTCACCAATGGAATGGGAATGAAATTGCTCATCACCTCACCCATTCTGTTATTAACTGATTATTTATTGGACTTCTTTTGGCCTTCATCGTGTTCGATGCCAACGCTATTTGAGGGTTCCCGATCGTTGCAGTGTCGATTTATCCTTTGGTTTATGACTGTAGGTTCTTTCGAGGCCATTTGAGTTTGATGCTTTCTCCTGGTGTGCGAGCTCGAGGGTCGAACTTCTCGTTACCTTGAAGAGGTCAATTTATCCTCGGCCCATGTCAGGTTCCCTCTTAGCGGCTGGGATGAAATTCCTTATGTCTTTGATGCAGTTTGTGTAGACTTTCTACATGGGCATGCACAATGGAAACATAATGGATTTCAAAATTTTAATAAAAAAATCTTAAATATTAAACCCTTAAACCAGTATCTTCTTGATGATTAACAATCATATATAATATAAATTCAAGATTAAATTTAAGTTATAGAAGAATACCTGCAGCGCTTAATCCAAATTTCGGCAGAACCTCCACCAGGTGCCCAAGTGTTCGCCCTCCAACGGTGATCCACACAGGGCTATGATCAGGACACCAACTCTTTGAGATAATTCCTCCTCCAAAATTCTCACTCTGAGAATTTTCTTGAACACCAGGACCTCAAGATGCTCTTCCTCTTCTCCTAGCCTTCCTATCCCTACCTTTCTTCTCTCCTTGTCTTCCTTAATTCTTTCCTAGACTCTTGTCCTAAAATCAAACTTGTCCTTTCTATTTTTGGACTTGTCCTAACAAGAGAAGGAAGAGACTAATTAGACAATAGGGAGAGGATGTTAGAAAGAAAGGAGGAATTGGAAATCTGAATGAATCCAATCCCCCGGCGCACCCCCCTTTAAATACTTAGCGATGGGTTGCCTTCAGGAATTTTTCGCGCCCCTTCCACGTGCCATCTCGCATCCATCAGAAAATCTCACACATCTTGATAAATTCTCATGCCTATCTGAAAGTTTTTGACACATGGCAATCATCGGAAAAAAATCCAAGAGACGCTTCATGCAGAAGGACTCTTCGAAACATTTTTCTCGATGATTCTCCGATGAGTCGCACAGCTTCGCATGGCATAATTTTTTTTCCACCACCCATCAATGTAATTTTGTCCATCCAATGGCCAAAAATTAAGGAGCTAACATGAGAATGTCATGAAAAAAAATTTAGATTAAAAAGTGGCATGACAAATGGGTTAGAGTCCTTCATAAGTTGGACTCTTGGTCAGGCGCATGGATCAGGCTGACAGGATTTCCAACTTCAACGAATTTCCATGATTAAACCAGAAGGAATTTTAACCTCAAAATAAAGTTAGGAATCATCCAAAATTTTATTTCATCATAGAACATAGGATAAGCTCAAGGATGAGGCGTCCCATCTCATGGGATGCGAAAACTGTTTCTTCACACAAAAACAGCACTCACGCACAAGAAAAATTCTTGACTCATGGAGAATTGGTTTCCTGGCTCCAAATTTTTGGTACTTGCAGCAAAGGGCTGAACCAACTCAAATCCAAAATTTATTTGAATTAATTTAGCCTTAATTAGCCCAATCTGAAATCATTTTTAAACCCAATTCGAAACAAGGAGCTAGTTTTTTGCAACATGTGCTAGCATGTCAATTTTATAAACATGATCTAATCCAATTAGACCCCTGATCAATACCCTTTGTGTGTGACCGATTGGGTTCCACATCTAGCCAGAAATAGGTCTGAGTTCAAGTCAATTTGATTTGATTAGAATTTAATCTAACCAATCTAGATCTAATCGAGCTAACCCGATTTCAGCAATTAGAACTCTTTCTAATTGGTGATTGAATTAAACTCTTTAATTCGATCAAACCCATAAGACAAGATTGACATCTAACAATGTATCATATCTACCTGGAAGATATAAAATTTTTGATAAAAATATCAAAAATACCCTTCAGTGAAAAGTTATCGTGCAATTTGATCCTGCGATCTCCCTGCACCCCGAATATGACTCTAGATATGGAATGATGTCAAATCCAATATCATACTCATATTTCTCTCAATCTTATATGATGATTCAATTAATAAAATATTAGAAACTCTTTCTAATTTTTATTCTGCTTTGATCAAAGGCTTCCTGAATCATCAATCGATCAGAACAAGTAGGATGCGATTTTCTCTTACTAGGAGTGATCGATTCCATGTTGACCTACTCACAACCTCCATATACATTCTACCATATCTAGAACACCCCGTACATGACTAAGTCATGAATGAGTATGAACAAAAAAATATGGATTCATGTATACAAGGTTCTATGGTAGTCTCAGGTCAAAGGATTACATGCACAACTCCCACTATAAGAAAACATCTCTTGATAGGTAAGTAAATTCCATAAGATGTTTCTTAAGTCGGATCAATTCTGTAAACTCATTCTCTAATGAGCACCCACTTCCTTATATTAGTATCTCACACAAGTGGCATATGAGATCTGCCACTCTCTCCATCGAGCATACATAGAAAGTGCTAATCTATCTGAAACATTGATCTCCTACTCAATGCTCCTATGACTAGGAATATTCTAAATCAGGATTTTTAGGATTTTAGGTCTCATAGGTATGATCTCATCATAACCCTAAACCCATTTTCCTGATTTATGGAGTTCATCATAATCATTACTAAAGTAAGATGCAACATATGATGAAAATACCTTTTATTATTTAAAGAGTCAATACATAAGTCTGAAAGATTACAAGGAAAACCCATCAAAATACAAATTTTGATTGGCTTGTAGGGCATATTCCTTTCAATCTCCCACTTGCACTAAAGCCAATCACCCTTATATTTTATCCCCATACAATCGAGATGGCGATCAAACTGCTGCTGTGGTAGAGCCTTAGTGAATGGGTCTGCTATGTTATTCTTTGTTTCTACTCATTCAATGACAACATCTTGTCTTTCGATTATTTCACGAACGAGATGGAAGCGTCTTAGAATGTGCTTGGATTTATGATGAGACCTTGGTTCCTTTGCTTGAGCAACTGCTCCAGTATTATCACAGTAAAGTGATACTGGATTCTTAATCTCAGGAACGACACCCAACTCAGTGATGAACTTCTTCATCCAGACAACTTCCTTGGCGGCTTCACTTGCAGCTATATATTCTGCCTCAGTGGTTGAGTCAGCTACAGTCTGCTGCTTGAAACTTTTTCAACTAACAGCTCCACCATTAAGAGTAAAGACATACCCTGAAGTGGACTTACTATCATCAGGGTCTGATTGGAAACTAGAGTCAGAATAACTTTCTAGTTTTAAATCAGATCCTCCATATACTAAAAAAATATCTTTAGTCCTTCTTAGGTACTTAAGAATATTTTTCACTGCTTTCCAATGATCTTCTCCTGGATCAGCCTGAAATCTACTAACTATGCCTAAGGCATAGGCAACATCAGACCTAGTACATAGCATAGCATACATGATCGACCCTACTGCCGAAGCATAGGGAATAGAACTCATTCTATTTCTCTCTTTCGGTGTTTTAGGAGACATCCTTTTAGAGATATGTATGCCTTGACTCATGGGTAAATAACCTCTTTTACTTCCATCCATGGTAAACCTCTTTAGCACTAAGTCTATGTACCTGGATTGGGACAAGCTTAACATCCTCTTAGATCTATCCCTATAGATCTTTATACCTAATATATAGGATGCTTCACCCAAATCCTTCATGAAAAACTTACTTGATAGCCATGTCTTGACCGATTGTAACATTGGGATATCATTCCCAATAAGAAGTATTTCATCCACATATAAAACTAAGAAGATAATGGCACTCCCACTGTCTTCTTGTATACACAAGGTTCATCCACATTTTTGATAAAGCCAAACTCTTTGACTGTAACATCAAATCGGATGTTCCAACTCCTCGAGGCCTATTTTAATCCATAAATAGATTTCTTAAGCTTGCATACCTGATTTTCTCTCCCTTTTGAGACAAACCCTTCTGGCTGAGACATGTAAACCTCTTCCTCAAGATAACCATTAAGGAAGGCGGTCTTCACATCCATTTGCCAAATCTCATAATCATGGTATACTGCTATTGCAAGCATAATCTATATAGATTTGAGCATGGCAACAGGTGAAAATGTTTCATCATAATCAATACCCTATTTTTGCCTAAAACCTTTGGCTACTAATCTAGCTTTATAGGTTTCAACTTGGCCATCCACTCCAATCTTTTTCTTATAGACCCATTTGCATCCAATAGGGGTCACACCCTCTGGTGCATCAACCAAAGTCCACACTTGGTTGGAATACATGGAGTCCATTTCGGATTTCATAGCCTCTAGCCATTTGTCTGAGTCCCTTCTCATGATGGCTTCCGTATAGGTCAAAGGTTCATCATTCTCAATGATGTGGGCTTCATTATTCTCAATAACGAACCCATACCTCATAGGTGCATTCCGCACCCTATCCGACCTTCGAAGAGGAGGTGTACTTTGTGTTTGTACTTCATTAATGGATATTTTTGGTTGAGGATCATCTTGTGCTTGCATTTGTAGGTCTTGAACTTCTCCAAGTTCAATTTTCTTCCCACTGCCTCTTTCTAGGATAAACTCTTTTTCCATAAAAGTGGCATATTTACTGATAAACACTTTATGTTCAGTAGGATGGTAAAATAGGTATCCTATACTCTCTTTAGGATAACCTACAAATAAGCATTTATCTGCCCTAGCACTCAGCTTATGTCCAAAATTTCTTTTAACATAAGCTGGACAGCCCCATATCTTAAGATACTTAAGATTAGGCTTTTTTCCTCTCCATATCTCATATGGAGTGCTTGGTATAGATTTTGAAGGTACTCTATTCAAGATATAGACAGTAGTTTCTAGGGCATATCCCCAGAAAAAAATTGGCAAATCTGTAAGGCACATCATGGACCACACCATATCTAATAAAGTGCGATTCTTCCTTTCTGCTACATCATTTAGCTGTGGTGTATAGGGAGGAGTCCATTCTGAGAGAATTCTATTTTCTTTAAGATGATCTAAAAATTCATTGGATAAGTATTCTCCTCCTCGATCAGATCGAAGAATTTTAATACTTTTTCTAGTTTGTTTCTCAACCATACTTTGATACTCTTTAAATTTATCAAAGGCTTCGGACTTGTGTTTCATAAGATACACATATCCAAACCTAGATAAATCATCAGTGAACATTATAAAATAAGAGTATCCTCCTCTGGCTTCTGTTGTCACAGGACCACATATATCAGTATGTACAAGTCCTAATAACTCACTTGTCCTTTCTCCATGTCCACTAAATGGAGTCTTAGTCATTTTTCCCATAAGACAAGATTCATAAGTACCTAATGATTCATAATCATAAGGATCAAAGAATTTTTTTTTGTATAACTTGTTAATCCTTGTCTCACTTATATGACCAAATCGACAATGCCAAAGTAAAGTATTATTCAACTCTTCTCTCTTTCGCTTTTTACTTTCATTAATATGGAAAATATTATCATTAGATAGAATTAGAAGACCATTATTAATAATACCATGACAGATAATTTCATTAGAAAAAGAAATTGAGCAACTATTGCTCTTTCCATTTATTTCATAACCTCGTTGCAATAGTAACAATACAGAAATAATATTTTTAATGATCTTAGGCATATAATAACAGTTTTCTAGCTCTAAGATCTTTTCAGAAGGTAACTTTAACATATATGTCCCTACACCCTCTGCTTGGATTGACTCTCCTCCAGCGTCGTAGAGCTCGAAGTCACCCTTCTTCAGCACTCTAATGTTCTGCAGCCCCTGCAACGACTTGCAGATATGAGAACCGCAGGCAGTATCCAATACCCAAGAGTCTGAATTGAAAGAACTTAATGATAAAATTGTATGTATCTCATACATACCTTTTGGTGCATCGCTTGCACCTGCCTTTATAGTTGCAAGATATAATTTACAATTTTTTTTCCAATGTCCTGCCTTGCCGCAGTGAAAGCAGGTACCCTGTCCAGAGACTTTCTTCCCCTTCTTCTTTATCTTGCCACCCTTAGGATTCAATGCTTTCTTTGAACCCTTAAAACCTGACTTCTTCTTAGAGGTTTTACCCACAAGAAGAAGTGGAGCCTTTTCTTTCTTAATATGGCTCTCAGCTATCTTAAGCATATTTAACAACTCAGGTAAGGAGGTATTTAGTTTGTTCATATGATAGTTCACAACAAACTGAGCGAATGACTCGGGAAGAGATTGCAGGATCAAATCCTGACTTAATTCTCCATCCATCACAAAACCAAGTTGACCCAATCTAGTGATCAGATCAATGACCTTCAGGATATGGTCTTGTACGGATGATCCCTCAGTCATTCTAGCACGGAATAACTGCTTAGATATCTCATATCTAGTAGTTCTACTCTGTTCTCCATACAACTCTTTAAGATTGAGGAGTATGGATTGAGTATCCATGCTCTCATGCTGCCTCTACAACTCATTGCTCATAGAGGCCAGTATGATGCACTTGACAGTCAAACTGTCATTCTTCCATATCCTGTATGTGGATACCTCCTCTTCTGTGGCATCATCCCCAACCTCTTGTGGTGCAGGGATGTCAAGAATATAAGAGAGTTTCTCCTGAGTGAGTATGATCTTTAAATTCTTCAACCAGTCCACATAATTGGGACCGGTCAACTTGTTAGAATCTAAAATTTCTCGCAATGATAGTGAAGATGCCATTTATAGAATTTAATCTACAATAATTAAAGAATATTACATAAGCAAACAACTCATATTAACTCATACAATTAAATAAGGTCTTTAGATTTAATTATACCTCCCACTATTTTATCGAACATCAAAACCCTCTACTATGATGAATGAGACATATGTTATATTTATCTTAGTGGGATTGAGACCCTAATTCCTCATAATGATCTTGTGTTAACACAACAAACCCTTATGAGTTCATAGGTAGTGTTGGTGCAGAAATCCGCCTGCGTCAGAGAAGCTGGAGTCGAGGGAGTCATGATCGCCGTCGGGACCTGCAAAAGAAGTCTAAACCGGAGGTGGGGTTGCTCCGACAAGACCTTTCGATGCTCAAGTCAGTTCTCTGCCTCAACAAGAATGAAGTGCTCGAACGAAAATTTTAGCAGAGTTTTTAGGTAAGAAATGAGAGCTTAAAGAATAACGTATCTGGGATCCCCCTTTTATAGGTGGAGGGGGCAACAGACTGATAGCGATGTTTGCAACCATCTGGCAGTGGGCTGCCCAGGGTCAGGAGGAGTTTGTTGCGAAGAGTAGTGGAGTGGAATCGTGGCTATCACCGGGACATGCCACATGGAGTCTGTTGCGGAGAGTGGAGCGGCGTCTGTTGTCGCGACTTGCAAGAGGGTGGAGGAACCATGAGGTATCCATCGCAGGAAGTGGAGCAGGATCGTGGCCATTATTGTGGTCTGCCAGGGAGTGATGGAGCCACATGGAATCCATCGCAGGAAGTGGAGCAGAGTCATGGCCGTTGCTGTGGCCTGCCAGGGAGTGATGGAGCCATGCGAAATCCATCGCAGGAAGTGGAGCAGAGTCGTGGCCGTTATTGTGGTCTGCCAGGGAGTGATGGAGCCACGTGGAATCCATCGCAGGAAGTGGAGCAGAGTCATGGCCGTTACTACGGCCTGCCAGGGGGTCCAGGCCTGTCGGCCGAAGTTCGGTTGGAGTCCGGTCTCCGTAGAAGTCCGGACGGAGATCATTTGTCGAGGAGTCTCGGCCAAGGCCGCTCGTGGTAGGAACTTGAAGTAGTTCGTTTGCAGTGGTAACTTGGAGTGGGTCGCTTGCAACAAGAGCTCGAAGCCCGACTCCCGTAGGAGTCCGGATGAAGTCTGCCTGCAGTCGAAGTCGGGGATGAGGTCCAGCTCCCGTAGGAGACCGGACGAGGCCTTCCTACAGTCGGAGTCGGGGACGAGGTCTAGCTCCCATAGGAGTCCGGGCACAGTCTACCTGCAATTGAAGTTGGGGGCGAAGTCCGGCTCCCGTAGGAGTCCGGACGAAGTCTACCTGTAATTGAAATCGTGGGCGGAGTCCGGCTCCCGTAGGAGTCCAGACGAAGTCTGCCTACAGTCGGAGTCGGGGACGAGGTCCGACTTCCGTAGGAGTCCGGATGAGGCCTTCCTGCAGCTGGAGTCGGGGATAAGGTCCAGCTCCTGTAGGAGTCCGGGCGAAGTCTACCTGCAATTGAAGTTGTGGGCGGAGTCTGGCTCCCGTAGGAGTCTGGACGAAGTCTGCCTGCAACCGAAGTCGAGGATGAGGTCTGGCTCCCGTAGGAGTCCGGACGAGGCCTTCCTGCAGCTGGAGTCGGGGATGAGGTCCGGCTCCCATAGGAGTCCGGGCGAAGTCTACCTACAATTGAAGTTAGGGGCGAAGTCTGGCTCCCGTAGGAGTCCGGACGAAGTCTACTTGTAATTGAAGTTGTGGGCAGAGTCTGGCTCCCATAGGTGTCCGGATGAAGTTTGCCTGCAGCCGGAGTCGGGGATGAGGTCTGGCTCCCATAGGAGTCCAGACGAGGCCTTCCTGCAGCTGGAGTCGGGGACGAGGTCCGGCTCCAGTAGGAGTCCGGGCGAAGTCTACCTGCAATTGAAGTTGTGGGCGGAGTCCGGCTCCCGTAGGAGTCCGGATTAAGTCTGCCTGCAGCCAGAGTCGGGGACGAGGTCCGACTCCCGTAGGAGTCTGGACGAAGTCTACCAGCAATTGAAGTTGTGGGCGAAGTCTGGCTCCAGTAGGAGTCTGGATGAAGTCTACCTGTAATTGAAGTCATGGGCGGAGTCTGGCTCCCATAGGAGTCCGAATGAAGTCTACCTGCAGTTGGAGTCGGGGATGAGGTCTGGCTCCCGTAGGAGTCTGGACGAGGCCTTCCTGCAGCTGGAATCAGGGATGAGGTCCGGCTCCCATAGGAGTCCGGGCGAAGTCTACCTGCAATTGAAGTTGTGGGCGGAGTCTGGCTCCCGTAGGAGTACGGACGAAGTCTGCCTGCAGCCAGAGTCGGGGACGAGGTCTAGCTCCCGTAGGAGTCCGGACGAAGTCTACCTGCAATTGAAGTTGTGGGCGGAGTCCGGCTCCCGTAGGAGTCCGGATGAAGTCTGCCTGCAGCCGGAACTGAGGATGAAGTCCGACTCCCGTAGGAGTCTGGACATCGCAAAAAATCTGGTCGACACTGGCAGGGGCTTGTCTGTCGGCAAAACTTGAGAGCGTTGTGGAGGCTCGGCCATCAGAGAGGCTCGGAGAGATGTCATCGGAGGTCGGAAGTCGATTGGATCCCCGGAGGGTCACTCCCATCACGAACTTCGACTGGGGGGTACTTTATACCCAACACCAGTCCCCCTACTTTCGAGTTCGAATTTTGAATGAAGAAAGTACAGAAAAATTTTCGCAACCGAAGTTGTCCCCTTGAATCCTGTGCATGATCGCCCCCAGATATTTTGACATTAAATGCGTGCGTGCTGGAGTCTTTTCGAATCGGGGTGATTTGAAGGGACCTTTCGGAATTCCCGCAGGTATGCTGCCCCAGGCACGACGCAGTAATGGCTCTGTCAGCTGTCAGCCACTTTTAGCCGCCTGCCATGGCGAGTGGGACACGTGGCACGTGTGGGTCGGCCTGGGGAGATCCACGATCGTTATAGCGCCGGATCTCAGGCTCTATTTAAACCCGCCTTTTCGCCTTTAGAGGCCTCATTCCGCCTGAAAGTTTCATTGGTGTCTGCCTTTTCTCCGAAAGCTCTGACCCCCTTTGGCGTCCACCTTGGTCCTAAGCGTTCTTCGAGTCGTCCCTGTCCTCGCCCCTCCGCATCCTTCAGAGCGATCTAGGTTAGTCCCGGAACCTTCATTTTTCTTCTTGCCATTTAGGTGCCCTTTCTTCCCCATTTTTCTTCTGGTTTGGTCCCCCGCAAACTTTTCGCCCCTTGTCCCGCCTGATTTCTCCGGGATCTTTAGGGTCTTTGTTTGAAATGTCTTCCGGCACCTCCACCTCTAGTGGTTCCAGGAGTTCATCCACGTCAGCCCCCCAGGACCCCCACACTGTAGACGAACCCACATCTGGGGCTGGGCCTCGCTCGATTTTTGCGTCGGGTGCCATTCCCTGCTCTCCGACTCCGGATGAACTCCTACTGATAAGGGTTCAGCATGGAGTTCCTTCGGAGTACGATCTGGAGCTCCCCGATCCCACCGACCGGGCTAGCACCCCCCCGCCTGGCCGCTTCTGCCTGTATCAGGAGGCCTTTCATGCCGGACTCCGGCTTCCACTTCCGCCTTTCGTTGTCATCCTCTTCCATTTTTTAGATATTTCTTTAGCTTCAGTAGCGTCGAATTCCTTTAGGTTTTTGATAGGGTTCCTCTCCCTTTGCCATGTAGTCAAAGTTCAGCCATCTCTTTCTTTGTTTAGGCACTTTTACACCTTCAAGCGTCACCCCTCGGCAAAGGACTGGTGGTATTTCTCCCCCCAGTTTGGCAAGAAGGGGTTGCTGAAAGGTGCTCCCTCTTCAATCCATAACTGGAAGGGGAAGTACCTCTTCGTCCATTGCCCGACCTTGAGGCTGGGATTGCCCCCTTGGAGCTCCCTAAGGGACTCTGTCCGCTGGGCTCCTAGCCTGGGGGAGGACGACCTTCAGGCCGCCCGGAGGCTTCTTTGCTATTTGGCTCCTTCCATTCCCAACCTTCTAAAGGAGCAGTTTTTGTTCAACATCGGCCTGAGCCCCCTGGATCCTGCGAGTATCCCATCTTTCCTTTCCTCTTCTTTTTTTTTTTCTTTCTTTCTCTCTCTCTTTTTTTTTCTTTTTTGTTTTTAGGTGCCACTTCTTCCTTTTTTACCCCGTCACTAATTTTTCTTCTTTTTTCTCTCTTCTTCCTCTTTTTTTTTTTTTTTTTTTTTTTTTAGGGTTGGACGCCGAGGCAGCACGGATACTCACCAGGGGTCTCAAGGCCCACAAAAGAAAAGGCACCACGACCTCCGGATCGGCGAAGAGGGCCAGAGCGGAGGAGACGAGCTCGATCGTGCCTGCCCAAGCGGCCTTCGCAGTCGAAGTTCCTTCGGACGTCGAACCTCCGGCTCCCCGGGCCTCCTCCAGGAGTCCCACCACTGAGGTTCCCATTCTGTGGGTCCGTTCCGCAGAGGCGCCCGGGGTCGAGAGGGGGAGGAGAAGAAAGTCGGTGGCCCGCAGGGCGAGTGGCCGTCGGGCCGCCATCGAAGAGTCCCACGGTTCTGAAGAAGAGCCGGGGGAGAATCCATTCAATGATAGGGACTTAATAAAGCGGCTGATTGACGGCTGCATCCTGCCCGAGGTTGTCCAGAGGATTGATCGCGTCGATCCCGAACAGCGGGTTTGGGACTCCCTTGGGTCCTTTCTCAAGGTAAACAGATTCACCTCCCTCTTTCCTTTCACGCCTTTATTTAATTAGTTCTCCAACTCTTATTCTGACCTCCTGGCCGCCCTTGCAGATTAGGCACCAGCTCCTCACCAACATCGAGGCGATGAATCAGGCAAGAAGGGATGCCATCCAGGCAGAGGAGCGTCATCGGACCGAAGTCGCCCGCCTCCAAGAAAAGGTTGCTGAGGTAGCCAACCTCCATGAGGCCCTGGAGAAAGAAAAGCAGGCCCTGGAGCAAGAGAAGCAAACCTCGGAGGAGACGGCGAGGAAGGCGGAGGCCGAGGTCGCCAATTTGGCAGAGCAGATCCCGGTCCTGGTCTCGGAGGCCAGGGTTCTGGCAGTGGAGGAGTTCAAGGCCTCTACGGAGATGAGGGACCTGAACGTTAAGTTCGGCCAAGAGGCCTTCATTAAAGGATTCGAGCTCTGTCAGGAGAAGGTGGTCCAGAGATTTCTCGAGCTCAACCTCAGCTTCTTGGGCGAGGCGTCTGAAGATGAAGCCGGTCCTTCTCCCACTGCTACTGCCACCGCAGCCCCTCTTCCGGGGACACCGACCTCCCCAGCCCCTACTTCAGAGGTCTGAGACCTATGACCTTGTATTTTTCCTTTATTGCAATTTTTTTTCTTTTCCCTCTTGTCCTTAAGAAATATTTATTCAATAAAATCGGGTTTCTTCTTTTGGAGGGCTTCTCCACTCTGCTCCCCCTCTCTTTTTTTCTTGCAATGAGATGCACCTTGACGATTTTGCCTCCCGATGGCAGTGTCCTGCTGAAGCGCTTCTCCTACCACAGGGAATTCTGCTGAAGTCCATTATCCAACGTCTGAAGAAGGAAGTTCATCATTTGACAAAGAGGTCGAAGAAGATGGAGGGCGAGCTTCGCAGGTTGAGGGAGAGCCACTCTGAAGCCACCACGGAGGCCATCCGCTTTCAGAACCTCCACGTGAAGGGGATCACGGAGTACAGTCAGAGGAAAGCCAACTTCAAGAAGGAGCTTGAGGAACACAAGAAGCGCGCCAGCGATCGAACTTGTGCTCAAGTTGCCAAGATCAGTTCCCTCAGAGTGGAGCTGTCGGCTGCACAGGAGAGGATTAGCCAGTTAGAAGGAAGCTCGTCCCGGCTTTTGACTCGGGCCGACAGCGATCGGGAATGGTCGAAGAAGGTCTCCGACCTTCAGCAGCAGCTCCAGGATACCGAGGTGAGCTATGATGCGTATCGGGCTGGCTGGTGCAGGCAGGTGGACGAATACAGGGGGAAGCTCAGGATGGCGATCGATGAGGTTGTCCGCCTTCAGAGGCAGCTAGCTGGAGGGGCTCAGCCTGCTCCCACTCTGGATTCCAGCGAACTCCAATCCTTGAGAAGAACCGTAGAAGAGCTATCTATCACCCTCGAGGAGGGGAAGGCCGAGCTGCAGCAATTGAAGATCCAGCTGGTATGCGAGCAGTAGGCCGTTAAGGATGCGGAGGTAGAATCTGAGGTCCTGAGAAAAAAGCATCGAGAGGCGGAGAACGAAAGCCAGCGATTTCACCAAAGATACAAGGAGATATTAATGAGAGAGAGGAAATTGGAAGCAGAAGTCGAAAGTTTAAAGCGCTCCCTGGCGAGGGTCGAAACTGAAAGTTCGAGGTCGGAGGAAGCCGGGCCCCCTTAGGGCTCTTTTATCCTTTGTTTCTCTAAGTGTCTTCTTTTGTCGCTTGTCTGTTTGTCGTCGCCATTGTCGCTGTCGTTGTTGTTTTTGTTATTTTTTCTTCTTCGAGCTTCCAAGCTCTGTAACGCATGTTTTGCTAATGAAATGAAAAGGTCTTTGCTATCTTACCTGTATGTCGTGTTGAACTGTCGTGTGCCAGACTTCTTTCATTTTTGTCCCGCGTGACGTCAATGTTGTTCGAGGATTCCTTGTTCATCTGTGTATTAGGTCGTCATTGTCGAGTTTCTGGTTCGACGTCGACGTCGCTTGGAGGTTCCTGGTTATCGCCGTGTCGGTTCGCCTTTCTTTTGTGATCGTAGATCTTACTTTCTCTTCCTCCCTGTTCATAGAGATGAGGTTCTTTGTGCTTTTAATGTAGTTCGGCCTCCATTTTTCGTTGGGGTAGAGGGTCGCGGCGGCGTAGAGGGGTCATCGCGAAAGTTTTTTTTTTCTTGTCGGGTCTCGAATGGCCGAACCTTAGTCGGTGTTGCGACGAGGTTCTTCATCTATTCTGATGTGGTCGGTTTCAGCCTAGGTTAGGACGAGGTTCTCCTTTATTCCTAACGAGGCTGTGGGGGCACATATGGGCACTGTACGGCCTCTCCTCCCACCCGATCTGAGTATAACCAGGCTTTCAACTTTGCTCATGTTAGGGCGAGGTTCTCCTCCTGTCCCTAACATGACTGTGGGGGCACATATGGACACTGTTTGGCCTCTCCCCCCATCCGGTCTAAGGGAAACCGGGCCTTCGACTTTGCTCATGTTAGGGCGAGGTTCTCCTCCTGTCCCTAACATGGCTGTGGGGTTGCATATGGACGCTGTTTGGCCTCTCCCTCCATCTGGTCTAAGGGAAACCGAGCCTTCGACTTTGCTCATGTTAGGGCGAGGTTCTCCTCCTGTCCCTAACATGGCTGTGGGGGTGCATATGGGCACTGTTTGGCCTCTCCCCCCATCCGGTCTAAGGGAAACTGGGCCTTCGACTTTGCTCATGTTAGGGCGAGGTTCTCCTCCTGTCCCTAACATGGCTGTGGGGGTGCATATGGGTTCTGTTTGGCCTCTCCCTCCATCCGGTCTAAGGAAAACCGGGCCTTCGACTTTGCTCATGTTAGGGGAGGTTCTCCTCCTGTCCCTAACATGGCTGTGGGGGCGCATATGGGTGTTGTTTGGCCTCTCCCCCCATCCGATCTAAGGGTAACTGGGCCTTCGGCTTTGCCCACATTAGGGTTTGTTTTTATTGTCCGAAGGGGTCGTCCCCTGTTGTTACAAGTCCGTACCGAAAGGAAAAGATGTGCAGATCCGAAAGGAATTTTGATTTGAAATAGAGTCGTTCGTTGTATATTTACAAGTTTTCAAATCCTAGTGCTGTGGAAGGTCTGCTTCTTGTCAAGGTCCTCTAAAAATGGAGTTGATGATCCCGATTGGAGGCCAATCTCTGGGCTACTCTTCCCTCCTTGGCGGCTCAGGCTGCGGCAGGGCCCTTAGCCGATCTTCTCTACCCTCAGGCCGGTGCCGAATGAATCTGTCGAGCCGACTGCATCGGATGAGTTCCTCGATCTCATCTTGGAGCTGGATGCATTCCTCCGTGTCATGGCCGTGGTCATGATGGTAGAGGCAGAACTTGTTCGGATTGCACTTTTCAGGGAGCGTGCGCATCCTCTCTGGCCTAGGGAGCTGCTCTCTGACCTCCATCAGCACCTGGGTTTTCGATGCATTGAGGGGGGCATAGTTGCAGAATCTTCCTGGGGGAGAACCCCGTCGAGCTCGGTGATCCGGGCTTCCCTGCCTGCACGCTTGAGGAGGAGTCTGGACGCGCTTGTGCCCGGGAGGAGTTTGAGAATGTGGCCAAGCTTCTCTTGGCCCTTTTTTGACTGCGGGCTTACTCGAGTCTCCCGCCTGCCGCTCTCTCGCGGTCTCCTCATCCTTTATTTTAAAGGCTTCTTCCACTCGGGCGTACCCTTCGGCCCGAGCCAACAGGTCAGCAAAATCCCTAGGGTACTTCTTCTCCAGGGAGAACAAAAGGTCATTCTTCTGAAGGCCGCCCTTCAGAGTGGCCATCGCTACCGACTGGTCCAAGTTCCAGACCTCCAGCACGGCGACATTGAAACGGTTGATGTAGGCCCGAATAGACTCCCCCTCCCTCTGCTTGATGTTGATGAGGGACTCCGAGCCCTTCCGGAGATGCCGGCTGCTGATAAAATGGGCCACAAATTGGTGGCTCATCTGATCAAAGAAAAAGATGGTACCCGACTTCAGCGTCGAGTATCAGTTTCTTGCCGCTCCCTTCAAGGTGGATGGGAAGGCACAGCATAGAATGGCGTCAGGCGTGCCATGAAGCAGTATCATTGTCCGGAAGGCCTCCAGGTGGTCAATCGGGTCCGAAATCCCGTCATAGCTTTCGAATTGAGGGAGTTTGAAGTTTGGCGGGATCGATTCCTGCATGATCATTTGAGAAAAGGGAGGGTCAGTACAAATGTCCTCACCATAAGCGGGGGGAGCGTGGCGGAGCTCTTCGATCCGCCTGTTCATCTCCTGGAGCCTCCGGTCCAGAAAATCCTCTCGACTGTGGGTCTCGAGTGTCTTCTGGCAGAATGGAGGTAGAGATCTTCCAGGGGTGGAATCGTGGTCTGATTGAGGGCTCTCCACCCTTAAATTCATCTTTTCGGGAAAGAGGGGCGGCTGGCCTAAGTGGCCCATCCCACCACTGGATTTTGGGGTTCCGGTGATGCTCTTTCCAGTCGCACCGATGCCTGTGGCTGCTGCTACTGTTGCATGGCCTGCACAGCTTCAGTGAGGCCTCTGACCTGCTGCACCAGCATGGTCAAATTGCTCCGTGCCAACCACCATTGTTGGAGGAGGAGGAGGAGGCTGGAAAACTGGAGGTGAGGCCAGAGCCTGAGATCTGGCCATGGAGGCCATGGATCGTCATGTGGATGCTCTGTGGGGAGGCATCGGGCGAGGACCTAGTGGAGGAAGGAGGAGAGGAGTCGAAAAAGATGACCGAAGGTGGTCCCGTTGAGCGCTCTTTTAAGAACAAGGGTACTGCGAAGATACAACCCCTTCCTCTAGCGCCAATCCTGTTGGTGCAAAAATCTACCTGCGTCAAAGAAGCTGGAGTCAAGGGAGTCGCGGTCGCCGTCGGGACCTGCAAAAGAAGTCTAAACCGAAGGTGGGGTTGCTCCGGCAAGACCCTCCGATGCTCAAGTCAGTTCTCTGCCTCAACAAGAATGGAGTGCTCGAACGGAAATTTTAGTAGAGTTTTTAGCTAAGAAATGAGAGCTTAGAGAATAACGTATCTAGGGTCCCCCTTTTATAGGTGGAGGGGGCATCAGACTGATAGCGATGTTTGCAACCGCCTGGCAGTGGGCTGCCCAGGGTCAGGAGGAGTTTGTTGCGAAGAGTAGTGGAGTAGAATCATGGCTATCATCAGGACATGCCACGTGGAGTCTATTGCGGGGAGTGGAGCGGCGTCTGTTGTTGCGACTTGCCAGAGGGTGGAGGAACCACGCGGTATCCGTCACAGGAAGTGGAGCAGGATCGTGGCCATTATTATGGTCTACCAGGGAGTGATGGAGCCGCATGAATCTGTCGCAGGAAGTGGAGCAGAGTCATGGCCGTTGCTGCGGCCTACCAGGGAGTGATGGAGCCGCGCAGAATCCATCGCAGGAAGTGGAGCAGAGTCGTGGCTATTACTATGGCCTGCCAGGGGGTCCAGGCCTGTCGGCCGAAGTTCGGTTGGAGTCCGATCTCCGTAGAAGCCCGGACTGGGATCATTTGTCGAGGAGTCTCGGCCAAGGCCGCTCGTGGTAGGAAATTGAAGTAGTTCATTTGCAGCGGTAACTTGGAGTGGGTCGCTTGCAACAGGAGCTCGAAGCTCGACTCCCGTAGGAGTCTGGACGAAGTCTGCCTACAGTCGGAGTCGGGGATGAGGTCCGGCTCCCGTAAGAGTCCGGACGAGGCCTTCCTGCAGTCGGAGTCGGGGATGAGGTCCGGCTCCCGTAGGAGTTCAGACAAAGTCTACTTGCAGTTGAAGTTGGGGGCGAAGTCCGGCTCCCGTAGGAGTCCGGATGAAGTCTACCTGTAATTGAAGTCATGGGTGGAGTCCGGCTCCCGTAGGAGTCCGGACGAAGTCTGCCTACAGCCGGAGTCGGGGATGAGGTCCGGCTCTTGTAGGAGTCCGGACGAGGCCTTCTTGTAGCTGGAGTCGGGGATGAGGTCCAGCTCCCGTAGGAGTCCGGGCGAAGTCTACCTGCAATTGAAGTTGTGGGCGGAGTCCGGCTCCCGTAGGAGTCCGGATGAAGTCTGCCTGCAACCGGAGTCGGGGATGAGGTCCGGCTCCCGTAGGAGTCCGGACGAGGCCTTCCTGCAACTGGAGTCGGGGATGAGGTCCGGCTCCCATAGGAGTCCGGGCGAAGTCTACCTGCAATTGAAGTTGGGGGCGAAGTCCGGCTCTCGTAGGAGTCTGGATGAAGTCTACCTGTAATTGAAGTCATGGGCGAAGTCCGGCTCCCGTAGGAGTCCGGACGAAGTCTGCCTGCAGCCAGAATCGAGGATGAGGTCTGGCTCCCTAGGAGTCCGACGAGGCCTTCCTGCAGCTGGAGTCGGGGATGAGGTCCGGCTCCCGTAGGAGTCCGGGCGAAGTCTACCTGCAATTGAAGTTGTGGGTGGAGTCTGGCTTTCGTAGGAGTCCGACGAAGTCTGCCTGCAGCCGGAGTCGGGGATGAGGTCCGGCTCTCGTAGGAGTCTGGATGAAATCTACCTGCAATTGAAGTTGTGGGTGGAGTCTGGCTCCCGTAGGAGTCCGGACGAAGTCTACCTGTAATTAAAGTCGTGGGCGGAGTCTGGCTCCCGTAGGAGTTCGGATGAAGTCTGCCTGCAGCCAGAGTCGGGGACGAGGTCCGGCTCCCGTAGGAGTCCGGACGAGGCCTTCCTGCAGCTGGGGTCGGGGACGAGGTCTGGCTCCTGTAGGAGTCCGGGCGAAGTCTACCTGCAATTGAAGTTATGGGCGGAGTCCGGCTCCCATAGGAGTCCGAACGAAGTCTGCCTACAGTCGGAGTCGAAAATGAGGTCCGACTCCCGTAGGAGTCCGGAAGAAGTCTACCTGCAATTGAAGTTGTGGGCAAAGTCCGGCTCCCGTAGGAGTCCGGACAAAGTCGGCCTACAGTCGGAACTGAGGACGAAGTCCGGCTCCCGTAGGAGTCCGGATGTTGCAAAAAATCCGGTCGACACTGGCGGGGGCTTGTCCGTCGGCAAAACTTGGGAGCGTTGGGGAGGCTCGGCCGCCAGAGAGGCTCGGAGAGATGTCGTCGGAGGTCGGAAGTCGGTTGGATCCCCGGAGGGTCACTCCCGTCACGAACTTCAGTTGGGGGGTACTTTATACACAACAGGTAGAAAACTCTTTCCAATTGCATCTCATGCAATTTTTAATGTTATATCTTGGCCTCTAAAATATTATTAGCCTTGTGTTAACACAACAAGCTATAATATTTAGTTAAGTGAGACCTTTCATTTCAATACAGTCAAATTCTAATATAACTGCCCTTGTGTTAACACAACAAAGTAGTATATTCAAAATTGTTGTAAGCATCTTCTATGCACCAGGATTATGTTATATCAATCCTTATGACAAGCCTCATGTTAACACAACAAACTAGCCATAGTTCATGATGTAACATTAACCTAGCATGAAGGCCCTTAATAGTGTTTTCAACATTAGGGTTTTTCAATATCAAGATCGCTTAATCAAATTGGCCAGGTAAGTAAGGTGGGGGTCCCCCCATTGCTTTCCTTAGACACCAATAAGTTGGCCAGATCAAACAACGGAACCAATTAAAAAATCACCTATAGCACTTTCCTAGACACCAATTGATCAATTGATCAAGAATTGGTTAACCCATAGTTGCATATCACTACCACTTAATATAATTTTCTAATGAGGGCTTTTATTTGGTCTCATGCACATTCTAACTACATAATACCCATTTATGTATCAACATTAAAATTTTCTACATGTGCAAGTGTAACATATGGACATTCATCATCCTAGGACAACCTTGCAGCATAACCCCATTATGCTAGGACAACCTTATGTCAAGATGATGAAATGGTGAATGATATATGTATTATTTCATATCATCATATGAAATCATAAATTATTTTATAGTATAAATCATACTATGGATCACATAAATATTATGTATATATGATTGAACCAAACAAGGCCGGCTCTGATACCACTGTAGGGTTTCTACATGGGCATGCACAGTGGAAACATAATGGATTTCAAAATTTTAATAAAGAAATCCTAAATATTAAATCCTTAAACCAGTATCTCCTTGATGATTAACAATCATATATAACATAAATTCAAGATTAAATTTAAGTTATAGAAGAATACCTGCAGCGCTTAATCCAAATTTCGGCAGAACCTCCACCAGGCGCCCAAGTGTTCGCCCTCCAACGGTGATCCACACAAGGCTATGATCAGGACACCAACTCTTTGAGATGATTCCTCCTCCAAAATTCTTACTCTAAGAATTTTCTTGAACACCAGGACCTCAAGATGCTCTTCCTCTTCTCCTAGCCTTCCTATCCCTACCTTTCTTCTCTCCTTGTCTTCCTTAATTCTCTTCCTAGACTCTTATCCTAAAATCGGACTTATCCTTTCTATTTTTGGACTTGTCCTAACAAGAGAAGGAAGAGACTAATTTGACAATAGGGAGAGGATGTTAGAAAGAAAGGAGGAATTGGAAATCTGAATGAATCCAATCCCCCGGCGCACCCCCCCTTTAAATACTTAGCGATGGGTTGCCTTCAGAAATTTTTCTCACCCCTTCCATGCACCATCTCGCATCCATCAGAAAATCTCACACCTCCTGATGAATTCTCATGCCACACATGGCAATCATCAAAAAAAAATCCAAGAGATGCTTCATGCAGAAGGACTCTTCGGAACATTTTTCTCGATGATTCTCCGATGAGTCGTGCAGCTTCGCATGGCATAATTTTTTTCCACCACCTATCAATATAATTTTGTCCATCCAATGGCCAAAAATTAAGGCACTAACATGAGAATGTCATGAAAAAAAATTCAGATTAAAAAGTGGCGTGACAAATGGGTTAGAGTCCTTCACAAGTTGGACTCTTGGTCAGGCGCATGGATCAGGCTGACAGGATTTCTAACTTCAACGAATTTCCAAGATTAAACCAGAAGGAATTTTAACTTCAAAAAAAATTTTTGCTGCTCAAAATAAAGTTAGGAATCATCCAAAAATTTATTTCATCATGGAACATAGGATAAGCTCGAGGATGAGGCATCCCATCTCATGGGATGCGAAAACTGTTTCTGCACACAAAAACTGCACTCACGCACAAGAAAAATTCTTGACTCATGGAGAATTGGTTTCCTAGCTACAAATTTTTGGTACATGTAGAAAAGGGCTGAACCAACTCAAATCTAAAATTGATTTGAATTAATTTAGCCTTAATTAGCCCAATCTGGAATCATTTTTAAACCCAACTCGAAACAAGGAGCTAGTTTTTTGCAACATGTGCTAGCATGTCAATTTTGCAAACATGATCTAATCCAATTAGACCCCTGATCAATACCCTTTGTGTGTGACCGATTGGGTTCCACATCTAGCCAGAAATAGGTCTAAGTTTAAGTCAATTTGATTTGATTAGAATTTAATCTAACCAATCTAGATCTAATCAAGCTAACTCAATTTCAGCAATTAGAACTCTTTCTAATTGGTGATTAAATTAAACTCTTTAATTCGATCAAACTCATAAAACAAGATTGATGTCTAGCAACGTATCATGTCTACCTGAAAGATATAAAATTTTTGATGGAAATACCAAAAATATCCTTCAGTGGAAAGTTATCGTGCAATTTGATCCTGCGATCTCCCTGCACCCCGAATATGACTCTGGATATGAAATGATGTCAAATCCAATATCATACTCATATTTTTCTCAATCTTATATGATGATTCAATTAATAAAATATTAAAAACTCTTTCTAATTTTTATTCTGCTTTGATCAAAGGCTTCCTGAATCATCAATCGATCAGAACAAGTAGGATGCGATTTCCTCTTACCAAGAGTGATCGATTCCATGTTGACCTACTCACAACCTCCATACACATTCTACCATATCTAAAACACCCTATACATGACTAAGTCATGAATGAGTATGAACTAAAATATGGATTCATGTATACAAGGTTCTATGGTAGTCTCAGATCAAAGGATTACATGCACAACTCCCATTATAAGAAAATATCTCTTGACAGGTAAGTAAATTCCATAAGATGTTTCTTAAGTCGGATCAATTCAGTGAACTCATTCTCTAATGAGCACCCACTTCCTTGTATTAGTGTCTCACACAAGTGGCATATGAGATCTGCCACCCTCTCCATCGAGCATACATAGAAAGTGCTAATCTATCCGGAACATTGATCTCCTACTCAATGCTCCTATGACTAGGAATATTCTAAATCAGGATTTTTAGAATTTTAGATCTCATAGGTATGATCTCATCATAACCTTAAACTCATTTTTCTGATTTATGGAGTTCATCATAATCATTACTAAAGTAAGATGCAACATATGATGAAAATGCCTTTTATTATTTAAAGACTCAATACGCAAGTCTGAAAGATTACAAGGAAAATCCATCAAAATATAAATTTCGATTGGCTTGTAGAGCATATTCCTTTCAGTTTGTTCTTACCTGTCGCAGAAGTAGTTCGTCGGCCTTTCTCTTTTATCTTCCCCTTTCCTTTTCGTGTTTGAGTGAGGGTTTTTCTCCCTGCTCTTAATGGGGTCGTGAAGGTGTAGAGGTATCGTTGAGGAAGGTCTCCTCCCTGTCGATCAACCGAGCCTTTGTTTGCGTCGGGACGAGGTCTTCCTCATGTTCTCGATAGTCGGATTCAGCTCGTGTTAGGATGAGGTTCTCCTCCTATTCCTAGCAAGGTTGTGGGGGCACATCAGGGCCATTATGAGGGCCTCTCCCCCTGTCCAGTCTCTAGAAAATCGGGTCTTCGACTTTGCTCATGTTAGGACGAGGTTCTCCTCCTGTTCCTAACATGGCTGTGGGGGCACATAAGGGCCGTTGTGAGGGCCTCTCCCCCCATCCGGTCTTTAGAAAATCAGGCCTTCGACTTTGCTCATGTTAGGACGAGGTTCTCCTCCTATTCCTAACAAAGCTATGGAGGCACATAAGGGCCGTTGTGAGGGCCTCTCCCCCCATCCGATCTTTAAGAAACGGGCCTTCGACTTTGCTCATGTTAGGACGAGGTTCTCCTCCTATTCCTAACAAGGCTGTGGGAGCACATAAGGGCCGTTGTGAGGGCCTCTCCCCCCATCCGATCTTTAGAAAATCGGGCCTTCAACTTTGCTCATGTTAGGATGAGGTTCTCCTCCTGTTCCTAACAAGGCTGTGGGGGCACATAAGGGCAGTTGTGAGGGCCTTTCCCCCCATCCGATCTTTAAGAAACCGAGCCTTCGACTTTGCTCATGTTAGGATGAGGTTCTCCTCCTGTTCCTAACAAGGCTGTGGGGGCACATAAGGGCCGTTGTGAGGGCCTCTTCCCCATCCAATCTTTAGAAAATCGGACCTTCGACTTTGCTCATGTTAGGATGAGATTCTCCTCCTATTCCTAACAAGGCTGTGGGGGCACATAAGGGCCATTGTGAGGGCCTCTCCCCCCATCCGATCTTTAAGAAACCGAGCCTTCGACTTTGCTCATGTTAGGACGAGATTTTCTTCCTGTTCCTAACAAGCTTAACTTCGATTGCATGGGAGAGTTTTTCCCTGTCATTATAAACTCATGCTAAAAGAAAAATATGCCAATATGAAACTTTTATTTAAGACGAAGCTATTGGTAGTACATTCGTAGGTTTTTCGAGTTCCACGGTCGTGGGAGCTCTGCTCCTCCAAGCTCTTTTAAATAGTATATTCCGGGCTGGACTACCTCCTTGACTTCATACGGGCCTTCCCAGTTTGGGGCAAGTTTTTCCTGATTCTGAGGTTATGAGACAGTGGCTCGCCATAACACCAGGTCCCCTGCTCTGAAGACTTTGCTTTTGACCCGAGAGTTGTAGTAGCAGGCTACTTTCTGTTTGTAGGCCGCCATCCGAACTCAAGCCGTCTCCCACTTTTCTTCTAACAAGTCGAGGTTGGCCTTGAGATCCTGTGGGTTGTGCTGTTCGTCGAACGTCATGACTCGTGCTGATGGAAGCTTGAGTTCTATTGTGATCACGGCCTCTGTCCCGAAAGCTAAGGCAAAGGGGGTCTCCCCCGTGGGCAATCTCTGAGTAGTCCAGTATGCCCACAATACATGATGGAGCTCGTCAGCCCAAGCTCCCTTTACTTTTTCAAGTCTCACTTTGATGCCAAAATTCAGCAAACTTTGCTCCAGCAAATTATCGTCCATTATCAGTGATGAGGGTTCTGGGTAAGCCGAACCTACAGACAATCGACTTTCAGATGAAGTCCCACACTTTGGCTTCCATGATTTTTGCCAAGGGTTCAGCTTCGACCCACTTGGTGAAATAGTCTATTGCCACAGGAGAAACTTCTGCTGCCCTGATGCCATGGGAAAGGGTCTGAGGATATCCATCCCCCACTGCGCGAACGGCCACGGGGCACTCAACGGTGCCAGTTCAGAGGCAAGTTACCTTTGTATATTGGCATATCTCTGACACCGGTCACATCTTCGGACATATTCGATGGAGTCATGGTACATGGTAGGCCAATAGTAACCTTGTCGGAGCAGCTTATGGGATAAAGACCTGGCCCCCATGTGACTTCCACAGACTCCCTCATGTACCTCCCTCAAGGCAAAATCAGCTTTAGAAGGCTGGAGACATTTCAAGAGGGGCAAGGAGTATGACCTTTTGTATAGCTTGCCTTCGTAGAGGATATATCAGGAGGCCTAGTTCTTAAGCTTTCGAGCCTCTTTTGCATCAGGAGGAAGAACCCCGTCCTTGAGGTATGTAACTAGTGGGTCCACCCAACTGGGTTCGTAGCTGACCTCCATCACAGACTATGATTCTTCCATGCTTGGGTGCTTCAGAACCTCGAAGAAGACTTCCATAGGCAGTTCGGCCGGAGCAAGTGTGGCCAACTTGGAGAGAAGGTCGGCCCTGGCATTTTTCAATCTCGGGATCTGCCTGATGTCAAAGCTACCGAAGGTGGGGATGATCTTCCTTACCCTTTCAAGATATCTAGCCATACTGTCCTCCCGAGCTTCATAATTTTCACTGACCTGTCCCACTACTAATTGAGAATCACTGTAGGCTTGAAGCCGATCTACTTCTAATTCTTTGGCAACCTTTAGTCCTGCAATCGAGCTTCATATTCTGCTCCATTATTTGTTGCGGGGAACTCGAAGCGCAGTGCATACTCCACGACAATCCCGTCTGGATTGACCAAGATCAGGCCCACACCTGTGCCTGACATGTTGGAGGAACCATCCATGTAGAGGGCCCAAGAACCATCAGGGAGATCGGCTCTTTCCTCGGGGAAGTTCGGCCGGAGACCTGGATTATCGGCTTCATCTTGTCCAAGTTCGACCTCCTCTGGGATAGTGCATTCCACCATGAAGTCTGCTAATATTTGGGCTTTGATCGCTGGCCGAGGTCGATAGTTGATGTCGAACTCCGTGAGCTCGATCGCCCATTTCGTGATTCTTCCGGAGGCATCCACTCGATGCAGGACCACCTTGATCGGCTGGTCGGTGAGCAGCGTTATGGTGTGTCCTTGAAAGTAAGGTCGGAGCCTTCGAGCTACAATCAACAAGGCATAAGTTAGTTTCTCTAACTTAGTATACCTGGTTTTGATGTCTCTCAATACTTGGCTTATGTAGTAGATCGGCCGTTGAATTTTTGCTTCTTCCTTAATCAGAACTGCAGCAAGGGCCACAGGGGAAACCGCCAGGTATAGGAACAGTTCCTCTCCAGGCTTAGGCTTTGCCAATAATGGTGATAAGCCAAGGTAGGTCTTCAGCTCCTCGAACGCCTGCTGACATCCAACGGTCCAACAGAAGTTCTTGGGCTACTTGAGGGTCTGAAAGAAAGGTAAGCATCGCTCGACCGATCTCGAGATGAAGCGATTTAGAGCCGCTACTTTTTCAGTGAGGCGCTGAACCTCCTTTATCGACCTCAGGGCGATCATCTCCTGGATGGTGCGAATCTTTTCTGGATTTGCCTCGATCCCACACCCCGATACCATGAAGCCCAAAAATTTTTCTGAGGTTACTCCAAAAGCGCATTTGACTGGGTTCAGCTTCATCTTGTATTTTTGAAGGGCACTGAAGGTCTCCTCAAGGTCGGCGACGTGGTTCATCGAGGATCTACTCTTTACGAGCATGTCGTCCACGTAGACCTCCATGTTGCTGTCGATCTGCTCTTTGAAGATCTTATTCACTAGCCGCTGATATGTCGCCCCTGTGTTTTTGAGGCCAAAAGGCATGACCCTGTAACAATAAAGGCCATGGTTAGTTATAAAAGTGATTTTTTCTTCATCCTCTGGCGCCATCCTGATCTGATTGTAGCCGGAGAACGCATCCATGAAGGTGAGAAGCTCGTGGCCCGAGGTTGCATCTACTAGTTGGTCAATTCTGGGCAAAGGGTAACTGTCCTTCGGACAAACTTTATTTAGTTTTTTGAAGTCTATACACATCCTCCATTTGCCGTTCGCCTTCTTAACCAAGACCACATTGGAAACCCAGCTCGGATAGTTGACCTCTCTGATAAACCCAGCCTTTAGGAGTTTATCAACCTCCTCGACTATGGCCAGCTGTCTCTCCGATGCATGACTTCGAACTTTTTCCTTTGTCAGTCGGTGTTTGGGATCGACGGCTAGACAGTGCTGCATAACTTCAGCATCGATCCCTGGCATGTCCGTCGAAATCCAAGCAAAAATGACTGCATTCTTTCACAAAAAATTGATAAGCTGCGTCCGCACCTCTTTCCCCAAGTTGGAGCCGATCTTCACCATGTGTTCCTCGTTCCCATCATTCAAAGGAATTGAGACAAGATCTTCCATCGGCCCACCCCGTTCTTCTGTCAGGTCATCGCGGGTGTCCAATCCATCAACCAGACAGGGGTCTGGCTGACCACTTCTTTGCAGGGCTATATTGTAGCAGTGCCTTGCCAGGGCTTGATCTCCCTTGACTTCTCTGACCCCCTGGTTAGTAGAGAATTTCAATTTCAGATGGTAGGTTGACACCACAGCCCGAAGGGTGTTGAGGCCAGGTCGGCCGAGGATTGCGTTGTAGGCTGACGGAGCCCTGGATTGTCTTGGATATCGACCTGCAACTACAGTCAAAGTTATTACTCCCTCCACCGGGATAGCATCGCCGGTAAACCCTACTAAAGGGGAGCCAATCGGCCCCAAATGACCGTCCGGGATGGACATTTTTGAGAAGGCATCGTAAAACAAAATATCAGCCGAGCTTCCACTATCAACAAGAATGTGGCGTACATCATAATCAGCAATATTTAAAGAAACTATAACCGCATCATTGTGGGCGAATTGGACCTCTCGGGCATCTTCTTCAGTAAAGGTTATGGGTCCTTCAATCCTTTGCCGCTTGGGCGGTCTGGTCGATCCGCTGGCCGCTCCCTTTTGGGGCTCTCTAGAGATGGTGCAGACGATCCTGATTGGAAGCCGATTTCTAGGTTGTTTTTCCCTCCTCGACGGTGCCGATCGTGGTAGGGTCCTCGGCCGATTCTCCCTACCTTTAGGCCGACATCAGATGGATCTGTCGACCACTGTTGTCGGAGGAGTGGGAGGGGCCTGGAAAATTGGGGGTGAGGTCGGAGCTTGAGATTTGGCCACAGAGGCCGTGGATCGCCTGGTGGATACTCTACGGGGAGGCATCAGGTGAGGATCTAGTAGAAGAAGGAGAAGAGAATGTCAGAGAAGATGACCGAAATCGATTTCGTTGAGCACTCCTTTAAGAACAAGGGTACTGCAAAGACACGGCCCTTCCTCAAGCGCCAATTCTGTTGGTGCAGAATTCCGTCAAAGTCGGAGAAGCTGGAGCTGGGATGATCATGACCGCTGCTGGGATCTGCAAAGAAAGTCTAAATCGGAGTTAGGGGTGCTTCGGCAAGACCCTCCAATGCTTAAGTCAGTACTCTGCTTCAACAGAAATGGAGTGCTCGAGCAGAAATTTTGACAGAGTTTTGAGATAGAGTTACCAGCTTAGAGAAGAACATGTCTGGGGTTCCTTATTTATAGACGGAGGGTATAACTGACCGACAGCGACATCTATAACCGTCTGATAGTGGACTGCTCAGAGCCGCATGGAGTTTGTTACGGAGAGTAATGGCGTCAGGGGTCGTTTAGGGCCACATGGAGCTTGTTGCGGAGAGTGGAGTGATGTCCGTTGTCGGGACTTGCCAGAGAGTGGTGGAGCTGCATGAAATCCGTTGCAGGGAGTGGAGTAGGAGGGTGGCTCTTGTCACGAATCGTCAAAGAGTGGTGGAGCTGCATGGAATCCGTTGCAGGGAGTGGAGCAAGAGGGCGGCTCTTGTCGTGACTTGTCAGAGAGCTTTGATCCGTCGGCTGGAGCTCGACTGGGACATCTGATGGAGCGGAATGGCTCTCTATTGTTGGTCTGGGAGAAGCTCGGATGTCCCCAAAGCTGCTGACGAGTCTACTGTTGTCGGGTAGTTTAGGTGCTGATACTACAGGTGGGAGTCACCTGCTGTAGAAGCTCGGATAGAGACTTTCCGTTGGCGAAGCCCGGTAAGAATCTGATTGCTAGAGAAGTCCATCTGGGATTCGCACGATATGGAAACTTGCCTGAAGATGATCTGTTGGGGAAGTTCGATTTTATAAAGGATCTGGTGGGGGGTCGGCCGGTGATGGACTTCGGATGGTGTTGGGGAGGTTCGGCAGACATCGGAGGTGATTGGTTGTTGTAGGAATCCAGCTGTTGGAGCCCGATCGTCGTAGAAGCTCATCCAATATCCAACCGCTATGGAAGTTCGATCGAAGTCTGGTTCTTATAGAAGGCTGAAAAGAGACCGCTTATTGTAGAAGCTCGATCGAAGATTAGTTGTCGTGGGAGCTCGGAGTAGCGACCTGGCCGATGAGTCCTGTCCCATTGTAGAAGCTCGATCGAAGATCGATTGTCGCGGGACCCGACTACGAAGAAGCTCGACTGAAGTCTACCTGTAATGGAAGTTCGGAAAGAATATGTTTACAGCAGAGGCTCGGATGAGATTTGCTTATAATAGGGATCCGAGGTAGGCCGTCCGCTGTAAGGGCTCGGAGTAGATTGCTCGCAGTAGGAGTTTGGGGCAGACCACTCGTAGTGAAAGTTCGGAGTAGGCCGCTCGTGGCAGGAGTTCGGCTATCGCAGGAGCTCAGCTGGAATCCTGAAGGTGGTCGACCGTCATAGAAACATGGAAGGAGCCTGGTTACTGTAGAAATCTTGTTGTCGGGGAAGCTCGAAAGCTGACGAAGCCCGGAAGAAGTTCGGGGACAGTCGATCACTGTAGAAGGATGGTTAACAGCGAGGCTTAGAGGGCCTATGGGGCGGCCCGATGGGTGAACACTGAGGCCCATCGTTGAAGAAGTCTGAACGGTCGAGGGAGTTCGGAGAGGCATCACGTACAAGGTCGGGAGTCAGAGGAGCTCCGAAGGATCAGTCCTCTGCAGACTTCGGTCGGGGGGGCACTTTATACCCAACAATGATATTAAAATTATTTTTTATTAAAATTTTATAACCGTACATGGCCAAAAAGCCTACAGAAATAATATTCAATAAAAAAAAAGATAAAAATGACATTCACTTAGAACAGTTATATTAGAATTGAATACAAGCTTAATAGTCCTTAACGCTAGAACTGGAACTGATCTTCCATCTCTAGCATTAAGGAATCTTTCACCTTCTTCAAATCTCCTACTGACCTGCAAATCCTATAATGAATTACAAATATTAAAAGGACTTTCGATATCTAATACCCAGATAGTAGAATCATAAATTGAGAAATTACAAGGTGTTATCATATAATTACCTTGTCCATCAATAATTTGCTTCTTTCTCAGTCTGTTCGAATCCAGGGAGGCAATGTATTGAGAATAATTTCTTTTCTAGTACCCCTACTTCTTGCAGTAGAAGCATTCCGCCTGACTCTAGTCAAACTTGGATTTTTGGTCTGACTGGGTTTGGGTGCCCCAGCACTTTGCACCCTTTTTTTGTTCTTCTTATTCTTCTTTTCTTTCTTAAAGGATCAACGTCCAGAAGATGATCCTCCCACAATATTCACTGACTCCTTTTAGAGCTGATGATCCTTCTTAAAGTTTTGCAGTAACTCTAGCAAACTGTGGTAGTTAACTGCAGGCTTTGTCATTCAAAAATCAGTAAAGAAAGGGAGGTAGGACTTGGGCAAAGAGTTTAGAATAGCATCTTCCCCAACTGCTCGTGCAGGAGAAAGCTGAGCTTGCTTAGATGCTCAATCATCTTGATTATGTACAATACATGATCAGTGACTGATGCTCCTTCCCTCATTCGAGCGTTGAAGATGGTATAACTAGTCTTGTGCCTCTCAACATCGTCGGGTGTGCCAAAGGACTCGTTCAATATTTGCAACATGGCCTGTGGCTGAGTATTCTCAAAATGATGGCTAAACTCATCATTCGTCACCGCCAGCATAATACAACAGACCGTAGTTCGATCGTTAAGCCACTTCTGATAAGTGTCGCTGATCGTGCTATGTGCATTTGGAGCTGGCTCCTCAAGTGCCGGATCTGTCAATACATACAAGATCTGTTCATACTCCAGGACTATTTTGAGCTTTCGATACCAGCTATCGAAATTTGGTTCCATTAATTTATCACTATCTAATAGTGATCGGAGCGACAAGGTGGTGGCTATAATTGTAAAAGAAAAATTAGAACCTAATTAGTATATGAATTGATTAAGCTTAAAGATATGAATTTTAGTCTAAAGGTTCTCCCACTATTTTATTTGACTTGATAGCCTCTACCTTCAACTCGAGGAATTCCACTAATTTTTTAGTGGATACTAGAATCCACATGGACTGCACATGAGCCCGAGTGTAGCTCGACTAATCTTTGTGTACCCACGAATAGATTCTTAACCAATTATTTCACCAAACAATTTCTAGTATTCAATTTTGCCCCAAACACCTCTTCAGTAGGTGTGTGGTGTCTCCACTGAAGGTTCTAGTTAGGTCCAACCATTAATATATCAAAATTTAGTGTATCTAACAAATGAGTGACCATTTCTGAGTATGACTCAGCCAACCTGACCATCATCAGAAAGACACAACCAAAACAACATATTATGAATGATAATTTCGACAGCCAGATGAGCACCATGCATGTGGTGCCTCCAATGATCATCTAAACCATTGGACTCATTATCACTCAACTTAATGGGAGGCTATGATCTAGTTATCACCATAACTATTTCATTTTAGGGACCTAACAATTTTAGAGGATTTAATTAGTTGAATTGAGAGATGATATGAGACGTGATCAGTTAATCTTAATCCTCCTACTGACTTCACTAAGTCAGAATTAAGAAGATCAGGCATAAGTTGGTCCAACCAATCAGTCATGAATCCTCCTACTAGATTCACTAAGTCATAAAGAGGACTCAAGACAAGACTAGGGACACCTAAATCAGTCATACTAACTTTCTAGTTAGCATGGGTCAACTCCAATCATTAAGTGATCTAATCAAAATATGATTCACCGTGTTAGTCAGGTAAATGAGATTGATGAGAGGGATATGTCATTAACTCGATATAGACACAATCTATGTGAGGTGCTCTCAATTAATGACCATCGATCAAAGCTGCCATACTTACCTTAGACACCAATTGATTAGTCATTTTCAATTTGATTAACTTATAGACTTGAATTTGACCACGGAGCTACGATCGAAGTCCATATTGGTCTAATAAAAAATATGTACTTGACCAACTACAACTATTGAAATTGATCAAGAAAAAAAATTGACCTAATCAGAATTAACTTTTAATTAGATTTGATCAATTACTAACATGGTCCATTATCAATAATTTCTAACCCAAGGCCTAACACAGTTAAATGGATTTGACTCGAGCTAACCCATTAACCAATGAGTTATGAAATTAATACCTTAGATCTTTGATTCTCAAATCTAGATCGCTTAATTCTCAATTAAGTTTTGGGCTGATATGAGTTTAGATTCGATATTTGAAAATAGTTTTCAATTTTGTAAAATATTTTTACAATCAATCATCTAATGATCAAAATTTTAATTTCAGATCTAATATAAAATTTTAAAATTTTTTTCATTATTCATCATCATGGAAAAGACCGCACAGCACCCCTACATGCCACAGGAGATCCCATCAATGGGTAAAAAAGATCATGAAATCCTGATTTCTCCTATGATCGAATGGCTATGAGGATCTATCTAATCAGATTACTGTACTACTCAGATTCAAAATTAGCTATTTAGATCTAATCTAAATAATTAAAATCAGATTATATATAAAAAATTTATGTCATAAGAAATCTGGCTCTGATATCATATGAAGGAAAAACGGGTAGTTCAAAGCATATATTTTTAAAATTTTACAGTGAAATAATAAAAGATTAAATATTTTAATCTTCTAAACATATTTTAGATTAGATCTAAACTATCATTAAGAATCTATGACATAAAAAACTTACATATAAAATAAAAAACTGCATCGATCACATCAATGTCCTGAATTTGACCTAACCTTTAAATTATGTCGATAGAGTTCAGAACTCATCACCTTTTCATGGATTGATGATCTCTGCTGGTGGTAAGCATGGTATGAAGCTTTCACTGACATTAAGCAGCCGCACAAGTATCCAACCTCTACAGATGGTCCACACGAAGCCCCTCGGACCGATCATCCCTCCGCGAGAGTGCTAGCTCACATAGCCAGCTTCTGATGGCAGATTTGACTTGATCTCCTTCTTCGATCATCTCGAATCTTTTCGATGTCAAAGATGGATCAGAGAAGGATGCTGGATGGTGGAGAAAATTTAGATGAAAACTCTCTTCTCTTTGATTTTTCTCTCACCCAAAAACCTAGAACAGTTCTAGGTCTCTCACCCAAGAGGAGAACGGTCTCCTCTTTTGTTCATGCTAAGAAGGAAAGAAACCCATCCAATACTTACATTTCAAAGAAGTATTTTTGACTCTCTTTCTCTCTGATATCTCATGGTGAAGAGCTCTCTTCTTTTGGCATACAAAATTATGGCCTTTTTATGATTGTCGCACAAACCAGATAAAACAGGATAAGGGCTGGAGTTTGTTGCAATTCAAACTCTTTTGAATTTTAATTTAACTCCAACTTTTTCTCACCCTTATCTAACTTAAAGAGGGACTTAGCTAAGTGATCAGAATTCTTTAGATTAGCCAAGTGATTGAAAAGAAACTTCTAATATGTGTGACCCCATAGGTTCGAACCTAAGCTAGTAGCATAGGAACTGATTTCTGTACCAATCAGAGTAACCATCTAGCAATGGTACCCGATGTTCGGATAGGCTGCAAGTATGCTAAGCAACACTCAAGAACCTATTTGAATATAGTTACTGTATAATTTATCCCTTTGACCTAAATGCTCAAGGTGACCTAGGATTTAATTGCCAACCCTGATATGGTCATCTATATTGTACTTTAATTTTCAAAATCTATCACATGGATTATCCCGGTCAAGGTTTTACTAAATTGAAACACACTGATACATTAACTTCTACTTATTCAGAGGGGTCAATTCCATCTTGACTCACACACTGACTTCGCAAGTACTTGACTATGCCTAGAAATCTTTCATCGCTGAATTAAAATTTAGATAGTCTGGCACCAAAGCATAGTGTGTTGCTTACAAGTCACTATGGTGATCTCAGGTTGGAGAAATACTAATACCTATATCCCTTCAAAGTGACTCTTGATAGTAGAGTACTCCGGAGTTGGTCATGTTTAGTGAAATGTACTCCAATATTTCACCTGCATGCCATTCCAGCATCTTCATGCTCCTTAGTTAAGAGGACAACTAACCTATATGGTATACAACAACCTACACTTGTTATGTCTATCGTCCTAGTAATAGTATATCATTTGATCGCGAACTCATTTAAAGACTAAATGATATATCCTCCTATATCGAATCAAATAGTCCTAAGGACTTCATCACATAACAGAAGTTCAAAATGAGATGTACATAGTGATGAAAAAATTAAATAATATCTATTAATTTAATAATTCATATATAATTACAATGATAAGTATAATCATCAACAGGCTGATGATTGACTTTGGGACACAATTTTCAATAGTAGCCTCTTTGATCTATCTCTATAGATCTTTATCCCTAGGATGAGGGATGCTTTTCTCAAAGTCTTTTATGGAGAATAATAATAACAGCAAAATCTTTATTCTCTGTAATGTAAGAAATATCATTTTCAATTAAAAAAATTTTATTTACATACAAAATTAAAAATACACTCATAGAACTATTAACCCATTTATATTTGCAGGGTCCTTCTTCATTCTCAATGAAGCCATGCATTTTGATCACTTATCAAAATGTACGTTCCAACTCAGAAATATTTAGCATTGTCACAGAAAAAAATTATCTCGTTATAGTCAATACCATAATGTTGACAATATCCTTGGACAACCAGATGAGCTTTGTAGATTTCTACCTTCTCATCTGTGCTCTCTGATCTTATTGAAGATCCATTTATACCCTATAGATTTTATCCCTTTGAGTGGATCAACGAGTGTCCATACACCGTTGACCTTCATAGACTCAATTTCAGACTTTATGGCTCCAAGCTACTAATCAGGGTCGAACCTCTTCATGGCATCCATGTAGGTGATCAGATTTTTGTTGCTCTTATCAAGTTCAACAAGATCACGTCTCAGACCTAGATACTAAAGTATCTATCCGACGGATGCGGTCGTCTACTGGATCTCCTTAATGGTGCCTCTACAATGGATTCATGTTTGATCTAATCAAATCTGATTCTATGGGTTCACCCAATTGTACCGATTCTTTTATCTGTCAAATTTCACAAGTTCTATATTAAAGACATCAGTACCTTCATCAAGTTACTCTTTTTCTAAAAAGAATATTGAACAACTCTTATTCTTTAGCATGGTAGAAGTTATATCCCCTAGATTTTTTGGAATATCCTACAAAATAATATATATAGGATCGGGATCCAAGCTAATCAGTCTATAAATGCTTGACATAAACTGAACACTCTCCAACCTTAAGGTAAGAAAGTATCAGATTACATCTAGTTCATATCTCATATGAAGTCATTACGACTGATTAATTCGGAATCCAACTCAGTGAAGAAAATTTATGGTAGTGCAGTACATGCAATTACAAAATTTTATGCAGTGAAAATAATAAATTAAATAATTTAATCTTAATCACATGTATAAGATCTAATCTTAGAGTACCACATCAAGATCTTTGATATAAAAAATATGTGCTTTAGATCTAAAAATAAAAATTATATCGATCTCATCGATACTGAAATTCTAGATCTAACTATTAGATCTACCATAGGAATCAAAATAAGTTAGATATCGTTACCAAACAAATTTTGATATTGATCTCCTCTAATCCAATGATTGGAGAGGGTGTTCCTTAGGTTGCTCACAGCCACTCAAAGTTGTCTGGTCTCTATAGAAAAATCCATGCGAAGACTGGCACAGATCAGGGGCTCGGAGAAGCTAGTCCGAACAACTTCGACAGCTGACCTCTTTCTTCTTCTACAAGCATCTTTGATACTCCAAAGTGATAGAAGATCTGGAGGAGGAAGAGAGGAGGAGGAAAAGATGCTCTATAAATAAAAAAATTACAAGAGAATTGATCATGGGATGTCCACAAGAAGGGTCCCCTTTTTATAGACTAGGAATTAGGACTTTCCAAGAAAAGATGCCATGAATCAATGCCAAAACCCCTTTCTAGTGTTTTCAAAAATTTTGAAAAAGTTATTAGGATATGGAGAAGAAATTTGGGGTCTCACACACCAAAGAATTCCTTATAAAAAATAAGAAAAAAATAATATAACTCCAACAATATGCCATATACAAAAAATTCTTTTCCTAGTCTGCATCTTATCTCTAATTTGGATCACATTCGAATTAGGCAAGAGATAATATTATGACTCATCAGCTATAGCCGACCACCCTTATTGGATCCTCTCTCATGATACCAAAAATCACAATCCAAATCCAATTAGGCATAGAGAAATTGGCATGGATCCAGATGTGGCACAAAAGATAAGGATAGAGTCTTGTCTGACTTGGACTCTTCATTTCTAATTCAATTCTAATCCAAATCAAATTTGGATTGAAACCACTGATAGAAATGAGCTAATCCAATTAAAAATTTAAATATCTCATCAAATTCCAAACCTAATTAGGAATTAGTCGAGTCTAAATCCTGATCAAATTAGGATCAAATTTTCTTTGTAATCAGGTTTGATCATATCAATCCCAATTTGAGTCGAACAGAATCTAATTTAATTAGACTTATTCTAATGCTCTTTACTCAATAAAATTGATTCAATTAGTAATATAATTACTAATTAATTCTTCATAAATAGTAGAGTCCCAGTTTTAGTCCTAGTGGGACTCTCCCACAGAGTCCTAGTCCAAGTAGGACTCTTCACCAGAGTCACAATCCAATTGGACTCTTCAGCTATCAGATTTGACCAAATCTTCTAATGCTTATGATCCCATGGGTTTGAATCTAGGTCGGTAGCATAGGAATAACTTTCTATACTAATCGATGTAACCATCTAGCAATGATGATCCGACGACCGGATGGGTCGAAGTGTTGCAAAGCAACCTTCTAGAACCTACTGACATATGATTACTGTATAATTCATCCCTTTGATCCAAATGCTCAAGGTGAATTAGGATTTAACTGTAAACCCTAATTAAATTGATCACATTATATTTTAACCTTTCAAATCCATCTCATATATTATCTTGGCCAAGGTTTTGCTAAATTGAAATACACTGATGCATATCTCCTACAAATTCAGAGGGATCAATTCCATCTTGACTCACACACTGACTTGATAAATACTTGACTGCACCTAGTATCCTTTCATTATTAAGTTAGAAACTCAGATAGTCTAGTACTAAAGTACAGTGAGTTGCTTACAAATCACCATGGTGGTCTCAGATCGGAGGGACATTTATACCCATACCCTTCACAAGCTATTTTTGATAGTAGAGTGCTCGGTACATGGTCACATTCGATGTGAATGTACTCTTATATTTTATCTGCATGCCATAACAGTATCTCCACACTCCTCGATTAAGAGGACAACCAACTCATATGATACACAATGACCTACACTTGATATCGCTATCGTCCTAGTAATAGCGTATCATTTGGTCATGAATAATTTTAAGGACTTAACGACAAACCTCCTTTGTCGATCAATATATATAGTCCTAAAGATTTTATTGCAACACAGGAGTTCAAAGATGATCAATTTGTAATGAAAATGTCAAATTACTTTTGTTAATAAAAATTCATATATAGTTTACAAGATGAGCACAATCGTCTAACAATTGATTTTGGGACATATTTTCCAATAACTTTCAATTAGACTAAAGCCAATCTGTATAGTATCATATATCCATCTTTGATTTGTGGTCATCAAACTCTTTGATTCTGAGAGCTTTAGTAAATGGATCCGTCAGATTCTTCCTTCCATCGATCTTCTGAAGGTCAATGTCACCTCGATCCATGATCTTTTGGATAAAGTGATAACGACGCAGAATATATTTGATGCGCTAATGGGATCTCAGCTCCTTGGCTTGAGCAATGGCTCTAGTATTATCGTAGTAACAGAGGGTGCCACTTCGAGCTCGTCGATGAACTTCTGCAACCATACAGCTTCCTTTGCAGCATCGGATGCCGTGATATACTCTGCTTCACAAACAGAGTCTGCCACAGTATTCTGCTTCAAATTTTTTCAGCAGATTGTTCCATCATTTAGGATAAAAATATAATTCAACACACTCTTACTATCATCATGGTCTGACTAAAAATTGGAGTCAGTGAACCTTATAAGTTTCAAGTCAGTTTCACCATACATAAGCCACTGATCTTTAGTATTTCTTAAATACTTAAGAATGATCTTTACGACCTTTCAGTGATTTTCTCCTGGATCAGACTGGTATCTACTCACTACCCCTAATGAGTATGCCATGTCTGATCTCATACATATCATGACGTATATAATAGAACCCACTATCGAAGCATATGGAACTCTACTTATACACCCTTTCTCTTGAGGAGTTGTCAGATGATGTCCTTTCAAAAAAAAAATTTCTTGACCTATCGAAAGATAGCCTTTCTTGAAATTCTCCATGTCGAACCATTTCAGCATAGTATCTATGTACGTAGATTGGGAGAGCCCGAGCAGCCTTTTAGATCTATCCCTATAGATCTTCATCTCAGGATGTAGGTTGCTTCTCCCAGATTCTTCATGGAGAATTATGATGACAGTCACACTTTTATTTCCTATAATGTAGAGATATCATTTCTGATTAAGAGAATGTCATCCTCATACAACACAGAAATATAATTATCGAACCATTTGCCTACTTATATATGCAGGGTTCCTCTCCATTCCTAATGAAGCCAGACATTCTAATCACCTTATCAAAATATATGTTCCAACTTTGAGATGCTTACTTCAATCCATAAGTGGATCTCTAAAGCTTGCACACCTTGGACTCATTTATGGATATGAACCCTTTAGGTTGTATCATATACATCTCTTCATTCAACTCTCCATTTAGGAAAGCTATTTTCATATCTATTTGCCAAACTTCATAGTCCAGATATGCTGCTATCGCAAACATGATCCAAATAGATTTGAGCATTATCATAAAAAAAAATATCTCATCATAGTCAACACCATAATACTGATGATGACCCTTGACAACCAAACAGGCTTTATAGGTCTCCACCTTTCCGTCTGCGCCCCTCTTCCTCTTGAAGACCCATTTACACCCTATGGGCTTTACCTCTTCAGGTGGGTCAACTAATGTCCATACATTGTTGACCTTCATGGACTTCATTTCGGATCTTATATTTTCAATCCATTTATCAGAGTCAGATCACTGCATTGCATCCATATAGATGATCGGATCCTCATCGTTCTCATCAAGATCGACAGGATCTCCATCCCAGATCAAAAAATCTAAGTATCTGTCTGACTGACGTGGTACTCTATCGGATCGCCTTAAGAATTGTTGGGCATAAAATACCCTCGGTCGAAGTTCTTGGCAGGGTCGACCCTCGCGAGTCTCTTCCGACTTTCGACAACTGTTGGTGAACTCCCGTCACTCCCCCCGGACTCCTACGGGAGTCGGGCTCCGTCCACAATTTCTACAGCAAGGAAGACTCTGCCCGAACTCCTACGGGAGCCGGGCTCCATCCATAATTTCTACAGCAAGGAAGACTCTACCCAGACTCCTACAGGAGCCGGGCTCCGTCCATAATTTCTGCAGCAAGGAAGAAACCGTCCGGACTCCTACGGGAGCCGGGCTCCATCCACAATTTCTGCAGCAAGGAAGACTCTGCCCGGACTCCTACGGGAGCCGGGCTCCGTCCACAATTTCTGTAGCAAGGAAGACTCCGCCCAGACTCCTACGGGAGCCGGGCTCCATCCATAATTTCTGCAGCAAGGAAGACTCCGCCCGGACTCCTACGGGAGTCGGGCTCCGTCCACAATTTCTGCAGCAAGGAAGACTCCACCCGGACTCCTACGGGAGCCGGGCTCCGTCCACAGTTTCTGCAGCAAGGAAGACTCCGCCCAGACTCCTGCGGGAGCCGAGCTCCGTCCATGATTTCTGCAGCAAGGAAGACCCCGCCTGGACTCCTACGGGAGCTGGGCTCCGTCCATAATTTCTGCAGCAAGGAAGACTCCGCCCGGACTCTTACAGGAGCCTGGCTCCATCCATAATTTTTGCAGCAAGGAAGACTCCACCTGGACTCCTACGAGAGCCGGGCTCCGTCCAAAATTTCTGCAGCAAGGAAGACTCCGCTCAGACTCCTACGGGAGTCGGGCTCCATCCACAATTTCTGCAGCAAGGAAGACTTCGCCCGGACTCCTACGGGAGCCGGGCTCCATCCACGACTTCTACCGCTGGTAAGCCTTGTCCAGACTCCTACGGGAGCCGGACTTCATTTTTATTTCAATTGCAGGAAGACTCCGCCCGGACTCCTACAGGAGCCGAACTCCGCCTACGACCCCCAACTGCAAGAAGACTGCGTCCGGACTTTTACAAGAGTCAGACTCCGTCTTCTATTCTGGCTGCAGGAAGACCTCGTCCAAACTCCTACGGGTGCCGGACCTTGCTACCGACTCCAACCGAACTTCGGCCAACAAGTCTGGATCCCCTGACAAGCCACAGTAATGGACACCACTGCTCCACTCCCTGCGGCGGACCCTGCGTAGCCTCATTACTCCCTGATAGGCCGTATTAATGGCCACGACTCTGCTCCACTCCCTGCGGCGGATTCTGTATGAGTCCACCACTCCCTGACGAGTCATGACAGCGGACGCCGCTCCATTCCCCGTAACTGATTCCACATGGCAAGCCACGGTGATAGCCACGTTCCCCCTCCACTACCCTCCGCAATAAATTCCTCCTGACTCTGGGCGGCCCACTAACGGATGGTTACAGGCATCGCTATCAATTTGTTGCCCCCTCCGTCTATAAAAGGAAAACCCCAGATACGTTATTCTATAAGCTCTCATTTTTACCTAAAAACTCTGCTAAAATTTTCGTTCGAGCACTCCATTCTTGTTGAGGCAGAGAACTGACTTGAGCATCGGAGGATCTTGCCGGAGCAACCCCACCTCCGATTTAGACTTCTTTTGCAGGTCCCGACGGCGACCGCAACTCCCTCGACTCCAGCTTCTCCGACGCAAGCAAATTTTTGCACCAACAGGATTGGCGCTAGAGGAAGGGGTTGAACCTTCACGGTACCCTTGTTCTTAAAGGAGCGCTCAACAGAGCCACCTCTGGTCATCTCCTCTGACACCCACTGTTGGGAATAGTGTCCCAAAGCCAATCGTCAGCCTGTTGACGGTTGTGCTCCTTTTTGTATTAGTACATGAATTATAAATAAATAAAAGTTATTTTGATATTTTTTTATCACAAATATTTCATCTTTAATGAACTCCTGTGTTGTGGTGAAGTCCTTAAGACCATTTAGACTCGACAAAGGAGGATTTGTCACTTAGTCCTTAAATATGTTCGCGACCAAATGATACATTGTTACCAAGGACGACAACGTTTATCGAGCATAGGTCATTGTGTGCCATATGGGTTGGTTGTCCTCATAACCAAAGAGTGTGGAGACACTGGTATGGCATACAGGTGAGATGTAATGGTACATCTGCACTGAACATGACCAACTCCGGAGCTATTTCTGCTGTCAAGATTTGCTCCGATGGGATATGGGTATAAATGTCCCTCCGACCTGAGACCGCCACGGTGACTTGCAAGCAACTCACTGCACTTAGGCACTGGACTACCAGAATTTCTAATTCAGTGACGGAAGGTTGCTGGGTGTAGTCAAGTACTTGACTTGTCGGTGCGTGTGTCAAGATGGGATTGACCACTCCAGTTTAGGAGCTGTGTACAGTCGTGTTTCAATTTAGCAAAACCTTGGCCAGGGTAGTCCTAGTGAGGAGTCACAGGACTAATTGAGTTGAGCACGATTCGGATGATATCATCAGGGTTGACAGTTTAACCCTGAGTCGTCCTAAACACAGGGGTCAAAAGGGATGAATTATACGGTAACCATATTCACGTAGGTTCTGAATGTTGCGATTGTGATTATTCGACCTATCCGATCATCAGGTACCATTGCTAGATGGTCACTTCGATTAGTACAAAAATTGATTCCTGTGCTACCGGCTTAGGTTCGAACCTGCGGGGTCACACACATTAGAGATTCCTTTCTGATCTGATGGCTGATTATGAGTCTTATCTATCTGGGACTCTATGATTGAGAATTAGGATTCTCTAATCATGAGTTCCACATATTTTGGGTACCGGGGTCAAAATTTTGAATTTCAAATTTTGAATTTGAAATTTGAACTCTTTGATCAGGGTTTCATATCGATGGTCTCTGATGCCTGATTGCCCATCGGATTTGGACTCAATATTTATGAGAGATTTAATTAGTGATTTAATCACTAATTAATCCAATTTGATTGAGTAATTATTTTTGGATCAAGTCCAAATTGAATTGGATTCAGTTTGGATTGACCCGATTAGGTTAAATGTTGACCTAATCGCTAAGGTGGTTTAGTCCCTGATTTGATCAGGGGTTAGGTTTAGTTAATTCCTAATTTGATTAGGATTTTATTGAGCCTAATTAAGCCTAATTATGTTGGGTTTAATCTGGTCTAATTGTGCTTAACCTATTTTAAACTAGGTTGGCTCAATTTGAATCAAACCACCTTGTTTTAAATTCCCTGCGACACCCAACTTCCTTGCACCCATTTGAATTCACGAGAAGAAACTTCTCGTGAAATTTTTCTCACACAAAACCCTTCCCCACGCCCTCATTTGTGTACCATATGGATGGATAAAATAATTAGTTAGCCATTCAAATTCAAAGCATGTTTGAATTTGAATGGATAACTTATCACTTGCCCTTTCATCCTTATCCATTTTGTGCGCCACATTACTTACATGAGAAAAGGTTTCTCATGAAATATTTTCCACGCACAAAGAGCCACACCCCTTCTCTTCTCACGCCCAAAAGGATAGGGATAAGTTGATTTTCGTTTGAATTCAAATTTGATTTGAATTCAAATGTGTAACCTCTTATCTTTATCCTCTCACGCAGATAAGACACGTTCGATGTTGTTTTAAAAAGAGGAAAAATGTGGGATGTGTGTATAAATTTTAGGAGAGAAATTTTGAGGTGTGAGGAAGGCTTCTGCATAAGGTGAAGGTCCAAAACCTTTCGAGAGAAAAAGAAAGAAAAGAGAGAAAATTGGGCGCAGGGTTTTTGGTGTGTACCCTAGGGTTTCTACATAGGGTTTGGGAAGTGAGATTGGTGTGCCACGAGTATCGTGAGTCCACCAAATTTCAGGAAAAGATCCATCAGCTTTTCAAGCAACTGTGCAGATGATCTGGAGTATCCAAAAAGTCGACACACATCGATCGAAGGAGTTCGATCAACATCTGCCATCAAAAGGGTGAAATCACGAACTAGCATTCGTGAGGAGCTGATCAGATGGGAGCTTCGTGTGGATGATCTACAGAGGTCAGATATTTGTGTGGCTGTGATGTGATGATCAGAGCACCCCGACGGTGATCAGATTGCGATGATCGACTACCCGCAAAAGGTGATGTGTTCTAAACACAGTATTGTAAAAGGTTTACTGATTCAAATTTGAATTTCAAATTTAAATGCATGCTGTTGTATCATATTTAGATCCTAGTGTAGGGTTAATTAGTATTAATTAATGAAATTAATTAATAATTTCGCTGTAAAATAGTAATTTTGAAAAAGTTTTAAAATTACCATTTTGCCCCTGCACTAAATTTTTGCTTCAAATGGTATCAGAGCATGGTTCTAGAATATGATATACATATGCATGCATAGATTAAGGTGTAATCTATAAGTTTAAATTTGGAATTCAAAATTCAAAATTTGAAATTCAAAAAGATTTGAAATTTGAAATTTGAAATTTGAAATTTGTTAGAAGTTTCAAATTTGAAATTCAAAATTTGAAATTTGAAATTTGGTTGAAATCTCAAATTTGAAATTTGAAATTTGAAATTCAAAATTTGAAATTTGAAATTCAAAAATCAAAATTTGAAATTTGGTTGAAATCTCAAATTTAAAATTTGAAATTTGAAATTCGAAATTTAAATTTGAAATTCAAAATTCAAAATTTAAAATTCAAAGATTGAAAATTCAAAATTTGAAATTTGGTTGAAATCTCAAATTTAAAATTTAAAATTTGAAATTTAAAATTCAAAATTTAAATTTTGAAATTGGTATATTTAGATATACTTGATCCAAGTAGCAAGTAATCTAATTGGGTTGGTTGCCATGGCCGTCCGGTCATAGGAGAAAAGTAAGGTTTAAAGGCCCTCTCTTCCCATTCGATGGGGTCTCCTATGGCGGTAGGGGTGCCGATGCAATTATATCCCATGCCGATGAAGCAGCGAAAGGACTTAATTAAGAAATTTATCATGAATGTGTTAGATTAGATCTAAAAAAAAATTTATGATTTATTTTGAGTTATTTTTTGTTATGAAATGAGCAATAGAATTGCTGTTTATGAAATGTGCTGACCCGTTTGTGAAATGAGTTAACACATTTGGTGAACAGAAAATAAAATCTTTCAAATTTGAAAATTATTTTCAAAATGCCAAACCTGACCCATCAGCCCAAGTACTTAATTAAAAGAATTAAGTATTGTCTAGTAGGTCTAGAATTGTGAATTAAGACCTAAGACAATTGCATAAACTTGTAGGTCAATGGGTTAGATGAATTAGGTCCATAATTGGGTTAGACCTAAGGTTAGTTTAAAAAATGGACTAAATGGAGTAATTGGTCAAATCTAATCAAAAGTTGAATTAGATTAGGTCAAGGATACTCTAGACTCAACTTCAATAGTTGTAGTTGAATGGGTCCATGTCTTTAACTAGACCAAGATGGACTTAATTCATGGCTACACGGTGGAGCCCTATTTACTAAGTTGATCAAAATTAAAACTAATGAACCGGTTGGTGTCTAAGGTAAGTTCGGCAGTTTTGACCAGTGGTTCTTAAGCGGGAGCTACTCGCATTGATTCGATCATTGACGAGTTAATGGCAAATCCCCACCACTGATCTCACTTACCTGGCCAATCTGGTAAGTTAGATTTTGATTAGATCACTTGGTGATTAGAGCTCATCCATGTCATTAGGTAAATCAGTGTGACTGATTTAGGTGCTCCTAATGCCAGCTTTAATTAAATCCTTTTTAATCTGACTTGGTGAAGTCAGTGGGAGGATTGAAATTGGCTGGATGATTTCTTCTCTACTATTCTTTAATAAAATCCTCAAAATTATTAGGTCCTTAAAATGATTAAGTTATAATGATAACTAAGTCATAGCCTCCCATTAAGTGAGTGATAATGAGTCCATTAGTTCAATGATCATTGGAGGCCCAAAGGCCTGGTGCTCATTGGCTAATGGAATTATTATTCATAATATGATAATTTGATTGAGTCTTTCTGATGGTGGTTAGGTTGGCCGACCAAAGTCGGGCCTGATCATTTATTGGTCCGATTCACTAAATTAAGTCATGTTAATGGTTGACCTAACCAAATCTTTTCAGTGGAGGCCAAAGCCTACTGATTAGGTTCTGGGGCAAAAATCAATTACTAGAAGTTGTTTAAAGAAACAACTGGTTAAGAACCTACCCATAGATGCACATGGGTTGACCAACCAAAGTTGGGCTCGTGTGTAGTCTGTGTGGATTCTAGTACCCATTAAGGAATTAAAGTAATTCCTCGAATTGGAGGATGAGGCTACCAGTTCGTAAAAATATTGGAAAAAACTTTAGACTAAAATTCAAGTCTTTAGTATTAATTTATGTACTAATAGAGGTCTCATTTTTCTTTAAGCAGCTATGGCCACTATCCTGTCGCTCCGGTCATTATTAGATAATGACAAGCTCATGGGATCCAATTTCGATAGCTGGTATCGAAAATTGAAAATCGTCCTTGAGCATGAGCGGATCCTTTATGTAGTAACGGATCCAGCACCTGAGGAGCCAGCTCCGAACGCTAGTAAGGCGATCCGAGACACTTACTTGAAGTGGCTCAATGACCACACCACCGTTCGATGTTTTATGCTGGCAGCAATGAATGACGAGTTCAGCCGAATGTTTGAGAATGCCCAGCCACAGGAGATGCTTCAAATGTTGAACGACTCCTTTGGCAAGCCTGACGACGTTGAAAGGCACAAAACTAGTTGTGCCATTTTCAATGCTCGGATGAGGGATGGGGCCTCAGTCACTAATCATGTACTGTACATGATCGAGATGATTGAGCGCCTAAGCAAATTGGGCTTTCCTCTGCACGAGCAGCTCGGTAAGGATGCGATCCTTAATTCCTTGCCCAAGTCCTTCCTTCCATTCCTTACTCATTTTCGAATGACAAAGCCTGCAGTAAACTACCATGGATTGTTGGGGTTGCTGCAGAACTTTGAGAAGGATCACCAACTCCATAAGGAGTCGGTGAATGTAGTGGGAGGGTCTTCTTCTCGTCATCAACCCTTTGGAAAGGGAAAGAAGAACAAGAAGAAGAAAAATAAGAAGGTGCAATCTCATGCTGGGACAGTAGCACGGGGTCAGACCAAGAAGCGCAAGCACGACCAGAGCCAGGCGGAGTGCTTCTTTTGCAAGAAGCACGAGCATTGAAAGAGGAACTGTCCTCAATACATTGCCTCCCTGGACCCGAACAGGCCAAAGAAGAAGCAAGGTAATTATATGATAACTCCTTGCAACTTTTCGATTTGTGATACTACTGCCTGGGTATTGGATATCGAAAGCCCTTATCATATTTGTAATTCGATGCAGGGTCTGCAGGTCAGTAGGAGATTTGATGAAGGCAAGAGGTTCCTGAATGTTGGAGATGGAAGCAAAGTTCCAGTTCTAGCTTTAGGAATCATGAGTCTTGTAATCAATTCTCGTAATGTAATTCTGAGTGAATGTCACTATTGTCCAAGTTTTTTATTAAATATTATTTCTGTAGGCCTTTTGGTCATGTACGGTTATGATTTTTTAATAAAAAGAAATATTTGCAATATCATTTTGAATGGTGTTACAATATTTGTTGGACAATTAAATAATGGAATTTACTTACTATCACAGCCTGTTAATGTGGTTCAAAAATTCGGTAAACGCTCTAGAATAGATAATGTGTCAGAAGTCTACCTTTGGCACTGTAGGCTAGGTCATATCAATAAGAATAGGATAAACAGGTTGGCTCAAGAAGGAATTCTTGAAGTTAGTGATTGTGAATCACTTCCAACCTGTGAGTCCTATCTTCTTGGGAAGATGACCAAGTCACCTTTTACTGGAAAAGGTGAGCGAGCCAGTGAACTCTTAGGACTGGTACATTCTGATGTATGTGGACCCATGAGCTCAAGTGCAAGAGGTGGATTTTTCTACTTCATAACCTTCACAGACGACCTATCTAGGTATGGGTATGTCTATTTAATGAAGCATAAGTCGGAATCATTTGAAATGTTCAAACTATTCCGAAATGTGGTAGAAAAACAAACTGGGAAGTGTATTAAAACTCTTCGATCTGATCGAGGAGGTGAATACCTTTCCAATGAGTTTCTGACGTATCTAGGGGAGAATGAGATTCTCTCTCAGTGGACTCCTCCTGGAACACCACAGCATAATGGTGTGTCTGAAAGGAGGAATCAGACCCTGTTAGACATGGTTCGATCCATGATGGGGTTTGCTGGTCTGCCGATCTCCCTCTGGGGATATGCACTCGAATCGGCTTGTTACCTTCTAAATAGAGTTCCGAGTAAGTCTGTAGCCAAAACGCCATATGAGATATGGATAGGACGTAGGCCAGTACTCTCGCACCTTAGGGTTTGGGGGTGTCCGGCTTATGTTAAACGTTTAATTACAGACAAGCTTGGACCTAGGTCTGACAAGTGTAATTTTATAGGGTACCCAAAAGAGACCAAAGGGTATTATTTCTACCTTGCTGATGAGCAAAAGGTGTTTGTCAGCCTTAAGGCAATTTTTTTAGAAAAGGAGTTCCTTAGTGAAAAACTGTTGCCTCTAAGGTCGAACTTGACGAAGTTCGACAGGTGGAAAAACCGACACATGTTACTGAACCTGAACCGGATTTGATTAGATCAGATCTGGAGCCCATTGATTATGCACCCTTAAGGCGGTCTAGTAGAGTACCACATCAACCGGACAGATACTATGGTTTCTTGGTCCGAGATGGTGATCCTGTCGAACTTGATGAAAATGATGAGGATCCGATCACCTACATGGATGCAATGTAGAGACCTGACTCTGAGAAATGGCTAGAGGCCATGAAATCCGAAATGGAGTCCATGAAGGTCAACGATGTGTGGACATTGGTTGACCCACCTGAAGGAGTAAAACCCATAGGGTGTAAGTGGGTCTTCAAAAGGAAGAGGGGCGCAGACGGAAAGGTGGAGACCTATAAAGCCCGTCTGGTTGCCAAGGGATATCGTCAACGTTATGGTATAGACTATGATGAGACATTTTCTCCTGTGGCAATGCTCAAATCCATTCGGATTATGCTTGCGATAGCTGCCCATCTAGACTATGAAATCTGGCAGATGGATGTAAAGACAGCTTTCCTAAACGGAGAGCTGGACGAAGAGGTGTATATGATACAACCTGAAGGTTCACATCACAGATGAGTCTAAGGTGTGCAAGCTACAGAGGTCCATTTATGGACTTAAGCAGGCATCTCGGAGTTGGAACATACATTTTGATAGGACGATCAAAACGTATGGCTTCGTTAAGAACGGAGAAGAGCCCTACATTTATAAGTGGGCTAATGGTCCAGTAGTAGTATTTCTTGTATTGTATGTGGATGACATTCTCTTAATCGAGAATGATGTCCCTGCATTACAGGGAATAAAGATTTGGCTATCGTCACAGTTCTCCATGAAGGATCTGGGAGAAGCTTCCTACATCCTAGGGATGAGGATCAATAGGGATAGATCCAAAAAGTTGCTTGGCTTATCCCAGTCCATGTACATTGATACTATGCTGAAAAGGTTCAGCATGAAAAATTCAAAGAAAGGCTATCTACCGATAGGCCATGGAATTTCTCTCTCGAAGAGGGATTGTCCGACAACACCTCAAGAGAGAGAGCATATGGGTAGGATTCCATATGCTTCGGCAGTGAGATCTATCATGTACGCCATGACATGTACACGACCAGATGTGGCATACTCACTAGGGGTAGTGAGTAGATACCAATCTGATCCAGGAGAGAATCACTGAAAGGTTGTTAAAACCATCCTGAAGTATTTAAGAAATACTAAGGACCAGTGGCTTATATATGGTGAATCGGACTTGAGACTTATAGGGTTTACAGACTCTAGTTTCCAGTCTGATCGCGATGATAGCAAGAGTGTGTCAGGATTTATTTTTACCCTTAATGGTGGGGCTGTCTGCTGGAAGAGTTCCAAGCAGCACACTGTGGCTGATTCAGTATGCGAGGCAGAGTATATTGCTGCATCAGATGCTGCCAAAGAAGCAGTGTGGCTGAGGAAATTCATCACCGAGCTCGGAGTAGCACCCTCCCTTGTTGGTCCAGTTCTGCTCTACTGCGACAGCTCTGGAGCCATTGCTCAGGCGAAGAACCAAAGGCACACCAGCGGACGAAGCATATTCTGCGCCGCTACCATCTCATCCGGGAGATCATGGATCGAGGTGACGTCGACCTTCAGAAGATCGACGGGAAGGAGAACCTGGCCGACCCATTCACTAAAGCCATTGCGGTGAAGGAGTTCAACGACTACAAGTCGAAGATGGGTATTAGATACTGCACCGATAGGCTTTAGGCTAAGTGGGAGATTGTTGGGAATAGTGTCCCAAAGCCAATCGTCAGCCTGTTGACGGTTGTGCTCCTTTTTGTATTAGTACATGAATTATAAATAAATAAAAGTTATTTTGGTATTTTTTCATCACAAATGTTTCATCTTCTAATGAACTCCTGTGTTGTGGTGAAGTCCTTAGGACTATTTAGACTCGACAAAGGAGGATTTGTCGCTTAGTCCTTAAACATGTTCGCGACCAAATGATACGTTGTTACCAAGGACGACAACGTTTATCGAGCATAGTCGTTGTGTGCCATATGGGTTGGTTGTCCTCATAACCAAAGAGTGTGGAGACACTGGTATGGCATACAGGTGAGATGTAATGGTACATCTGCACCGAACGTGACCAACTCCGGAGCTATTTCTGCTGTCTAGATTTGCTCCGATGGGATATGGGTATAAATGTCCCTCCGACCTGAGACTGCCATGGTGACTTGCAAGCAACTCACTGTACTTAGGCACTGGACTACCTGAATTTTAATTCAGTGACGGAAGGTTGCTGGGTGTAGTCAAGTACTTGACTTGTCGGTGCGTGTGTCAAGATGGGATTGACCACTCCAGTTTAGGAGCTGTGTACAGTCATGTTTTAATTTAGCAAAACCTTGACCAGGGTAGTCCTAGTGAGGAGTCACAGGACTAATTGAGTTGAGCACGATTCGGATGATATCATCAGGGTTGACAGTTTAACCCTGAGTCATCCTAAACACAGGGGTCAAAAGGGATGAATTATACGGTAACCATATTCACGTAGGTTCTGAATGTTACGATTGTGATTATTCGACCTATCCGATCGTCGGGTACCATTGCTAGATGGTCACTTCGATTAGTACAGAAATTGGTTTCTGTGCTACCGGCTTAGGTTCGAACCTGCGGGGTCACACACATTAGAAGTTCCTTTCTGATCTGATGGCTGATTATGAGTCTTATCTATCTGGGACTCTATGATTGAGAATTAGGATTCTCTAATCATGAGTTCTACACATTTTGGGTACCGGGGTCAAAATTTTGAATTTCAAATTTTGAATTTGAAATTTGAACTCTTTGATCAGGGTTTCATATCGATGGTCTCTGATGCCTGATTGCCCATCGGATTTGGACTCAATATTTATGAGAGATTTAATTAGTGATTTAATCACTAATTAACTCAATTTGATTGAGTAATTATTTTTGGATCAAGTCCAATTGAATTGGATTCAGTTTGGATTGATCCGATTAGGTTAAATGTTGACCTAATCGCTAAGGTGGTTTAGTCCCTGATTTGATCAGGGGTTAGGTTTAGTTAATTCCTGATTTGATTAAAATTTTATTGAGCCTAATTAAGCCTAATTATGTTGGGTTTAATCTGGTCTAATTGTGCTTAACCTATTTTAAACTAGGTTGGCTCAATTTGAATCAAACCACCTTGTTTTAAATTCCCTGCGACACCCAACTTCCTTGCACCCATTTGAATTCATGAGAAGAAACTTCTCGTGAAATTTTTCTCACGCAAAACCCTTCCCCACGCCCTCGTTTGTGTGCCATATGGATGGATAAAATAATTAGTTAGCCATTCAAATTCAAAGCATGTTTGAATTTGAATGGATAACTTATCACTTGCCCTTTCATCCTTATCCATTTTGTGCGCCACATTACTTACACGAGAAAAGGTTTCTTGTGAAATATTTTCTACACACAAAGAGCCATGCCCCTTCTCTTCTCACGCCAAAAGGATAGGGATAAGTTGGTTTTGTTTGAATTCAAATTTGATTTGAATTCAAATGTGTAACCTCTTGTCTTTATCCTCTCACGCGGATAAGACACGTTCGACGTTGTTTTAAAAAGAGGAAAAATGTGGGACGTGCATAGAAATTTTAGGAGAAAAACTTTGAGGTGTGAGGAAGGCTTCTGTATAAGGTGAAGGTCCAAAACCTTTCAAGAGAAAAAGAAAGAAAAGAGAGAAAATTGGGCACAGGGTTTTTGGTGTGTACCCTAGGGTTCTACCTAGGGTTCGGGAAGTGAGATTGGTGTGCCACGAGTGTCGTGAGTCCACCAAATTTTAGGGAGAGATCCATCAACCTCTCAAGCAACTGTGTAGATGATCCAGAGTGTTCGAGAAGTCAGCACACATCGATCGAAGGAGTTCGATCAACATCTGCCATCAAAAGGGTGAAATCACGAACTAGCATTCGTGAGGAGCTAATCAGACGGGAGCTTCGTGTGGACGATCCACAGAGGTCAGACATTTGTGTGGCTGTGACATGATGATCAGAGCCCCCCGACGGTGATCAGATTGCGGTGATCGACTACCCACAAAAGGTGATGTGTTCTGAACACAGTACTGTAAAAGGTTTACTGATTCAAATTTGAATTTCAAATTTAAATGCATGCTGTTGTATCATATTTAGATCCTAGTGTAGGGTTAATTAGTATTAATTAATGAGATTAATTAATAATTCCACTGTAAAATAGTAATTTTGAAAAAGTTTTAAAATTACCATTTTGCCCCTGCACTAAATTTT
>NC_025999.2:43651993-43825986 GCF_000442705.2 Elaeis guineensis
CATTGTTTTACAAGGACGACAACGTTTATCGAGCATAGGTCATTGTGTGCCATATGGGTTGGTTGTCCTCATAACAAAGAGTGTGGAGACACTGGTATGGCATACAGGTGAGATGTAATGGTACATCTGCACTAAACATGACCAACTCCGGGAGCTATTTCTGCTGTCAAGATTTGCTCCGATGGGATATGGGTATAAATGTCCCTCCGACCTGAGACCGCCACGGTGACTTGCAAGCAACTCACTGCACTTAGGCACTGGACTACCAGAATTTCTAATTCAGTGACGGAAGGTTGCTGGGTGTAGTCAAGTACTTGACTTGTCGGTGCGTGTGTCAAGATGGGATTGACCACTCCAGTTTAGGAGCTGTGTACAGTCGTGTTTCAATTTAGCAAAACCTTGGCCAGGGTAGTCCTAGTGAGGAGTCACAGGACTAATTGAGTTGAGCACGATTCGGATGATATCATCAGGGTTGACAGTTTAACCCTGAGTCGTCCTAAACACAGGGGTCAAAAGGGATGAATTATACGGTAACCATATTCACGTAGGTTCTGAATGTTGCGATTGTGATTATTCGACCTATCCGATCATCAGGTACCATTGCTAGATGGTCACTTCGATTAGTACAAAAATTGATTCCTGTGCTACCGGCTTAGGTTCGAACCTGCGGGGTCACACACATTAGAGATTCCTTTCTGATCTGATGGCTGATTATGAGTCTTATCTATCTGGGACTCTATGATTGAGAATTAGGATTCTCTAATCATGAGTTCCACATATTTTGGGTACCGGGGTCAAAATTTTGAATTTCAAATTTTGAATTTGAAATTTGAACTCTTTGATCAGGGTTTCATATCGATGGTCTCTGATGCCTGATTGCCCATCGGATTTGGACTCAATATTTATGAGAGATTTAATTAGTGATTTAATCACTAATTAATCCAATTTGATTGAGTAATTATTTTTGGATCAAGTCCAAATTGAATTGGATTCAGTTTGGATTGACCCGATTAGGTTAAATGTTGACCTAATCGCTAAGGTGGTTTAGTCCCTGATTTGATCAGGGGTTAGGTTTAGTTAATTCCTAATTTGATTAGGATTTTATTAAGCCTAATTAAGCCTAATTATGTTGGGTTTAATCTGGTCTAATTGTGCTTAACCTATTTTAAACTAGGTTGGCTCAATTTGAATCAAACCACCTTGTTTTAAATTCCCTGCGACACCCAACTTCCTTGCACCCATTTGAATTCACGAGAAGAAACTTCTCGTGAAATTTTTCTCACACAAAACCCTTCCCCACGCCTCATTTGTGTACCATATGGATGGATAAAATAATTAGTTAGCCATTCAAATTCAAAGCATGTTTGAATTTGAATGGATAACTTATCACTTGCCCTTTCATCCTTATCCATTTTGTGCGCCACATTACTTACATGAGAAAAGGTTTCTCATGAAATATTTTCCACGCACAAAGAGCACACCCCTTCTCTTCTCACGCCCAAAAGGATAGGGATAAGTTGATTTTCGTTTGAATTCAAATTTGATTTGAATTCAAATGTGTAACCTCTTATCTTTATCCTCTCACGCGATAAGACACGTTCGAGTTGTTTTAAAAAGAGGAAAATGTGGGATGTGTGTATAAATTTTAGGAGAGAAATTTTGAGGTGTGAGGAAGGCTTCTGCATAAGGTGAAGGTCCAAAACCTTTCGAGAGAAAAAGAAAAAAAGAGAGAAAATTGGGCGCAGGGTTTTTGGTGTGTACCCTAGGGTTCTACTAGGGTTGGGAGTGAGATTGGTGTGCCACGAGTTCGTGAGTCCACCAAATTTCAGGAAAGATCCATCAGCTCTCAAGCAACTGTGCAGATGATCAGAGTATCCAAAAGTCACACACATCGATCGAAGGAGTTCGATCAACATCTGCCATCAAAAGGGTGAAATCACGAACTAGCATTCGTGAGGAGCTGATCAGATGGGAGCTTCGTGTGGATGATCCACAGAGGTCAGAATTTGTGTGGCTGTGATGTGATGATCAGAGCCCCCGACGGTGATCAGATTGCGGTGATCGACTACCCGCAAAAGGTGATGTGTTCTGAACACAGTACTGTAAAAGGTTTACTGATTCAAATTTGAATTTCAAATTTAAATGCATGCTGTTGTATCATATTTAGATCCTAGTGTAGGGTTAATTAGTATTAATTAATGAGATTAATTAATAATTCGCTGTAAAATAGTAATTTTGAAAAAGTTTTAAAATTACCATTTTGCCCCTGCACTAAATTTTTGCTTCAAATGGTATCAGAGCATGGTTCTAGAATATGATATACATATGCATGCATAGATTAAGGTGTAATCTATAAGTTTAAATTTGAAATTCAAAATTCAAAATTAAATTCAAAAATTGAAATTTGAAATTTGAAATTTGAAATTTGTTAGAAGTTTCAAATTTGAAATTCAAAATTGAAATTTAAAATTTGGTTGAAATCTCAAATTTGAAATTTGAAATTTGAAATTCAAAATTTGAAATTTGAAATTCAAAATCAAAATTTGAAATTTGAAATTTGGTTGAAATCTCAAATTTAAAATTTGAAATTTGAAATTCGAAATTTGAAATTTGAAATTCAAAATTCAAAATTTAAAATTCAAAGATTGAAAATTCAAAATTTGAAATTTGGTTGAAATCTCAAATTTAAAATTTAAAATTTGAAATTTAAAATTCAAAATTTAAATTTTGAAATTGGTATATTTAGATATACTTGATCCAAGTAGCAAGTAATCTAATTGGGTTGGTTGCCATGGCCGTCCGGTCATAGGAGAAAAGTAAGGTTTAAAGGCCCTCTCTTCCCATTCGATGGGGTCTCCTATGGCGGTAGGGGTGCCGATGCAATTATATCCCATGCCGATGAAGCAGCGAAAGGACTTAATTAAGAAATTTATCATGAATGTGTTAGATTAGATCTAAAAAAAAATTTATGATTTATTTTGAGTTATTTTTTGTTATGAAATGAGCAATAGAATTGCTGTTTATGAAATGTACTGACCCGTTTGTGAAATGAGTTAACACATTTGGTGAACAGAAAATAAAATCTTTCAAATTTGAAAATTATTTTCAAAATGCCAAACCTGACCCATCAGCCCAAGTACTTAATTAAAAGAATTAAGTATTGTCTAGTAGGTCTAGAATTGTGAATTAAGACCTAAGACAATTGCATAAACTTGTAGGTCAATGGGTTAGATGAATTAGGTCCATAATTGGGTTAGACCTAAGGTTAGTTTAAAAAATGGACTAAATGGAGTAATTGGTCAAATCTAATCAAAAGTTGAATTAGATTAGGTCAAGGATACTCTAGACTCAACTTCAATAGTTGTAGTTGAATGGGTCCATGTCTTTAACTAGACCAAGATGGACTTAATTCATGGCTACACGGTGGAGCCCTATTTACTAAGTTGATCAAAATTAAAACTAATGAACCGGTTGGTGTCTAAGGTAAGTTCGGCAGTTTTGACCAGTGGTTCTTAAGCGGGAGCTACTCGCATTGATTCGATCATTGACGAGTTAATGGCAAATCCCCACCACTGATCTCACTTACCTGGCCAATCTGGTAAGTTAGATTTTGATTAGATCACTTGGTGATTAGAGCTCATCCATGTCATTAGGTAAATCAGTGTGACTGATTTAGGTGCTCCTAATGCCAGCTTTAATTAAATCCTTTTTAATCTGACTTGGTGAAGTCAGTGGGAGGATTGAAATTGGCTGGATGATTTCTTCTCTACTATTCTTTAATAAAATCCTCAAAATTATTAGGTCCTTAAAATGATTAAGTTATAATGATAACTAAGTCATAGCCTCCCATTAAGTGAGTGATAATGAGTCCATTAGTTCAATGATCATTGGAGGCCCAAAGGCCTGGTGCTCATTGGCTAATGGAATTATTATTCATAATATGATAATTTGATTGAGTCTTTCTGATGGTGGTTAGGTTGGCCGACCAAAGTCGGGCCTGATCATTTATTGGTCCGATTCACTAAATTAAGTCATGTTAATGGTTGACCTAACCAAATCTTTTCAGTGGAGGCCAAAGCCTACTGATTAGGTTCTGGGGCAAAAATCAATTACTAGAAGTTGTTTAAAGAAACAACTGGTTAAGAACCTACCCATAGATGCACATGGGTTGACCAACCAAAGTTGGGCTCGTGTGTAGTCTGTGTGGATTCTAGTACCCATTAAGGAATTAAAGTAATTCCTCGAATTGGAGGATGAGGCTACCAGTTCGTAAAAATATTGGAAAAAACTTTAGACTAAAATTCAAGTCTTTAGTATTAATTTATGTACTAATAGAGGTCTCATTTTTCTTTAAGCAGCTATGGCCACTATCCTGTCGCTCCGGTCATTATTAGATAATGACAAGCTCATGGGATCCAATTTCGATAGCTGGTATCGAAAATTGAAAATCGTCCTTGAGCATGAGCGGATCCTTTATGTAGTAACGGATCCAGCACCTGAGGAGCCAGCTCCGAACGCTAGTAAGGCGATCCGAGACACTTACTTGAAGTGGCTCAATGACCACACCACCGTTCGATGTTTTATGCTGGCAGCAATGAATGACGAGTTCAGCCGAATGTTTGAGAATGCCCAGCCACAGGAGATGCTTCAAATGTTGAACGACTCCTTTGGCAAGCCTGACGACGTTGAAAGGCACAAAACTAGTTGTGCCATTTTCAATGCTCGGATGAGGGATGGGGCCTCAGTCACTAATCATGTACTGTACATGATCGAGATGATTGAGCGCCTAAGCAAATTGGGCTTTCCTCTGCACGAGCAGCTCGGTAAGGATGCGATCCTTAATTCCTTGCCCAAGTCCTTCCTTCCATTCCTTACTCATTTTCGAATGACAAAGCCTGCAGTAAACTACCATGGATTGTTGGGGTTGCTGCAGAACTTTGAGAAGGATCACCAACTCCATAAGGAGTCGGTGAATGTAGTGGGAGGGTCTTCTTCTCGTCATCAACCCTTTGGAAAGGGAAAGAAGAACAAGAAGAAGAAAAATAAGAAGGTGCAATCTCATGCTGGGACAGTAGCACGGGGTCAGACCAAGAAGCGCAAGCACGACCAGAGCCAGGCGGAGTGCTTCTTTTGCAAGAAGCACGAGCATTGAAAGAGGAACTGTCCTCAATACATTGCCTCCCTGGACCCGAACAGGCCAAAGAAGAAGCAAGGTAATTATATGATAACTCCTTGCAACTTTTCGATTTGTGATACTACTGCCTGGGTATTGGATATCGAAAGCCCTTATCATATTTGTAATTCGATGCAGGGTCTGCAGGTCAGTAGGAGATTTGATGAAGGCAAGAGGTTCCTGAATGTTGGAGATGGAAGCAAAGTTCCAGTTCTAGCTTTAGGAATCATGAGTCTTGTAATCAATTCTCGTAATGTAATTCTGAGTGAATGTCACTATTGTCCAAGTTTTTTATTAAATATTATTTCTGTAGGCCTTTTGGTCATGTACGGTTATGATTTTTTAATAAAAAGAAATATTTGCAATATCATTTTGAATGGTGTTACAATATTTGTTGGACAATTAAATAATGGAATTTACTTACTATCACAGCCTGTTAATGTGGTTCAAAAATTCGGTAAACGCTCTAGAATAGATAATGTGTCAGAAGTCTACCTTTGGCACTGTAGGCTAGGTCATATCAATAAGAATAGGATAAACAGGTTGGCTCAAGAAGGAATTCTTGAAGTTAGTGATTGTGAATCACTTCCAACCTGTGAGTCCTATCTTCTTGGGAAGATGACCAAGTCACCTTTTACTGGAAAAGGTGAGCGAGCCAGTGAACTCTTAGGACTGGTACATTCTGATGTATGTGGACCCATGAGCTCAAGTGCAAGAGGTGGATTTTTCTACTTCATAACCTTCACAGACGACCTATCTAGGTATGGGTATGTCTATTTAATGAAGCATAAGTCGGAATCATTTGAAATGTTCAAACTATTCCGAAATGTGGTAGAAAAACAAACTGGGAAGTGTATTAAAACTCTTCGATCTGATCGAGGAGGTGAATACCTTTCCAATGAGTTTCTGACGTATCTAGGGGAGAATGAGATTCTCTCTCAGTGGACTCCTCCTGGAACACCACAGCATAATGGTGTGTCTGAAAGGAGGAATCAGACCCTGTTAGACATGGTTCGATCCATGATGGGGTTTGCTGGTCTGCCGATCTCCCTCTGGGGATATGCACTCGAATCGGCTTGTTACCTTCTAAATAGAGTTCCGAGTAAGTCTGTAGCCAAAACGCCATATGAGATATGGATAGGACGTAGGCCAGTACTCTCGCACCTTAGGGTTTGGGGGTGTCCGGCTTATGTTAAACGTTTAATTACAGACAAGCTTGGACCTAGGTCTGACAAGTGTAATTTTATAGGGTACCCAAAAGAGACCAAAGGGTATTATTTCTACCTTGCTGATGAGCAAAAGGTGTTTGTCAGCCTTAAGGCAATTTTTTTAGAAAAGGAGTTCCTTAGTGAAAAAACTGTTGCCTCTAAGGTCGAACTTGACGAAGTTCGACAGGTGGAAAAACCGACACATGTTACTGAACCTGAACCGGATTTGATTAGATCAGATCTGGAGCCCATTGATTATGCACCCTTAAGGCGGTCTAGTAGAGTACCACATCAACCGGACAGATACTATGGTTTCTTGGTCCGAGATGGTGATCCTGTCGAACTTGATGAAAATGATGAGGATCCGATCACCTACATGGATGCAATGTAGAGACCTGACTCTGAGAAATGGCTAGAGGCCATGAAATCCGAAATGGAGTCCATGAAGGTCAACGATGTGTGGACATTGGTTGACCCACCTGAAGGAGTAAAACCCATAGGGTGTAAGTGGGTCTTCAAAAGGAAGAGGGGCGCAGACGGAAAGGTGGAGACCTATAAAGCCCGTCTGGTTGCCAAGGGATATCGTCAACGTTATGGTATAGACTATGATGAGACATTTTCTCCTGTGGCAATGCTCAAATCCATTCGGATTATGCTTGCGATAGCTGCCCATCTAGACTATGAAATCTGGCAGATGGATGTAAAGACAGCTTTCCTAAACGGAGAGCTGGACGAAGAGGTGTATATGATACAACCTAAGGGTTCACATTCACAGATGAGTCTAAGGTGTGCAAGCTACAGAGGTCCATTTATGGACTTAAGCAGGCATCTCGGAGTTGGAACATACATTTTGATAGGACGATCAAAACGTATGGCTTCGTTAAGAACGGAGAAGAGCCCTACATTTATAAGTGGGCTAATGGTCCAGTAGTAGTATTTCTTGTATTGTATGTGGATGACATTCTCTTAATCGAGAATGATGTCCCTGCATTACAGGGAATAAAGATTTGGCTATCGTCACAGTTCTCCATGAAGGATCTGGGAGAAGCTTCCTACATCCTAGGGATGAGGATCAATAGGGATAGATCCAAAAAGTTGCTTGGCTTATCCCAGTCCATGTACATTGATACTATGCTGAAAAGGTTCAGCATGAAAAATTCAAAGAAAGGCTATCTACCGATAGGCCATGGAATTTCTCTCTCGAAGAGGGATTGTCCGACAACACCTCAAGAGAGAGAGCATATGGGTAGGATTCCATATGCTTCGGCAGTGAGATCTATCATGTACGCCATGACATGTACACGACCAGATGTGGCATACTCACTAGGGGTAGTGAGTAGATACCAATCTGATCCAGGAGAGAATCACTGAAAGGTTGTTAAAACCATCCTGAAGTATTTAAGAAATACTAAGGACCAGTGGCTTATATATGGTGAATCGGACTTGAGACTTATAGGGTTTACAGACTCTAGTTTCCAGTCTGATCGCGATGATAGCAAGAGTGTGTCAGGATTTATTTTTACCCTTAATGGTGGGGCTGTCTGCTGGAAGAGTTCCAAGCAGCACACTGTGGCTGATTCAGTATGCGAGGCAGAGTATATTGCTGCATCAGATGCTGCCAAAGAAGCAGTGTGGCTGAGGAAATTCATCACCGAGCTCGGAGTAGCACCCTCCCTTGTTGGTCCAGTTCTGCTCTACTGCGACAGCTCTGGAGCCATTGCTCAGGCGAAGAAACCAAAGGCACACCAGCGGACGAAGCATATTCTGCGCCGCTACCATCTCATCCGGGAGATCATGGATCGAGGTGACGTCGACCTTCAGAAGATCGACGGGAAGGAGAACCTGGCCGACCCATTCACTAAAGCCATTGCGGTGAAGGAGTTCAACGACTACAAGTCGAAGATGGGTATTAGATACTGCACCGATAGGCTTTAGGCTAAGTGGGAGATTGTTGGGAATAGTGTCCCAAAGCCAATCGTCAGCCTGTTGACGGTTGTGCTCCTTTTTGTATTAGTACATGAATTATAAATAAATAAAAGTTATTTTGGTATTTTTTCATCACAAATGTTTCATCTTCTAATGAACTCCTGTGTTGTGGTGAAGTCCTTAGGACTATTTAGACTCGACAAAGGAGGATTTGTCGCTTAGTCCTTAAACATGTTCGCGACCAAATGATACATTGTTACCAAGGACGACAACGTTTATCGAGCATAGTCGTTGTGTGCCATATGGGTTGGTTGTCCTCATAACCAAAGAGTGTGGAGACACTGGTATGGCATACAGGTGAGATGTAATGGTACATCTGCACCGAACGTGACCAACTCCGGAGCTATTTCTGCTGTCTAGATTTGCTCCGATGGGATATGGGTATAAATGTCCCTCCGACCTGAGACTGCCATGGTGACTTGCAAGCAACTCACTGTACTTAGGCACTGGACTACCTGAATTTTTAATTCAGTGACGGAAGGTTGCTGGGTGTAGTCAAGTACTTGACTTGTCGGTGCGTGTGTCAAGATGGGATTGACCACTCCAGTTTAGGAGCTGTGTACAGTCATGTTTTAATTTAGCAAAACCTTGACCAGGGTAGTCCTAGTGAGGAGTCACAGGACTAATTGAGTTGAGCACGATTCGGATGATATCATCAGGGTTGACAGTTTAACCCTGAGTCATCCTAAACACAGGGGTCAAAAGGGATGAATTATACGGTAACCATATTCACGTAGGTTCTGAATGTTACGATTGTGATTATTCGACCTATCCGATCGTCGGGTACCATTGCTAGATGGTCACTTCGATTAGTACAGAAATTGGTTTCTGTGCTACCGGCTTAGGTTCGAACCTGCGGGGTCACACACATTAGAAGTTCCTTTCTGATCTGATGGCTGATTATGAGTCTTATCTATCTGGGACTCTATGATTGAGAATTAGGATTCTCTAATCATGAGTTCTACACATTTTGGGTACCGGGGTCAAAATTTTGAATTTCAAATTTTGAATTTGAAATTTGAACTCTTTGATCAGGGTTTCATATCGATGGTCTCTGATGCCTGATTGCCCATCGGATTTGGACTCAATATTTATGAGAGATTTAATTAGTGATTTAATCACTAATTAACTCAATTTGATTGAGTAATTATTTTTGGATCAAGTCCAAATTGAATTGGATTCAGTTTGGATTGATCCGATTAGGTTAAATGTTGACCTAATCGCTAAGGTGGTTTAGTCCCTGATTTGATCAGGGGTTAGGTTTAGTTAATTCCTGATTTGATTAAAATTTTATTGAGCCTAATTAAGCCTAATTATGTTGGGTTTAATCTGGTCTAATTGTGCTTAACCTATTTTAAACTAGGTTGGCTCAATTTGAATCAAACCACCTTGTTTTAAATTCCCTGCGACACCCAACTTCCTTGCACCCATTTGAATTCATGAGAAGAAACTTCTCGTGAAATTTTTCTCACGCAAAACCCTTCCCCACGCCCTCGTTTGTGTGCCATATGGATGGATAAAATAATTAGTTAGCCATTCAAATTCAAAGCATGTTTGAATTTGAATGGATAACTTATCACTTGCCCTTTCATCCTTATCCATTTTGTGCGCCACATTACTTACACGAGAAAAGGTTTCTTGTGAAATATTTTCTACACACAAAGAGCCATGCCCCTTCTCTTCTCACGCCCAAAAGGATAGGGATAAGTTGGTTTTCGTTTGAATTCAAATTTGATTTGAATTCAAATGTGTAACCTCTTGTCTTTATCCTCTCACGCGGATAAGACACGTTCGACGTTGTTTTAAAAAGAGGAAAAATGTGGGACGTGCATAGAAATTTTAGGAGAAAAACTTTGAGGTGTGAGGAAGGCTTCTGTATAAGGTGAAGGTCCAAAACCTTTCAAGAGAAAAAGAAAGAAAAGAGAGAAAATTGGGCACAGGGTTTTTGGTGTGTACCCTAGGGTTTCTACCTAGGGTTCGGGAAGTGAGATTGGTGTGCCACGAGTGTCGTGAGTCCACCAAATTTTAGGGAGAGATCCATCAACCTCTCAAGCAACTGTGTAGATGATCCAGAGTGTTCGAGAAGTCAGCACACATCGATCGAAGAGTTCGATCAACATCTGCCATCAAAAGGGTGAAATCACGAACTAGCATTCGTGAGGAGCTAATCAGACGGGAGCTTCGTGTGGACGATCCGCAGAGGTCAGACATTTGTGTGGCTGTGACATGATGATCAGAGCCCCCCGACGGTGATCAGATTGCGGTGATCGACTACCCACAAAAGGTGATGTGTTCTGAACACAGTACTGTAAAAGGTTTACTGATTCAAATTTGAATTTAAATTTAAATGCATGCTGTTGTATCATATTTAGATCCTAGTGTAGGGTTAATTAGTATTAATTAATGAGATTAATTAATAATTCCACTGTAAAATAGTAATTTTGAAAAAGTTTTAAAATTACCATTTTGCCCCTGCACTAAATTTTTGCTTCACCCACTCCTTCTTTCCCCCACGGGATCCTCGCCTAATGCCTTCTCGTGAAGCATTCGCACAGCTACCCACGGCCTTCGCAGCCATATCCCGGACCTCGATCTCGCCTCTGGTTTCCCAGGCCCCGCATCCTCCGGCTATGGTCGCCGGCATGGAGTGGTCGGACGATCGGCCTCCGACGGATTCCGTCAACACCATCTCGGGAGGATCCCGGCAGGAAACAACCAACATACCGGCTGTATTCCCCAAGCGGCAAAAGACTGAAGAGCCCATAACCTTTACCGAAGAAGACACTCAGGGAGTCCAATTCTCTCATAACGATGCGATCGTAGTTTCCTTGAATATAGCAAATTATGACGTCCGTCGCATTCTTGTCGACAATGAAAGTTCGGCCGACATCTTGTTCTACGATGCCTTTTCAAGAATGTCCATCCTTGACAGCCATCTGAGACCGATCAGCTCCCCTTTGGTAGGGTTTACCGGCGATGCCGTTCCGACGGAATGAATAATAACTTTGACTGTGGCCGCAGGTCAATATCCAAGGCAATCCAGGGCCCTGGTGAATTTCTTGATGGTGAAGGCACCATCTGCCTACAATGCAATCCTCGGCCGATCTGGCCTCAATGCTCTCTGAGCCGTCGTATCGACCTATCATTTGAAGTTGAAGTTCCCCACCAACCAGGGGGCCGAAGAGGTCTAGGGAGACCAAGCCCTGGCCAGACACTGCTACAATATAGCCTTGCAAAGAGGCGATCAATCTGACTCCTGCCCCGTCGATGGACTGGATGCTCGCGATGACCTCACCGAAGAAAGGGGCGCCCCAATCAAAGATCTGGTACCAATCCCTTTGAACGACGGGAACGCGGAGCATGTAGCAATGATCGGCTCCAACCTTGGGGAGGAGGTGCGGATGCGTCTCATTGATTTTCTATGAAGGAATGCGGACGTTTTCGCTTAGGTTCCAGCAGACATGCCGGGGATTGACACAAAAGTCATGGAGCATCATCTGGCCGTCGATCCAAAGCATCGACCGACGAAAGAAAAAATTCGAAGTCATGCTCCGGAGAGGCAGAAGGCGATAGCCGAGGAAGTGGATAAGCTCCTTAAGGTCGGATTCATTAAGGAAGTCAATTATCCTGATTGGATTTCCAACGTTGTCCTGGTCAAAAAGGCAAACGGCAAGTGGAGGATGTGCATAGACTTCAAAAAGCTGAATAAGGCCTGTCCGAAGGATAGCTACCTCTTCTCAGAATTGATCAACTGGTGGATGTGACCTCGGGCCATGAGCTTCTCACCTTCATGGACGCGTTCTCCGGCTATAATCAAATTAGAATGATGCCAGAAGATGAAGAAAAGACAGCTTTCATCACTAATCGTGGCCTTTACTGTTACAGGGTCATGCCTTTCGGCCTCAAGAATGCGGGCGCAACCTACTAACGGTTGGTGAACAAAATCTTCAAGGAGCAGATCGACCGTAACATGGAGGTCTACGTGGACGATATGCTCGTAAAAAGCAAATCTTTCAGAGATCATGTCGCCGACCTCGAGGAGACCTTCGACGCTCTCCAGAAATATAGAATGAAGCTGAACCCAACTAAATGCGCTTTCGGCGTAACCTCAGAAAAGTTCTTGGGCTTCATGGTATCAGGGCACGGGATCGAGACCAATCCAGAGAAAATTCATGCCATCCAGGAGATGGCCACCCCAAAGTCGATAAAAGAGGTTTAGCACCTCATGGGGAGGATAGCGGCCCTTAATCGTTTCGTCGCAAGGTCGGCCGAACGGTGCTTGCCCTTCTTTCAAACCCTCAAGCAGTCGAAGAACTTCTATTGGACCTCTGAGTGCCAACAGGCGTTCGAAGAATTAAGGAGCTACCTTGGCTCACCCCCACTATTAGCAAAGCCTGAGCCTGGGGAGGAGCTATTTTTATACCTAGCGGTCTCTCCCATGGCCCTCGCGGCCATCCTTGTCAAAGAAGAAACAAAAGTCCAGCGGCTGATCTACTACGTTAGCCGCGCATTAAGGGACGTCGAGACCAGGTACACCAAATTAGAAAAATTGACTTATGCCTTGGTGATTGCAGCCCGGAGGCTCCGACCCTACTTTCAAGGGCACACCGTGACGCTACTCACCAACCAACCAATCAAGGCGATTTTGCACCGGGCGGACACCTCCGGGAGGATGGCAAAATGGGCGATCGAGCTCACAGAATTCGACATCAACTATCGACCCAGGCCAGCAGTGAAGAACCAAATACTGGCAGATTTCATAGTAGAGTGTACCATCCCAGAGGAGGCTGAACCTGAACAAAGCGAAGTTGACGACTTGAAGTCCCAACCGAACTCCTCCAAAGAAGAGGCCGATCCCTCTGATCGCTTTTGGCCCTCTATATGGATGGATCTTCCAACATGTTGGGCGCAGGTGCGGCCCTGATCTTGGTCAGTCCGGAGGGAGTCATCGTGGAATACGCTCTGCATTTTGAGTTCCCCTCAACAAATAATGGAGCGGAATACGAAGCTTTGATCGTAGGACTAAGGATCGCCAAAGAGCTGAGAATAAGTCAGCTCCGGGTGCACAGCGACTCTCAACTAGTGGTGGGGCAAGTCAGCGGGAGTTACGAAGTGCGGGAGGACAGTATGGCCAAATACCTTGAGAAGGTAAAGGAGCTCACCCCCGCCTTTAGCAGCTTCAACATTAGACAGATCCCAAGGTTAGAAAATACCAGGGCTAACCTTCTCTCCAAGCTGGCGACGTTGGCTCCGGCTGAATTGTCCAAAGGTGTCCTCTTTGAAGTTCTAAAACACCCAAGTACAGAAGAATCGCGGCCCGTGATGGAGATTGACCACGAGCCCAGTTGGGTCGACCCACTGATAATCTATCTCAAGATGGAGTTCTCCCCCAGGATGCGAAAGAAGCTCGGAAGCTCCGAAATCAAGCCTCCCGATACATCCTTTATGAGGGCAAATTGTACAAGAGATCATACTCCTTGCCCCTCTTAAAATATCTCCGGCCCTCGGAAGCTGACTACGCCTTGTGGGAAGTACATGAAGAAATTTGCGAAAACCATTTGGGGGCTAGATCTTTATCCCACAAGTTGCTCCGCCAAGGATATTACTGGCCAACAATGCATCATGATTCGATTGAATATATCAAAAAGTATGATCGATGCCAGAGATATGCCAACATCCAGAGACAGCCCGCCACCGAGCTCACACCCTTGAGTGCCCCATGGCCTTTTGCACAATGGGGGATGGACATCCTTGGCCCCTTTCCCATGGCGTCTGGGCAAAGGAAGTTCCTCCTTGTAACGATCGACTACTTCACCAAATGGGTTGAAGCCGAACCACTAGCGAAAATCACAAAAGCAAAAGTGCAAGATTTCGTCTGGAAGTCGATCGTGTGTAGGTTCGGTCTACCTAGAACCCTAATCACTGATAATGGACGGTAATTTATGGGAGCAAAATTCGCCGAATTCTGTGAAGATCTAAACATCTCCTACAACTTCACATTAGTAGCCCATCCCCAGGCGAATGGCGAAGCTGAGGTGACCAACAGAATCCTTTTGCAGGGGATTAAGACAAGGCTCGAAAAAGCGAAGGGAACTTGGGCGGACGAACTTTATCATGTATTGTGGGCGTATCGAACTACCCAGAGGCTACCTACGGGGGAGACCCCCTTTGCTTTAGCCTTTGGTACAGAAGCCGTCATCCCAATTGAGCTTAAACTCCCGTCGGCATGAGTCGTGGTGTTCGACGAACATCAAAATTCGCAAAATCTTAGAGCCAACCTCAACCTGCTGGAAGAAAGACGGGAGATAGCTCAGGTTCGAATGACAGCCTACAGACAGAAAGTCGCTCGATATTACAACGCCCGGGTCAGGAACAAAGCCTTTAGAGTGGGAGATCTAGTGCTTCGACGAGCCGCTGTCTCGCAACCTCAGGACCGGAGGAAACTCGCCCCAAACTGGGAAGGATCGTATGAAATCAAAGAAGTAGTCCGGCCCGAAACTTATTACCTTAAGAAACTCGGAGGAGCCGACCTCCCGCGACCATGGAGCTCGGAAAACTTACGGATGTACTACCAATAACTTCATTTTAATTGAAAGTTGCATACCTGTATGTCTTTGGATAATTCAAACAAACTGTATCAGAAACGAAAGGGAAACCTCATCCCGACAAAGTCGAAGGCCCGGTTCCATTTAGACCGGATGGGGGGAGAGGCCCTGCAACGCCCATATGCGCCCCCACAGCCCTGTTAGGGACAGGAGGAAAACCTCGTCCTAACTTGAGCAAAGTCGAAGGTCTGGTTCCATTTAGACCGGATGGGGGGAGAGGCCCTGCAATGCCTATATGCGCCCCCACAGCCCTGTTAGGGACAGGAGGAAAATCTCGCCCTAACTTGAGCAAAATCGAAGGTCCGGTTCCATTTAGACCGGATGGGGGGAGAGGCCCTGCAACACCCATATGCACCCCCACAGCCCTATTAGGGATAGGAGGAAAACCTCATCCTAACTTGAGCAAAGTCGAAGGCCCGATTCCATTTAGACCGGATGGGTGGAGAGGCCCTGCAACGCCCATATGTGCCCCCACAGCCCTGTTAGGGACAGGAGGAAAATCTCACCCTAACTTGAGCAAAGTCGAAGGCCCGGTTCCATTTAGACCGGATGGGGGGAGAAGCCCTGCAATGCCCATACGCGCCCCCACAGCCCTGCTAAGGACAGGAGGAGAACCTCACCCTAGATTGAGCGAAGTCGAAGGCCCGGACTCCTACGGGAGCCGAGCTCCGTCTGCAACTTCTACCTCAAGGAGGACTCCGCCCGACTCCTACGAGAGCCGAGCTCCGTCACCAACTTCAACCGGTGGTAAGCTCCGCCCGGACTCCTATGGGAGCTGAGCTCCGTCACCAACTTCAACCGGTGGTAAGCTCCGCCCGGACTCCTACGGGAGCCGAGCTCCGTCGCCAACTTTGACTGCTGATAAACCCCGTCCGGACTCCTACGGGAGCCAGACTTCGCACCTTACTTTAATTGCAGGAAGATTCCGCCCGGACTCCTAGGGAGCCGGGCTTCGCCTGCAACTCCAATCATAGGGAGGACTCCGTCCGGACTCCTACGGGAGCCAGGCTTCGTCACCAACTTCAACTGCTGGTGATCTTCATCTAGACTCCCACGGGAGCCGAGCTTCGCCCCGACTTCGCCTACGGGAGCCGAACCCCCGTAGCCTCGTTGAGAGCGGAGGAAAAATTCCAAGCAAAAAAGAAAAAGGAAGGCGATGGACCACATCAGCGACGATTGGAAAATGAATAGTGTTCGAGGTGCAGAAGAACCCTGTCACAGCAGGGATTGGGGCTCCCATCAGGAGTCCCAGCTTTCAAGGAAGCTTTCGATGCAAATCCAAGGTAGGACAACTTCCTCAGGGTGACAGAAGCTCGGACCTCCGAGCTCAAGCCCTGAGGGGGACACCAAGCCCGAGTGGCCCCCAGGCGAGTCTACGGCCACTGACGGAAAAGATGGGTCGATACGATGGCAATCGGGTATCTTCAAATGATGCAAAAATTGAAAAGGAGCTCAACAAACGATAATTCAACATGAATAAAAGGGCCACCGGTGACCTTAGGACGATGTTAAAAAAAAAAAAAAAAAGAAGAAGAAGAAAGAAAAGAAGAGAGAAGAAAGAAGAAGAAAAGATAGAAAAGAAAGGAAGTTTGGCAGACAACAATTCGATGCAAGGTGCGGACGAGGTAACAAAATCTCCTTCTCATTTTTCAACTAACAAGATGTACGTTACAAGACCCGGAGGGCCAGAAAAGAATACATTATTACAAGGCTTGAGAACACGGCTTGGAAAGGATACACCGGAGGCCGCTTCAAGCTGCAAACTTCTCTTCCCGTTTCTGTCCTTCCCAGCTGTATTTTTCGATGCGTGTGGTAGGCCTATCGGCTCTCGCCCCGCCTTGTTTCGCTCCACCTCCGAAGTCCCAACCCCAGGGGGAAAAGGATGGGATAGATTCTAGGGGGCAGTAAGGGCAACGGCAGCAACGATGAAGACCTGTTTCAAAAAGAACCGGAGTCACCCTGGAGGCAGCGGTGGCGCCAGAGATATGCACCATCACCGAATGCTCCGTGACAGCCGTTGTCCAAAATGCTCCGGCAAGGTCGGCATGCGCTACTTCCACCGTCCCCGCAACAAGTTTTACTGCCCCACCGTCGGCACCGACCGCTTCTGGTCCCTCGGCCCCGACGACATCAAGGATCCCGTCATAGCTTGTGACGACAGCTCTGCCCTCCTGACCGGTATCACCCCGTCTTGCTACTCCGAAATTCTCGGGCAGAACGCCTTTACCGACGGTCCCCGTTATTAAACCCCTGTTGCTGAAGGAATTCTTCCTCGAGCCCCCTTTGAAACGACGGAGACCTTCAGCGGCCGCTCGATGACCGGGGAACTCGTGGACCGCTGTTCTCCTCCTTGCCTTCCTCCAAGCCCTTGACATCCCCTTGAGGATGGCCTCCAGGGTGGAGGACATGGCGGAGAAACCCCTTAGAGAGGAATCGGGGGGCTGAAGACGGCAAAGACCGGCGCGGAGGACGCTCGGAGTTGGCAGGGGCACCGAGGGAGTGGCTGAGTAGCTAGGCTCTTAGACGAAAAAAGGTGCCGTCCTTTTGGTGGAGTAAAGCCCCGAAGGAAGGATAGGGGGTTTAAATAGGCAGCGGATCTTAGCGCAATTATGATGGCGGGCGTCTCTAGACCAACCGGTGCTTACCACGTGTCCCGCGTGTCCCATTCGCCACTATCGAGGATTGACTGTTCGCAAATTTTCATGGCACGATGCTTGGGATCACATCTCGGGGGAGTTTCGAAAAGACTCTTCGGGTCATCCTAATCAAAAAAAGGGCTCTGGTATGTGCGCATTAAATGCCGACATATCCGAGGACAGTTGCGCCCGGACGTCAGGGGGAGAACTTCGGCTGCAACAACCTCTCCGTACTTCCTTCATTCGAAATTCAAACTCGGAAGTGGGGGGACTGGTGTTGGGCATAAAATACCCTCGGTCGAAGTTCTTGGCAGGGTCGACCCTCGCGAGTCTCTTCCAACTTTCGACAACTGTTGGTGAACTCCCGTCACTCCGCCTGGACTCCTATGGGAGCTGGGCTCCGTCCACAATTTCTGCAGCAAGGAAGACTCTGCCCGGACTCCTATGGGAGCCGGGCTCCATCCACAATTTCTGCAGCAAGGAAGACTCCGCCCGGACTCCTATGGGAGCCGGGCTCCGTCCATAATTTCTGCAGCAAGGAAGACTCCGCCCGGACACCTACGGGAGCCAGGCTCCGTCCACAGTTTCTGCAGCAAGGAAGACTCCGTCCGGACTCCTACGGGAGCCGGCTCCGTCCACAATTCTGCAGCAAGGAAGACTCCGCTCGGACTCCTACGGGAGCCGGGCTCCATCCACAGTTTCTACAGCAAGGAAGACTCCGCCCGGACTCCTGTGGGAGCCGGGCTCCATCCACGATTTCTGTAGCAAGGAAGACCCCGCCCGGACTCCTACGGGAGCCGGGCTCCATCCATAATTTCTGCAGCAAGGAAGACTCCACTCGGACTCTTACGGGAGCCGGGCTCCGTCCATAATTTCTGCAGCAAGGAAGACTCCGCCCAGACTCCTACGGGAGCCGGGCTCCGTCCACAATTTCTGCAGCAAGGAAGACTCCACCCGGACTCCTACGGGAGTCGGACTCCATCCATAATTTCTGCAGCAAGGAAGACTCCGCCCGGACTCCTACGGGAGCCGAGCTCCATCCATAATTTCTGCAGCAAGGAAGACTTCGTCCGGATGCCTACGAGAGCCGGGCTCCGTCCACGACTTCTGCCGCTGGTAAGCCTTGTCCAGACTCCTATAGGAGCCGGACTTCATTTTTGATTTCAATTGCAGGAAGACTCCGCCCGGACTCCTACGGGAGCCAAACTCCACCTACGACCCCCAACTGCAAGAAGACTGCATCCGAACTTTTACGAGAGTCAGACTCCATCTTCTATTCCGGCTGCGGGAAGACCTCGTCCAAACTCCTACAGGTGCCGGACCTCGCTACCGACTCAATCGAACTTCGGCCAACAAGTCTGGATCCCCTAACAAGCCACAGTAACGGACACCACTGCTCTACTCCCTGCGGCGGACCTTGCGTAGCCCCATTACTCCCTGACAGGCCGTATTAACGGCCATGACTCTGCTCCACTCCCTGTGGCAGATTCTGTGCGAGTCCACCACTCCCTAACGAGTCATGACAGCGGACGCCGCTCCATTCCCCGTAACTGATTCCACATGGCGAGCCACGGCGATAGCCACGATCCCCCTCCACTACCCTCCACAATAAATTCCTCCTGACTCTGGGTGGCCCACTACCGGACGGTTACAGGCATCACTATCAATTTGTTGCCCCCTCTGTCTATAAAAGGGAAACCCAGATACGTTATTCTATAAGCTCTCGTTTTTACCTAAAAACTCTGCTAAAATTTTTGTTCGAGCACTCCATTCTTGTTGAGGCAGAGAACTGACTTGAGCGTCAGAGGGTCTTGCCGGAGCAATCCCACCTCCGGTTTAGACTTCTTTTGTAGGTCCCGACGGCGACCGCAACTCCCTCAACTCCAGCTTCTCCGGTGCAAGTGGATTTTTGCACCAACAAGAATGTTTGTTCATTGGGCTCCAGGTTTGATCTCATCAAATCTGGTTCAAATTCAATCATTGGTGTCGGTTCTTCTATCTGTCGAACTTCATCAAGCTCGATTTTAGAGGCACTTATTCCTTCACTAAAATTTTTTTTTTCTAAAAAAATATGCCTTACTGCTGACAAACACCTTTTGTTCAACAGGTAGGTAAAAGTAATATCCCTTCATTTTCTTGGGGTACCCTACGAAATTATACTTATCGGATTTAGGACTGAGCTTGTCAGTTTGTAATCGTTTACCATAAGCTAGACAACCTCAGATCCTAAAGTAAGAGAGGTTCGGCCTGCATCTTGACCATATATCATATGGTGTCTTACTAACTGACTTGCTCAGAATATTATTGAGCATAAGACAGGCTGTTTCAAGTGCATATCTCCAAAAAGAGATTGACAAAGTTGCAAACTCCATCATGGACTGAACCATGTCCAACAAGATTTGATTCCTCCTTTCTGAGATGCTATTATGTTGTCGTGTCCCTGAAAGGGTCCATTAAGAGAGAATCATATTCTCTCCTAGATATATCAGAAATTCACTGGAAAGATATTCACCTTCTCGATCAGACTGAAAAATTTTAATACTTTTTTTAGTTTATTTCTCTACTTCATTACGGAATCGTTTGAACATTTCAAATGATTTGGACTTGTGTTTCATCAAGTAGACGTACCTATACCTAGATAGGTCATCTGTAAATGTGATGAAGTAGTTATACCCTCCTCTGGCACATGTGCTCATGGGTCCACATACATTAGTATGTATCAGACCCAGCATATCACTGGCTCATTCATCTTTTTTAGTAAAAGATGACTTGATCATCTTTCCAAGCAAACAAGACTCACAGGTAGGTAATGATTCATAATCATGTTTATCAAGAATTTCTTCTTGAGCCAACCTATTTATCCTGTTCTTGTTGATATGACCTAGCCTACAATGCCAAAGGTAGGTATCTATGACATCATCTATTCTAAGATGTTTATTTGAAATGTACATTACATTAGGCCTAGATACAATATAGATACCATTATTCAACTGTCCATGTAAAATTGTAACACCATTCAAAATGATATCATAAAATTTTTCTTTATTGATATTTCATAATTTGAATTGATCAAAAGGCCTACAGAAATAATATTTAAAAAAAAACTAGGACAGTAATGACACTCATTAAGAATAATATACTGAGACTCGAATGCAAGCTTGATGATTCCTAAAGCTAGAACTGGAACTGATCTTTCATCTCCAATATTCAGAAATCTCTCACCTTCTCCAAATTTTCTAGTGACTTGAAGATCCTGCAACGAATTACAATATGAATAGAGATTTCAGTATCCAATACTCAGGTCATTATATCTATAAGAGAGAAGTTACAAGGTGTTATCACATAAGTACCTTGTCCAGCAACTGATTGCTTCTTCTTTTTTGGCTTGTTCGAGTCAAGAAAAGTGATATACTGAGGATAATTCCTCTTCTAGTGATCCTGCTTCTTGCAAAAGAAGTACTCTATTTGACTTTGATCAGCCTTGAACTTAGGTTTCTGGGACTGACTCCCAACATCAGGCACCTTCTTATTCTTTTTCTTTTTTTCTTTCTTAAAGGGATGATGACTGTCCAAAGAATATCCTTCCACTAGATTCACTGTCTCCTTATGGAGCTAGTCATTCTGAAATAACTGAGGAACGGCAAGTAAGACTTAGGAAGAGAGTTCAGGATCGCATCTTTCTTCGACTGTTCATTCAAAGGGAAGCCGAGTTTGTTCAATTTTTCAATCTGCTTGATCATATACAATACATGATCGGTAACAGATGCACCCTCCCTCATCTGGGCATTGAAAATGGTGTAACTAGTCTTGTACCCCTCAACGTCATCAGGAGTACCAAAGGAATCCCTCAACACTTAAAGCATTTTCTCTGGCTGAGCTTCTTCAAACTTTCAACTGAACTCGTCATTCATAGAGGCCCACATGATGCAACAAACTATAGTGCAGTCGTTGAGCCACTTCAAATAAGTATTGACTTCAAAAATTATCCTGTTGATCCTATTCTTACTTAATGATCAAGCTTAAATACTAAAGGTAGGCTTCTAGGACATAATCTACTTTAGAAGTTTGATTGTTGTGTACTATATACTAATAGGCTGTGATTATTCGTAAATACCATTTCTTAGTTGTTCACATGATTTTGACATCATTCATAATGATATCATAAAAATTATTAGATAATAGTGACAATCACTAAAACAATATTGTTAGAATTGAAAATAGGCTCGACGATTCCTAAAATCAGGATTGGAACATGACTTTCATCTTTAATATTTAGAAACCTCTTGCTGTTTTCAATCTTTCTACTAACCCGAAGTCGTCGCAATAATTTGCATGGACTTTTGATATCCAATATCCAGATAGTAGTGCCATAGATAGAAAAATCACAAAGTGTTATCATATAAGTACCTTGTCCCGTAACTCTTTGCTGATTTCTCTTTCTTAGCCTGTTCATATCAAGAAACTCTGGCAGATTAGGTTAACCTTAGATATTTTTGTCAGTTCGGGCTCAGCAGCCCAAGCACGACTCTCTTATACCTTTTTTTTTCTTTCTCAAAAGATTGTTTCCCTACTAAAGACACATCTTGAGAGGTACGAAAGAACTCCTTCAATATGTGAAGGATTTTCTCTCACAGAGTATCATCAAATTTATAACTAAATTCATGTTCTTCGCTGCTCTCAATAACACTACATGGTGATTTGATCATTTGGCTACTTTTGATAAGTGCCTTTGATCGCATCAAGTGTGTTGGATGTGAAAACTTCTGGTGCTGGATCCATAATTATATTTAGGATCCATTCATGCTCTAGAACTATTTGCAACTTTCGATGCCATCTATCGAAGTTGGGTCCTATAAATAAGTTACTGTCAAATAGTGAATGGAGCAACGTACATCTAGCCATAACTAAACAGAAAAACTCAAGACCTCTATATTTATGAATTGATTAGGCCTAAAGACTTGGACTTTAGTCTAAAGGTTCTCCTACTATTTTGATCGAATTGGTAGCCTCTACCTCCAATCTGAGAAATTATCCTAATTCCTTAGCAGGTACTAGAATTCACACAGACTGCACATGAGTCCAACTTTGACCGGCTTACCCATGTATATTTATGAGTAAGTTCTTAATCAATTATTTTTTTAAATAATTTTTAGTAATTAATTTTGCCCCAGATAACTTTTCAGTTAACTTTGGTCTTCTCTGCAAGCCCTGGTTAGGTCCAACCATTAATATGATCGTGCTCAAGAATCTAACTACCAAATGATCAGGCCTAACTTTGGCCAACTAACCTGATCACTCACTAGAGAGACTCGATTGAGTCATCATATTATGAATGATAATTCCAATAGAAGATGAGCACCAGGCCTTTGGGCCTCAATGATCATCATACTAATGGACCCATTATCATCTAACTTAATAGGAGGCTATGATCTAGTATCCCCATAACTAGCTCATTTTAGGAACCTAATAATTTAGAAATTTTAATTTATGAGTCAAGAGAAGAAAAGAGATCAACAAGTAAACCACAATCCTCCCACTTAAAAGAATAATACTGTACAAGCCAATCGCATATGGTATGCAATAGGGTGTTTATTATAATTTATCTTTCAAACTTATATAATTGATATTTATATTATTAATATATAGATATTTTTGATTCATTATATGCTGCATCTTGTTGTTCATAAGATTATAATGAACCCCATAGGTTCGGACAATGATTTTAGGACCGTGATGAGATCACATCAGTGAGATCTAAATTCTTGATAGTCCTAACCTAAAATATTTCTAGTCGTTGGTACATTAAGTTGGGGATCAATGATACTGGTAAGACTGGCATGTCCTATATATGCTTAGAAATAAAGTTGGTTGATCTCACAACCACTTGTATGGTAACACTAATACAAGGATATGGGTGCTCATTAGAGAATGAGTTCACTGAATTGACCTATGAGAGAATATCAGATGGAGTCTTATTTACATATCAACTGATATTTTTCTAGTAGGAGTTGTGTAAGTAATCCTTAGATCTGATATCACCATAGTAACTTGCATACTTGGATCCATATTTTGGTTCACTTTCTAACTTGATTCTTTGATCCTTGTATGGGATGTCTGGATATGGTGAAGAGTGCATGAAGTTTGTGAATATCAATAACAGATCAGTCACTCCTAATAAGGAGAGCGAACATTCTATGTGATCTCAGAGATCGATGATTCAAAAGTCTTTGGCCAAAGCAAGATGATAATTAGAAAAGAATTTTTAATATATCATCAACTGAATCATCACCTTCAGATCGAGATACATAATGATAAATGATTGGGTTTGACATATTTTCATACTCACAGCTTATCTAAAATATTGTTTGATTGAAGGATTGAATTGCACAGAAATTTACCACTAAAAGATATTTTGGTAATTTTTTATCAAAATTTTAAATCTTTCAGATAGTCATGACACATTGCTAGACATCAATCTTAACTTGTGGATTCATAAAAATTAAAAAAAATTAATTTTGGAATCAATTTGGAAGAGTCCATGTTGATTGGGACTCTTCAAGTGACCTAATCTCATTGGGCTAGGGTTACGTCGAAAGTCTTGATCCACTGCTGGCTAGATTTGAAACTTAATGGGTCACACACTTTGAAATTTGATCTTGGTCTGATCTAATTAGAGTTTAATATAAATTCTATAGGTTAATTTTGTTGAGAATTGTATCCTAAAACCAATCATGTGACGATTGAGTTCATTCTTGTATATGAATTATTGGTTATTGAATAATTATTATTCTGATATTTTTTATCACAAAGTGACATCGTCCTTGAACTCTTGTACTGTGATAAACTATGCTAGTATACGATAAAGAGAAGATTTATCGTATAGTTCTTAAATAAGTTCGCGATCAAATGATACGTCGTTACGGGACAATGACGTTTATTGAGTGAAGATCATTGTGTGCCATATGGATTGGTTGTCCTCTTAACCAAGGAGTGTGCTGACACTGGTATGGCATACAGGTGAGATATAAGGGTACATCATCATTGAACAAGTGACTCACCTACTGAGCATTCTGCTATCAAGAGTTACTCGTGAAACACATGGGTATAAATATCCTTCAGACCTGAGATCACTATAGTGACTTGCAAGCAACTCATTATGCTTTGGTGCCAAACTACCTGAATTTTTAATGCAGTGATGAAAGGCTACTGGGTACAGTTAAGTACTTGTGAAGTCTGTGTGTGAATCAAGATGGGATTGATCCCTCCAGATTATTGAAGTTGATGTATCACCGTATTTCAATTTAGTATAGCCTTGGCCAGGATAATCCATGAGATGGATTTGAAAGGTTGAAATATAATATGGATGAAGCAATCTCGGTTGACAGTTAACCTGAGACCATCCTAGAGCATTCAGGGTCAAAAGGATGATTATGCGGTAACCATGAGTATGGGTTCTGAAATATTTTTTTGTGATAATTTGACCTATCTAGATGTCAAAAACCATCGCTAGATGGTATCTCGATTAGTACAGGAATTGTTTCCTGTGCTATCGGCTTAGTGTTTGAACCTATGGAGTCACGCACACAAGTCAGACAAAGTAAGAAGGAATTGACCTATGTTTATATGTTTAATCTGAAAGTACTTGACTTAATTAAACATATAAGCTAACTTGATTGAGAGTTGAGTTATGGGTCAAACGAAATTGAAGAGTTGACTATGTCTAGCTAGCACTACACATGAGGTTCAGGTTCAATCCCAGAGATGAACAATTTCTATCTATGATCCATGGAATATATGAAAGATTAAATTTAAGTACTAATTAATTTTAGATTAGATCTGAATTAATTAGACTTAAATAGGTTCAAAATCTATGTTAGACTTGGTACAAAAGTCCTAAAGAGTTTAGGATTGACAGCCTTTCAAAATTATTTCAAACTGACTTCGAATCAGATTCGAATCGGACCTATTTTGGATGAGATATGAGTATTTCTACTTGTACTAAGAATACCCACTCATGAAGCATGACCAAAAATTGGTTTGGTACTGATTTGGGGTGTTCCAAGTGGATGCAGGAGTGGGTGCAAAGTGGATATCATAAGTGATGGCAATTATATCTCACGTAGGACTCCTTTTATGAGTATTGGACCAATTCAAATCAGATTTGAATAAGATGTCCTCCTCTCATTGGGTCATGAGAATCATCTATAAATAGGGAGGGTCTCTACCTATGGATAAAAGAAGAGAATAGAATAGCAAATAAATCAAATTGTGAGAAGAGAAAAAGAGAGAGAGACAGGCATGTGAAGAGAGAGGTCCTTCATCTTCTACATCTCTCCCTTTGTTGCCGCCTCCTCTCTTTGGGTATGGATCTTTCTTGGACATCCCACCTATTGGTGTGAGGTGTCACATCATCAGATCTCACCCTCGATTGATTGAGTTGTGAAGTCAATTGGATTGGAGTTCATCCTGCTTTCCTGCGGTGTCTGACGTGCATGCGAAGTAGAGGATCTGCATATCCAAGCCTCCATGAAGGTTTATATCAGATAATTTGAGATTTGATCTCTGGTTCTACTACTATTTAGGTAAAAATTTGATCCTTAAATAAGTAAAATATTAAAAAAAGTTTTTAGATGCAATCTGGGCATTCTGGAGGGAAACTGTTTCCTTCCCTTCAACTGGTATCAGAGCAGGCCTGAAATATATATATATATATATAATAAAATTTTTTATGATTATTTATATGAGATATAATTAAATTTTTTATGTGATATTAATCTCATTTAATTATATTTAAATAAAATTTTTGATCTGATTTTGATTGGATTAGAGATGCCTAATCAATGGTTGATTGAGATTGTTATAAATCTGTTATAACAGAATTCTGCTGTTACTGAATTTTTGATGAAAAATGATATAAATTAAAAATCTATTTTAAATTTATTTTACTAAAATTTTAATTTTATTATTTTCTTTATAAATTGAGAATTATTTTAGATTTAAATTGGATCTATTTCGATGGATATTTAGATCTGAATCCTATCATAATTCAGCACTGCATGAAAATAAATTTTATCAGAAATTAATTCCTTATGCATTCATATTTACATCTAATTATTTTTTTATTTGATATCAAATCTAAAATTAATATTTTATAATCAGTATAAGATAAGTTTTAGATTTGATATGATGTATATGATACATCAAATCTATTTGGATTAAATGAAGAACATAATTGATGAGATCAAGGATATGTTCATGACATAAAATAATTTTGCCAATAATTGTATGTTGATGTAATTATATATGAAATTAGATTTTAGATCTTAGTAGCCTAGTACTTGTATTGATGAGATCACTGGACCATCCGATCATAAGAAATTGAAGAGATTAATCTCTCTTTTGCCTATTCGATGGGTTCTCTTATGACGTGTAGGGGTATCGTTGTGATCCAGTTTCATGAAAAAAAAAATGAATAGACTTTTATGTATTATTTTGATCATAAATATATTTAGATTAGATCTAAAATAATTTATAATTTATTATAATAAGATAAAATTTAGATATAAAATTATTTTAGATCTGAATTACATGTTACATATGATGTAATTGATATTGATCTAAAAGTTATCATGATACATGAGATATATGAATGAAGTTTAGATCATACCTATGTATGTTTAATTGTTAAACATATTATAAAAATTTATTTTCATGTATTGAAACATATGGTATGCTTCACTTGAAACCCTTATAGAATATTCTACAAATCGAAACACATGTTTCACATACTTAATTTTGAATTAAGTTTGAATGATCTAGAATTGAGAATTGAAGATTATTAAGACACTATATAATATGATGAGTAAAGGGTTAGCATGAATCAGATCCTTTTAATGGGTTAGACCTAGGGTTAGGAATACATATGGATCAAGTAGAGAAATTAATTAAATCTAATCAAGTATTGAATTAGATTATGTCAGTATTTCTCTAAATCAATCTCAATAGTTGAAGTTTAATCAAGTCTATGTATTTGACCCTAATAAATAGACCATGATCATGGCTCCGTGGTTGAGCCCAATCTTCTAGTGTACCAAATCGAAACTAATTAACCAGTTAGTATCTAAGGTAAGTTTGGCAGATTCGATTAAGTAGTTTTTAATTGAGAGCTATTCACCTAGATGCATCTACAGTGAGTTAAGGATAGATCCCTCCCACTGATCTCACTTACCTGACCAATATGGTAGATTATATTTTGATTAGGTCACTAGTCGATTCGTGCAGACCCATGCCATTAAGGTGAATCAATGTGACTAATTTAGGTATCTTTAGACCAGCTTGTGTTTAATCCTTTATATGACTTGATGAAGTCAGTGGAAGGATTTGTAGCTTGCAAGTCGACTTCTTCTCTTATTCTCAGGTCAATGAAATCAAATTCTCTAAATTATTAGGTCCATAAATTGATAAAATTATGAGATAATTTGGTCATTGCCTTCCATTAAGGTATGTGATAATGAGTCCAATATTCCAAATAGGTATTGGAGGGCTACACGTCTGGTGTCTATTGCATATTGAAATTGTCATTCATCATATGACCATCATGATGTACTTTCAGATCAATGCTCAGGTTGGTCGAGACACACTCGGGCCTGGACATCCATTTGTTGGATGCACTTGATGTGTCATGTTAATGGTTGGACCTAACCAGAATTTTCAGTGGAGGCACCACACACCTACTGAAGGGAAGTCTGGGGCAAAACCCAATGCTAGAAGTTGTTTGGAGAAACAATTGGTTATGAACCTACCCATGGATGCACTAGGGTTGGTCGAGCCACACTCAGGCCCGAATGCAATCCGTGTAGATTCTAGTACCCGCTAAGAAATTACTGTAATTCCTCAAGTTGGAGATAGAGGCTATCAATTCACAAAAAATAATGGGAGGACCTTTAGACTAAAGTCTATATCTTCAGGATTAAAAAAATAATTCATATACTAATAGACTATTATTTTTTCTTTTCAGTTATGGCCAACACACTATCCCTCCGTTCGCTGTTGGATAGCGACAAGCTCATTGGACCAAACTTCGATAGCTGGTATCGAAAGTTGAAGATCGTGTTGGAGCACAAGAGGATTTTGTATGTCTTTACGGATCAGGCACCTAAAGAACCTACAGCCAATGCTCCTTGTGCTGCGAGAGACACTTACATGAAGTGGCTCAATGATCGCACGACTGTACGTTGCGTGATGAGGGCAGCTATGAATGATGAACTTAGTTGTAAGTTTGAGGATGCACCATCTAAGGAGATGATTCAAACATTGAATGAGTCCTTCGGTACCTCTGAGGATGCAGAGAGACATAAAATCTCCTGTGCAGTGTTCAATGCCCGTATGCGAGAGGGAGCTTCAGTCACCAATCATGTATTATACATAATTGAGCAAATTAAATGCCTTAGCAAACTTGGCTTTCCATTGTATGAACAGTTAGGCAAGGATGCTATCCTCAATTTACTATCAAAATCTTACCTATCCTTTCTCAGTCATATAGAATGATGAAGCTTACAGTAAACTACCATAGTTTGCTAGGATTATTGTAAACTTTTGAGAAGGATCACCAGCTTCAAAAGGAGCCAGTAAATTTAGCGGGAGGTTCATCTGCAGGGCGTCGATCCTCTAGAAGAGGAAAGAAGAAAAAGATGAAAAAATCTCATACCGTCGATCCCAAGCAGAGCAAACAGTCAAAAGTTGACAAAAGTCAGGCAGAGTGCTTCTTCTGTAAGAAGATGGATCATTGAAAGAAAAATTGTCCTGCTTATATAGCCACCCTTGACCCAAACAGGCCTAAGAACAAGAGAAAGAGGCAAGTGGTTGCTTCACAAGGTATTTATATGATAACACGTTGTTATTTCTCTGTTTGTGATACTACTACTTGGGTATTGGATATCAGAAGTCCTATTAATATATGCAATTTATTGCAGGGACTGCAGGTAAGTAGAAAATTTTGAGAGGATGAGCGGTTCCTTAACGTTGAAGATGGAAGCCTTATTCCAGTTCTGGCCTTGGAAACTTTGCAGCTTGTCTTCGAGTCCAGTAGTGTCATGTTAAATGATTGTCATTATTGTCCCTCTTTTATGATGAATGTCATCTCTGTAGGCCTTTTGGCCAAACTTGTTTACAAGTTTATAATAAAGGATGATTTTTGTGATATCATTATGAATGATACTATAATTATGCATGGATAATTAAAATATGGCATATACATAATATCACAATCTGTTAGTGTAATGTACACACCTAATAAATACCCCAAAATAGATAATGTCAGCGAATCCTACCTTTGGCATTGTAGGCTTGATCATGTGAACAAGAATAGGATTGACAGGTTGATCAAAGAATGTGTCCTTGAGATAGATGATTGTGAATCATTGCCTACCTGTGAATCTTGTCTACTTGATAAGATGACCAAGTTACCTTTTAAAAAAAAAGTGAAAGAGCCAATGATGTCCTAGGTTTAATACATATTGATGTATGTGGGCCTATGAACATAAGTGCCAGAAGAGGATACTACTACTTCATTACATTTACAAATGACCTATTGAGGTATGGGTATGTCTATCTTATGAAGCATAAGTCAGAATCATTTAAATATTCAAATGATTCCGTGCTGAAGTAGAGAAACAAACTGAAAAGAGTATTAAGATCCTTCGATCAGATCGAGGAGGTGAATACCTCACCAGTGAGTTTTGACATATCTAGAAGAGAATGGGATTCTCTCATAATGGATTCCTCCTAGAATACCACAACATAATGGTGTGTCCGAGAGGAGGAATCGAGTCTTGTTAGACATGGTCCGATCCATGATGGATTTTTTCTAGTCCACCAATATCCTTTTGGGGATATGCTCTCGAGACTGCCTGCTCTATTTTGAATAATGTGTCCAGCAAGTCTGTCGATAAAACTCCATATGAGATATAGACTGGATGTAAGCCGGTGCTCTCACATCTTAGGGTCTGGGGTGTCCAGCTTATGTCAAACATTTAAAGATAGATAAGCTTGGACCAAAGTCCGATAGATGCTTGTTCGTAGGGTATCCAAAGAAAACTTAAGGGTACTACTTCTACCTTGCTGCAGAACAAAAGGTGTTTGTCAGCAGTCGGACAATCTTTTTAAAAAAGAAGTTCCTTGGTGAAAGAGCTAATACCTATAAAATTAAATTTGATGAAGTTCATGAGGTGGAAGGACTGACACATACATAATTGGGTTTGAATTTGGAGCTAATAGAGGCACCATTAAGGAGATCTGGTAGAGTACCATGTCAGTCGGACAGATACTACAGTTTTCTGATCTAGGACGGTGATCCTATTGAACTTGATGAAAATGATGAGGATCCGATTACCTATATGGAGGCCATGCAAAGGCCCGACTCTCAAAAATGACTTGAGGCCATAAAGTTCGAGATGGAGTCCATAGAGATCAATAGTGTTGGACACTAGTTGATCCGTCCGAGGGGATAAAACCCATAGAGTGTAAATAGATTTTCAAGAGAAAAAGAGGAGCGGACGGAAAGATAGAGACCTATAAAGCATATCTAGTTGCTAAGGATTACCGTCAACATTATGGTATTGACTATGACAAGACATTCTCTCCTGTGATAATGCTCAAGTCCATCTGGATTATGCTTGCTGTGGCTGCACACTTAGATTATGAGATCTAGCAGATGGATGTCAAAACCACTTTTCTTAATGGAGAACTGGAAGCAGAGGTGTATATGATACAACCTGAAGGGTTCACATCCATAAACGAGTCGAAAGTGTGTAAGCTGAAAAGTTCAATTTATGGACTTAAGCATGCATCAAGGAGTTGGAACATGCATTTTGATAAAATAATCAAAATGTATGGCTTCATTAGGAATGAAGAAGAGCCTTGCATCTACAAATGGGCTTCTAATTTTATAGTCATTTTTCTTGTGCTGTATGTGGATGACATACTGTTACTAAGAAATGACATCCCGACTTTACAGAATGTGAAGCTATGGTTATCATCACAGTTCTCTATGAAGGACTTGGGAGAAGTATCCTACATCCTAGGGATGAAGATCTATAGGGACAGATCTAGAAGGTTGCTTGGATTGTCCCAATCCACGTACATTGACACCTTATTGAAGTGGTTCAACATGGATAATTTCAAGAAAGGCTATCTTCTGATAGGTCATGAAATTACTCTTTCCAAGAAGGATTGTCTGACAACTCTTGAGGAGAGAGAGTGCATGAGTAGAATACCATATGCTTCGACAGTGGGAGCTATCATGTACACTATGATATGTACGAGGCTGGATGTGTCTATTCACTAGAGATAATGAGTAGGTACCAGTCAGATCCAGATGAGAAGTATTGGAAGATTGCAAAAGCAATTCTTAAGTATTTAAGAAATACTAAAGACCAATGGCTTATCTATGGAGACTCTAATCTGAAACTTGTGGGATATATTGATTCTAATTTTCAGTCAGATTGTAATGATAGCAGAAGCATGTCGGGCTATGTATTTACCTTGAATGGAGGAGTTGTTTGCAGAAAAAGTTCCAAGCAACATACTGTGATCGATTCTATATGCGAAGTGGAATACATTGCTGCATCGGATGCTGCAAAGGAGGTGGTTTGGTTGCGAAAGTTTATTATCGAGCTGAGAGTTGTACCTTTCATTGATGGTTCTATCCTACTGTATTGTGATAGCTCTAGTGCCATAGCTCAAGTGAAAGAACCTAAGTTGCACCATTGCACTAAATATCTTCTACGCCGCTATCACCTAGTGCGAGAGATCGTGAATCGAGGTGACGTCGAGCTTCAAAAGATCGGTGAAAAAGAGAACCTAGTCGACCCCTTCACTAAAGCTCTTAAGATCAAAGAGTTTGATGACTTCAAATGGAAGATGGGTATAAGATACTGCCTCGATTGACTTTAGTCCAAGTGGGAGTTGTTGGGAATTATGTTCTAAAACCAATCGTATGACGATTGAGTTCATCCTTGTATATGAATTATTGGTTGTTGAATAATAGTTATTCTAATATTTTTTATCATAAAGTGACATCTTCCTTGAACTCTTGTACTATGATGAAGTCTCTAGAACTATGCTAGTGTACGATAAAGAGAAGATTTATCGTATAGTTCTTAAACAAATTCACGACCAAATGATACATCATTACGGGATGATGATATTTGTCGAGTGAAAATCATTGTGTGCCATATGGGTTGGTTGTCCTCTTAACCAAGGAGTGTGGTGACACTGGTATGGCATATAGGTGAGATGTAAGGGTACAAAGTCACTAAACAAGTGACTCACCTGCTGAGCGTTCTGTTGTCAAGAGCTGCTCGTGAAATATATGGGTATAAATGTTCTTCAGACCTGAGATCACCATAGTGACTTGCAAGCAACTCACTGTGCTTTGATGCCGAACTATCTGAATTTTTAATACAGTGACAGAAGGCTACTGGGTACAGTCAAGTACTTACGAAGTCTGTGTGTAGATCAAGATGGGATTGACTCCTCCAGATTATTGGAGTTGATGTATCACCATATTTCAATTTAGTAAAGTCTTGGTCAGGGTAATCCATGAGATAGATTTGAAAGGTTGAAATACAATATAAATGAAGCAATCTTGGTTGACAATTAACCTGAGACCATCCTAGAGCATCCAGGGTCAAAAAGATGAATTATGCGGTAACTATGAGTATGGATTCTGAAATATTTTTTTATGATAATTCGATCTATCTGGACATCAGAAACCATTGCTAGATGGTATCTCGATTAGTGTAGGAATTGATTCCTGTGCTACCAGTGTAGTGTTTGAACCTATAGAGTCATGCACACAAGTCAGACAAAGTAGGAAGGAATTGACCTATGTTTATATGTCCAATCTGAAAGTACTTGACTTGATTGAACATATAAGCTAACTTGATTGAGAATTGAGTTATAGGTCAAATGGGATTGAAGAGTTGACTATGTCTAGTTAGCACTACACATAAGGTTCAGATTCAATCTCGAGGATGAACAATTTCTATCTATGATCTATGGAACATATGAAAGATTGGATTTAAGTACTAATTAATTTTAGATTAAATTTAAATTAATTAGACTTAAATAGGTCTAAAATCTAAGTTAGACTTGGTATAAAAGTCCTAAAGAGTTTAAGATTGACAGCCTTTCGAAATTATTTTGAACTGGCTTCGAATCGAATTCAAATCGGACCTGTTTTGGATGCGATATGAGTATTCCTATTTGCACTTGGAATACCCACTCATAAAGCATGACCAAAAATTAGTTTAGTACTTATTTGGGGCATCCCAAGTGGGTGAGAGAGTGGGTGCAAAGTGGATGTCATAAGTGATGGCAATTATATCTCATGAAGGACTTCTTCTTTCATGAGTATTGGATCAATTCAAATCATATTTGAATAAAGTATCCTCCTCTCATTAGGTCATGAGAATCATCTATAAATAGAGAGGATCTCTACCTATAGATAAGAGAAGAGAATAGAATAGCAAATAAATAAAATTGAGAGAAGAGAAAAAGAGAGAGAGACAGGCATGTGAAGAGAGAGGTCCTTCATCTTTTACATCTCTCCCTTTGTTGCCGCCTTCTCTCCTTGGGTGTGGATCCTTCTTGGGCATCCTACCTACTGGTGTTAGGTGTCACATCATCAGATCTCATCCCTTAATTGATTGAGTTGTGAAGCCAATTGGATTGGAGTTCATCCTATTTTTTTGCGGCGTCTGACGTGCATGCGAAGTAGAGGGTCTGCATATCCAGACCTCTGCGAAGGTTTATATCAGATAATTTAGGATTTGATCCCTGGTTCTGCTGCGATTCAGGTAAGATTTTGATCCTTAAACAAGTAGAATATTAGAGAAAATTTTTAGATATAACCTGGGCATTCTGGTGGAAAATTGTTTCTTTCTCTTCAAATTTTATATACTAGCATATTGTATTAACCCAAGTTCCTAAATTGGTTTGGTTCAAAGTGTTTGAGCTAACCTAGACCAATTGCCTTTGATCCAATGGGATTGGGATAATTTAAATTGGATCTTTATCCAACTTGATCAGTTTCAAGTGGAGAAGGACTCCTCTGCACGCGCCAAAAGCCATGCCAAAATAATAATGCCGCCAACATCAAATTACCATGTGAATTTGGATAGTCCTTCTTAATGAAGGAACTTATCTTCATGCATTGCCTTAAATTCTCAACTAGATATCCTTTGATTTGTTGCCAAAATTCATTGAGATTTTTATGACACATAGAGGAGGAAGAGTCCTTCTACTACAAGCATCTGATGCATCAAAAATTCCGCACAGTGAACTTATTCACTGCGTGAGAAAATGGAGTGCCAAAGGTTGGTGCCCCTTCATCCCATGTGACATCCCTTGATCCTCTATTTATATGGGATGCCCCACTTGGTTTCTTAATATAATTTTTGGTTGAAACTAGAGAGGAGGGATGTGAAAATCATAGAAAAAATTCTGAAAAAAATCTGAGAAAAAGGCAAGAGAAATTTGAGTGACAAAAGTTGCAAGAAGGGTGGTGAGATTTTTAGCAAGTGTTGCTTGTGTACCCTAGGATTTGGTTTTTTCATATGTTGGAGCTAAAAATCAAATCCTAGATTGTATGACATATGAAGAGTGTCTTTTTGGTGTCATTCTGGTGGCAAGATCGAAAGCAACTGAACTTTGACGTGATCGTAACACAAGTTCGAACCGGTAGTATTCTTGAGAAGACAAGGCTGCGGCAGCGCACTAGTTGGGAAGGATCTTGGCCAACTTTTGTGTGGATCATCGTTGGAGAACTTCTATCTTGGAGTCTCATGGAGAACACCAATGTGCCATTTTTTTATTTTGGTGAAAGTATAAAATTCTATTTCTTTTGCATGCTTATTTTTATTTTGATCGACATCGACAAGGTGATTCTAGGGTTTGGATTCTGGCTCGATAGTTTTATTTAGTAAAGCTATTGACTTATTTGATTTTAAAATTTTAAAAATTATTTTTCACTATGTGTTCAGAATCCAATAGTGGTATCAGAGCCACCCTTGTCTGATTCGATCAAACAAATGCAAAATTGTAGCATAGAATCATTCTTGTGCATATCGTGCCAAAATTTTGCATTGCTTTTTTAGCATCAATCCTTTAAACTCAAAAAATATTTTTGACTTTATATGTACCATGATGTTAAATTTTAGTTATTAAATTATAAATTTATGATAATTTTGAAATTTATATTATCATGGTAGTATGATGCTTAAATTAATGCATTGTTAAGGGTGTTATGCATGCCTAATGTAATTAGGGTTTGCTATATTTTTTCGATATGCTTGTCATATGTTTTGATCTCAATTGTACCCTTATATATTTTTTGGCATGATTATATAATTGCTATTATGAATAGTAGAAGCATATCTAATTACATAATTTGTAGTGCACATTTTATGTAGTTATAGTTAGGATGTGCCGAGATCAGTTTAAAATTCTTCGTAAAAATTATATTAAGTTGTAATGTCAGGATTCACTTTTAAATCAAAAGTCAAATTCTTAAGAAAAAATATGATAGGTAATTTTCTAATTAGGTCCGTATGTTGGTCTGGCCAACTTTGTTGGTGTTTAAGAAAAGCTATGGGGAGCCTCCCACCTACTTATCTGGTCAATTTGGTCTTGTTGAATTTCGGACATAGTTTGATTAGTGATGTAGACACTACAAGAGCCTTCCTTCAAACTTGATCGATAGAGTCTGTCAAAATCTTAGTAAGCTTGTTGTGCTATCTACAAGGCTTACTATAGAAATTGATAGTTGATGTTGATGCTTATGGCATATTTGAATAGTATTGCTTTGTTGTGCTATCCACAAGGACAGCATTATTTAGGTATGACCATATAGGATTGAAGGGTCAACTTAACTAGAACACTATAGTTTATTGTGCTATCCACAAGGCTATATGTGATCTAGAGGTCAAAAAGAAAGATGTTAAGAATTGTAGTTGTACAATTAGTAAAGAGCTACTTACTCTTGAACTCATGAATACTTGTTGTGCTATCCACAAGGTGTTTGTGAAGAATAGAGATCTCAACCCCACTAAAAAATATTAGTATATTTCTTGATTTTCATAGATGAGAGCTATGAAGTTCGATAAAATAGTGGGAGACATAATTAGATAAAAATCTTAGTCTAGTTGTGAATGTCATCATGAGTCATCCGCTTATGTTGTATTTTTATTGTTGTAGATTAATTACACACATGGCATCCTCACTTTCACTTAGAGGTATCCTAGATGTAAACAAGTTGACTGGATCTAACTATGTCGATTGGTTAAGAAATCTGAGAATTGTTCTCACTCAGGAGAAAGTCTCCTACATTCTGGATACACCTGCTCCAGATTCTCTTGGGAAAGATACTTCTGAGGAAGATAGGGCCGCATATAAGATGTGGAAAGATGACAGTGTGACTGTCAAATGCATCATGCTTGCTTCTATGAGCAACGAGCTTCAGAGATAGCATGAGGACATAGATGTTCCCTCAATTCTCCTTAATCTTAAGGAGTTATATGGGGAACAAAGTCAAACTGCTAGATATGAGATATCAAAGTAGTTATTCCATGCCCGCATGACTGAAGGCACCTCCATGCAAATGCATGTCCTAAAGATGATTGATTTGATCACTCGTCAGGGACAGCTGGGCTTTGCCATGGATGGTGAACTGAGCCAGGATTTGATCTTGCAGTCTCTCCCTGACTTTTTTTCTTAGTTTGTTAATAATTATTACATGAACAAATTGAACATCAACCTACCTGAACTATTGAATATGTTGAAAATAGTAGAGAGCCATTTCAAGGATGAAAAGGCTCTGGTTCTTCTTGTTGATAAGATCGGTAAAAAGAAGGCAAAGAAGGTTTCTAAGAAAAAGATGAACCCTAAGACTAGCATCTCCAAAAAAAAGGCGAAGAAGGTCTCTGCCAAAGATACTTACTATCACTGTGGCAAGGCGGGTCACTAGAAGAGAAATTGCAAGGAATACTTTGCAACCGTAAAACTGACAAACATTGCTAAAGATTTGTATATGATACAAACCAATTTATAATTAAGTACTTTAATGTCAGATTCTTGGATATTGGATACTGCCTGTGGTTCATACCTTTGCAAATCATTGCAGGGTCTACAGGAAATAAAGAGTCTGAATAAAGGTGACTTTGAGTTGTTCGATACTAGTAGAGAGTCCATTCAGGTCTAGAAACCAGCGTCCTCCTTATGCACGCACCCCTTTTGTGTGCCCCCTCTTGGATGCTCAAGAGGAGTTCCTGTTAGAAAATCACTATGGTTTTGTACGTGAAGTTTAAAAAAATTTTTGAACATCTATGTAGTGGAAATAAATAAACTAAAATATTTTTAATTTATTAATATATCAGATCAGATCTAAAATTGTAGCAAAGATCTTGACACGAACATGCAATCATGGTCTAAAATCCTAAAAAAAAATAATCATTAGTGAAAACAAATGGAGAACAGATCTCCATACCTCGAATCCTATGGATGTCCCAGGTTCTGATCATAGCCACGTACGCACCCGACCTCTACTAGTATCCACATGGAGATACCTAATCAGAGCATCGAGATCACTGGTGTATTAGTACCTTGTAGAGCTCACTCCTCATCCTTGGATCTAGATATCTTCTTCCAGATCTTGAAGAAGAAGATCACTGCGTGAACTCTTTCACACAGATCCGACAGGATCTGAACCAGATCACCATAAAGAGAAGAAGAACTCTTCTTCTTCTCTTCTTCTCTCTTTTTTCTCTTTTTAGATCTGATCTCTATCAGATATTGGCATTGGATGAAGGGGAGAAGGGAGGAAGAGGCATTGGGAAGAAGAGATGCGATAAGAAAGAAGACTTTTTTCATGTCTCACGCATGCCTACTCTTCATGTTGAGTTTTGTCGTACAAAACCAATTCACTTCTCTCAACCACTTCCTCATGCCATAAAAGATCTTCTCTCCTTGAATCATGGCCATTCAAATCACAAGAAAAGGTTAGATGGGCATTGAGATAAGGGAAGAAGAAGGAAACATATCTCACGCCAATAATTAGCGCACGCCCTCCTTTCTCTAATTTTTTTTGTCATACAAAAAAATTCTTCCACACCCCAATCAAATGGATTTCTATCCTATTTTAAATCAAATTCAAATAAGAAAAATTTGAAAGCAAAAAAAATTTCAGATAAGGTGGGGCGCCAACTATTGGTGCCCCCTCCCCTTTCACGTATGCAAGAAAAGAAGGATGAGAAAAATAATGCCCCTCTTTCCTTCTTGGCATGATTTCTAGAGAGAAAGTCTTAGAGGATAGGGTACTCTAAGTCATGGTTCTTCTAGTTCAAGTTGGGCCTTAATCAAGTTCAAATCGAGTCCGAATCGAATCGAATTCGAAAAGGCTATCAAGTCTGATCCAATCAAGCTTGAAATCCAAATCTGATTTGGATAATTAAATCTAATTAAATTAGTCTAATTAAATTAAATATAATTTAAATTAATTAAAATTTAATTCATAATTTAATCAGTCTCAAAAAAATTACAACATTTACATTTAAGTCCTTGCGCTAATAATTAGCAACTGCCAAAACTGTAATGATTACAAATTAGCAGTTTTTAAAATTCAAATTATCAATTTGATTGATAATTTGAATATAATCTAAGCCATTGATCAGGTCATGTTCCTTTTATATGTGACCCTTCAAGTTCTATTCTGTCTGATAGTGAGATATACCATGATCTCCATCACAGTATCATCGAAATTCTTTTTGATGGATTGAAACGATTCCAACTCACCTTAACAAAGATCATTGATCCGAAAATGATCTTAGTAAGTTCTCATGATCCACCAGTGATGTCTAGCAATATGTAGTGGCAATCTAGCATAATAGAAAAAATAAATCCTTTGGTGTAGTTATCGTGTGATACAATCTCTCTATCATTCCTGACTTGATGGAGATCATGGAGAACTCGTTAAACCCCATCGTCAGTCTTATGCTAGATTGGCTTGACTCGAGTTTATCTGTGAATTTTGTAGAAACTCTTTTTCAGTATTCACATTTACTCTGGTCAAAGATTTTCTGAACTCAGTCTTACGAATCACATAGGACTTCTCCTTTTCTACCAAGGATGATAGATTCCATCTAGGTGCATCCTACTCCAAATAGTGAATCTAAACCTAGATTAGCCAACATACACAGTAAGGACCCAAATGGCTAGGCACCAAAAAAATATGCAGTCAAACTAAATAGCCTCACTGCGAATAGCCAATACACTGCAGGTCAAAGGATCAGTCACACCACTGCAGTATCGAGAAGACAACTGACGAGTAAGCAGACATCCAAGTGATTTCTTGTGTTGGTCACGTTCAGTACAAGTTGTTCTCTAACAACCACCTGCACTCTCACCTTAGTGTCTCTACATCGCAGACTCGAGATGCATCTGTCCTAAAGGGAGGTGATCCGTGCATCGATCTTGAATGGATTGATCACTGTCTTTCATGACGATCCTTCGATCGAGAGTATTTAGAAATTAACCACTAATGATGTATGTCTCAAATTCTCAATACCTTGAGCATATACAAAATCATCTTTGTTAATTTTTAGGATACATCATGGACACATAAGACATTATTGGTTATAAAGATTGCCCATTAAATACAAAACATGCCCTAGAGAAAAGTATGTGTCAGCCAAGATTGGCTTCTAAGAAACACATCTAACAAACTCCCACTTGTACTAAAGCTAATTTGCCGTATACCAGAGCCCCATCTTCTGAAGACAGGCTTTGGTGTTTAGCTGGCTAAGTGACTCGGGCCTACCACATTCCATGTAGAGTTTACTCTCTGTACCTTCATGTATTTCTACTTGAGGTAATCGCATATATCTCTATTCTATGTGCATGGTCTTCTGCTGAGACCTTGGCTCTTTAGCAAAGACTATAGACCATTATTTTTACTGTACAATATCATAGCATCTAATGGTATGACATCTAATTCTGCAACTATCATAAGAACTAGAACGCATCCTGCACATCTATAGCATATTCAGCTTCTATTGGTCGATTGTCTGGAACCCTTCCAACAATCGAACCAACATAACTCAAGAATACATACTGATGTAGATATTCTATCATCAGCATCAATGTATCCTCCCACTCTTAGCTCTAACCCTTCTTCAAAGATGAGGAATGATCCCTTAGTGGTTCTCAAGTACTCAGAGATATTTTTATAGTAATCCAATGCTCCCAGTCTGGATTCAATTAATATTTGCTCGTGACTTTCACAGCAAGATATACCAAGTCGAGTACATGACATGACATACTCCCATGCCTAAGAAGATAATGGATCCCTCTCAGAGGTTTTAATGCTGAACCCTTTCAGCACCTCCTCTATGTACTTATCTATGAAAACCAAATATCCTTTTAGGATCTATCTCTATAGATCTTTATTTTCAGAATGTTTGACCTAGGTCTTTGCAAAAAAAAATTTATATGAAACCACATCATAACCGATGTCAGTATAGGACCCGCCCACTAACCTTCATGTAACTACCTAACTTCTCATATCACATCGTTGTAGGTTTTTGGGATCATCCCTATGCTCCCAATCTTCCTCAAGAAACACTTTCTTTGAATTCTTTATAAGAATACCAAGTACCTTTCTAAAGGATGGGAGATCCTATTGGATCTACAAGATGGAGGAGGTACTACATATACTGACTTATTTTAAATAGATTGTATAGGTTCTATAACTCGTTGTTCTTCAGAGATTTTCTCTTTGAGTTTATCCTTTCACTGTTTTCAAGAAAATAGTATGATTGCTCACAATCACATTGTGAACCATTGAAAAGAAAAATGACATTCCAAACCCTTTTGGGATACCCTATAAATAAGCTCTCACAGACCTATCCTCTAACTTGTCTATTATATCATATCTCATATGATGTGGTGAAACCAACTTTAGAAAAAATCTAATTTAAATTTTAGAAATTAAATCTTGTTCTTAAAGAAACAATAGTTAAATTAGTGATGTTCATGATGGATCGGACTATATCTCATATAGTACCATTATTCCTTAAAGATATACCATAGAACTAAAGTATATAAGAAGAATTCCATCATGAAATTATGCTATTCTCTTTAGATAATCGATAAATTTTTTATTTGGTATTGCATCCTCGATCTAATCGGAGTATCTTTAAAAAATTTTTGATTTATCTTTCCTACTTCACATCTAAATTCTTTGAACTTTTCAAGGTGTTTCAGATTTGTATCTCACATACATACCTATACCATGACTGTTCATTGGTAAAGGTGATGAAGTAGAGATAACCTCCTAGTCTGACTCATCAAATAGGCCATGCACATCGTATGTGTACTAGAGTAAGTATCTCAGTGATCCTATCTCTTTGACCAACAAAGGAGAGCTTGGTCATTAATCCTCAAAGAGATGATTCACAGACTAGATATGACTTAACAGTCAATGAGCCCAAAGGCCCATTTTCTCCAATCGATAAATTATTTTTCTCATACATGACCTAGCCAAAAGAATCATTTATATACTTTAGATTATTTGGTTTTGAATCTCTCAGATCAAATAGCATTTACTATTTTGCTCAAATAATTTTTACAAATACATCACAATGTAAATGATAAAGAATTAAATCCAAACAATAATCACCAAGATTAGGTGCCCACGGTCTTAGTGCAACTTTTTGCACCATTGCCGACTCAAAAAAGTCATTTCACCTTCTCTCAGTCCTCTTCCTTCCTTAGACCTTATATTAAAGTGCATAATATGCACTAAAATCTAATAAAAAATAGAAAAGCATAAGATTAATTTTGAGCAATTCGACATACCTTCCAAAAGCATGTCAATATTTTTTTAGATTCTTCAGGTATATACCTCTGAACTTTTTAAGATCCCTTAGTCACCAGCATATTGACTAATTCAGTTAAGATGCTATAATATTTATTCATATAATAGTTTTATAAACTATCTGCATAAATCAAAAATTATAGGATCAAATCTATTAGTAATTTCTTATGCATGGTCATGTCGAGCTATTCAAGCTCTTCGATGTCTTTGATCATCAGTCATGGACAAACTGTCCATCATGCATCTCATACACTGTGCAACTCTGATCATCTCACAACATTACAAATGAATCAGCATGTTATTGGCAATCTATATGTCTTTATGTATATATTGGATTTTATCAACTATGAAGTCCAATTTATAGCACCTAACCTAATTGTCAACGTTCAACCATTTATCAAGTATAGTTTGTTGACTATGGATTGGACAAGCTGATGACATTGAGTTAACATGATCAAGAATCATGGTTTAATTTCTAAAAGCTAAGAACTATTCTTAGATTTTTGAGTCAAAATATGTAATTGATTTTGGTTAAGTGGTTGATATCTAGGATTTGAGCTAGAGAGTTGGAAGCTGAAGAATTGATCATAGAGAGTAAAGATTTGATTAGATGATTGTACTTGTAATAGTTTGTTCTAGAGACTTTAAAAACAAACAAAGGCTCCCACTAATTTTTAAAATCTCTGACACTCCTCGAGTGGAGAAATGAAAACTCTAACACAATAAGTGGTTCTAGGGGGTGCTGCGGTCCCATCGATATACGGCACCTCATCTAATAATTATTAATGATACGTATATCAATGTGTGCATAATTTTTTATCCAGATGCTTCTCCAAGCATATTGCAGTGACTTGATCTCTAAGTCCGTGGCCTCACCTAATAGTTATTGGCATATTTTTTAGTTAAGTCTGACCCACCATTCACCAGCGAGTGCAAAGCCATTATTGGATCCTTCACCTAATAGTTATTGAGCCCAACCCTATCTTTACCCTGGGGTATCTAATGCCAATAGAGTGGTTATGCCTTTCTGATGCAATCGAATCATTATAACTAGCCAAGAACGATCAACATCGAAAAAGGCACCCGCATCTCTACAACAGTGGAAGACTAGTAGACTTAATATTTAGTGAGGCATTTTGGGTTTAGGTCTCTTCTAATTAGTCACATACATCTAATGTAATGACTAATATGATTTGGGTCAGCACATTTCATGTCTGACCAACCTAGTCGGCATGGGTGAACTCGAGTTAATAAGTAACCTAATACAAAACATAATCTCCTAAGATGGCCAGATAAGTGAAGATGAGTGGGGGTCCACCCGTTGCTTTCCTTAGACACCAACAAATTGACTAGATCAGACAACGGAACCAATTAAAGAAGCACCATCTAAGATTTGCCTTAGAAACTAAATTGGTTGATTAGAATCAATTAGGTTAACCTATAGACCTGGGCTCGATTTGCTGAACCAAATTCAATATTGACTTAATCAATTCACATCACATGTGAATCAATTTGAACAACTACAACTAAATTCAATTTTGAGCCCCTTTGACCTAATCTCAATCAACTCTTGATTAGATTCGATCAACTGCTCAAAATCAAAAAAGGAGTTCTAACCTGATCTAATCAATGACCCTAGTTGCAGTTTAGTCTTTCAACCTAATTTGTTCAACCCATACTCGAAGCTCATATTTTATGCATTGAAATTTAAATCTTAAATTCATAATTTTAGATCTTATAATTTTAAATTTTAATTCTCAATTAAGTACATTATGTACATGGGTCTAAGTTTAGATCTTGAAATAATTTTTCATCTAAATAATTTATATTGTATCTCATACAATATGATTATTTACAGAATTGAGTCGACTCATCGTGGTACACGAATCGACTTATCACAATGAGTCAATACAATACTGAGACAAACAGAAATCTGTATACCTAGCCTACACAATTGAGTCAGCTCATCAGTAAATGAGCTGACCTACCAGAGTCTCGAGTCGACTTCAACAAATTAAGTCGACTCACCAAGCACTCGAGTCGACCCAATTGAGAATCGAGTCGACTCCACAGGTATACCAGTCACAGTTTCATATTTTCATGCAAACAAAGCCTAGGGTTTTGGATCTATAATTTTATAAAAATTAAGTTTTAGATCATGTGTCAAACAATATATCATATATAATATTAATCGATCTAAAACACATAAAAATACATACATAATCTGATTTAAATCTAAAACATGTATCATATACATATTTTTTATTCGCTGTTCATCTTTATGAGAAATATCACAGTTGGCACCCCTATACGTCATAAGAGAGAACCCATCGAATGGATAAGAGAGGGACTTTAATCCCTTCATCATCTTATGACCAGACGGTCACGGTGATTATCTCAATTCGATTACTATGCTACTAAAAATTTAATCTAACATATCACATATATAATCAATTAAAAATCAGATCTAATTATCTTTCACATGTCAAACATATGAACAATAACATTGAATCTATGCATGTAAAAAAAATTTCAGCAATCATACTAGATTCAAATTAAATTCTTATTAATATTTTTAGATCTAAAACTAATTTTAGATTTGAATAATTAATGATTTATTTTAGATCTAAATAATTTTAAATCCAAAATAATCCTATAATCATATTACAGCATGTAGAAAATTCAGATCTAACCTTAATCGATGTTCTACATCATTCTAAGACAATCATTCAACATAACAGGATTATGCCAGGACAACCTTATTTTAGAATGAGTAGATCATCAAACTAACCTTTAGATCTAATTTTTATAAATCATATTTCAAATCTGAAAGGTTTTCATGTTCGTATCAGAATCTGACTCTGATATCACTGTTAGAAAATCGCTACAGTTTTGTACGTGAAGTTTAAAAAAAAATTTAAACATCCATGTAGTGAAAATAAATAAATTAAAATATTTTTAATTTATTAACATACCAAATTAGATCTAAAAATCATAGCAAAGATCTTAACACAAACATGCAATCATGATCTAAAATTTGAAAAAAAAATTATCGTTAGTGAAAACAAGCGGAGATCAGATTTCCATACCTCAGATCCTGCGAATGTCCCAGGTTCTAATCGTAGCCGCGCATGCATCCGACCTCTACTGGTATCCACATAAAGATGTCTGATTAGAGCACCGAGATCATCAATGTGCTAGCACCTTGCAGATCTTGCTCCTCATCTTTGGATCTAGATCTCTTCTTCCAGATCTTGAAGAAGAAGATCGCTGTGTGAACTCTTTCACGCAGATCCGACGGGATCTGAACCAGATCACCATAAAGAGAAAAAGAATCCTTCTTTTTCTCTTCTTCTCACTCTTTTCTCTTCTTAGATCTACTCTCTATCAGATCTTGGCATTGGATGAAGGGGAGAAGGGAGGAAGAGGCATTGGGAAGAAGAGATGCAGTAAGAAAGAAGACTCTTCATGTCTCACGCATGCCTACTTTTCACATTGAGTTTTGTCGCAGAAAACCAATTCATTTCTCCCAACCACTTCCTCATGCCATAAAATATCTTCTCTCCTTGAATCATGGTCATTCAAATCACAAGAAAAGGTTAGATGGGCATTGAGATAAGGGAAGCAGAAGGAAACATATCTCACGCCAACAATTAGCACACGCCCTCTTTTCTCCAAATTTTTTTATTACACAAAAAAATTCTTCCACACTCTAATCAGATCGATTTCTATCTTATTTTTAATCAAATTCAAATAAAAAAAATTTGAAAGAAAAAAGAATTCCAGATAAGATGGGGCACCAACTATTGGCTCCCCCTCCCCTTTCACGCATGCAAGAAAAGAAGGATGAGAAAAATATCACCCCTCTTTCCTTCTTGGCATGATTTTTAAAAAGAGAGTCTTAGATGACCTGGGCCCTAAGTGTCATGATTCTTTTGATTCAAGTTGGGTCTTAATCGGATTCAAATCAGGTCTGAATCGAATCGAATTCGAAAAGGCTGTCAAGCCTGATCCAATCAAGCTTGAAATTCAATTCTGATTTGGATAATTGAACCTAATTAATATTAAATTAAATTAAGTTTAATTAAATTAAATTTGATTTAAATTAATTAAAATATAATTTATAATTTAATCAATCTCAAAAAAATTATAATATTTATAATTAAGTCCCTGTGCTAACAATTAGCAGCGGTCAAAACTGTAACGATTACAAATTAGCAGTTTCTAAAATTCAAACTATCAATCCGATTGATAATTTGAATATGATCCAAGCCATTGATCAGGTCATGCTCCTTTTATGTGTGACCCTTCAGGTTCTATTCTATCTGGTAGTGGGACATACCGTGATCTCCATCATAGTATCATCGAAACTCTTTTTGATGGACTGAAATGATTCCAACTCACCTCAATAAAGATCGTTGATCCAAAAATGATCTTAGTGAGTTCTCACGATCCACCAGTGATGTCTAGCAATATATAGTAGCAATCCAATAGAACAAAAAAAATGAACTCCTAGGTGTAGTTATCATGTGATACAATCCCTCTATCGTGAGTCCTGACTTGACGAAGGTCATGGAGAACTCGTCAAACCCTATCATCAGTCTTATGCTAGATTGGTTTGACTCGAGTTCATCTGTGAATCTCATAAAAATTCTTTTTCAGTATTCACACTTACATTGGCCAGAGATTTTTTGAACTCAATCTTATGAATCACATAGAATTTCTCTTTTTCTACTAAAGATGATAGATTCCATCTAGGTGCATCCTACTCGAAACAGTAAATCTGAACCTACAATAGCCAACATACACAGTAAGGACCTTAATGGCTAGGGACCAATGTGCAATCAAACTAAGTAGCCTTGCTACGAATAGCCAACACACCACATATTAAAGAACCAATCACACCACTGCAGCATCGAGAAGACCACTGATGAGTGAGTAGACATCCAAGTGGTCTCTCGTATTGGTCATGCTCAATGCAAGTTATTCTCTAACAACCACTAGCACTCTCATCCAGTGTCTCTACACCACAGACTCGAGACTTATCTATCCTAAAGGGAGGTGATTCATGCATCGATTTTGAATGGATTGATCACTATCCTCCGTAACGATCCTTCGATCAGAAATATTTAGAAATTAACCATTAATGATGTATATCTCAAATTTTCAACACCTTGAGAATATACAAAATCATCTTTGTTAATTTCTAGGATAAATCATGGACACATAAGATATGATTGGTTATAAAGACTGTCCATCAAATACCAAACATGCCCTAGAGAAAAGTATGTGTCAGCTAAGATTAACTTCTAGGGCACACATTTAATAGTTTCATGCCACATCTTTTACTTTTTTGGAGGCTTCATCAAGAGTACTTTCAGATCCCAAAAGGTGAATTTCAGATTTGGTAAAGAAGGGGTTTAAATCATAGAGAGACCGATAGGATTTACAAGGTTGCTGAAATCCTGAAGGCTATTTTTATTTTGCTTGATTGCTAGCCTTCAAGAACCTCCACGACCAAATCTTTGCTATTTCCAGATGTCCACAACCTGGAGAAGTTGCTCCAACAAAAGTTACATCTTTCTTATTAGAACTCTTATGTTATAATGAAGTCCTTTGAACTATAAAATAATTGATAAAGGAGGATTTATCGAATAATTCTTAAATATGTTCGTAACCAAATAATATGTTATTAAAGGATAATGACATTTATCGAGTGAAGATCATTGTGTGCCATATAGGTTGGTTGTCCTCTTAACCAAGGAGTGTGGAGACACCGGTATGGCATACAGATGAGATATAGGAGTACATCATCATTGAATAAGTAACTCACCTGTTGAGCGCTCTGCTGTCAAGAGTATAGGCATAAGCATCTCTCAGCCCTGAGATCACTATAGTGACTTACAAATAACTCATTGTGCTTTAGTACCGGACTATCTATTTCTAATGCAGTGATGGAAAGCTATCGAGTACAGTCAAGTATTTACAAAATCTATGTGTGGATCCAGATAAAATTGACCCCTCCAGATTATAAAAATTGATACATCATTATATTTTAATTTAGTAAAATCTTAGCTTGGATAATCCATGTGATAGATTTGGAAGATTGGAATACAATGAAGATGATCTTTCAGGGTTGACAGTCTTACCCTGGGTCGTCCTAGAGCATTCAAGATCAAAGGGATGAATTATGCGGTAACCATATGCATAAGTTTTTGAATATTATCTTATAAATATTTGATCTATCTGGATATCAAAAATTATTGCTAGATGGTAACTTTGATTAGTGCAAAAAATGGTTACTATACTATCGGCTTAGTGTTCGAACCTATGGAGTCATACACAAAGTCAAGTGATATAGGAAAGAATTGACCTAAATCTATATGTTCAATTTGAAAGTACATGACTTGATTGAATAAATAGATTAAATTAATTAAGAATTGAGTTATGGGTCATATGGGATTAAACAGTTAAATATGTCTAGCTAGCACTAGACATGAGGTTCAGGTTCAATTTTGATGATGAACAAAATTTGATCTATAATCTAAAGAGTCTATGAGGGATTGAATTTAAGTGCTAATTAATTTTAGATTAGATTTAATTAGATTTAATTAGGTTAAAAATCTAAGTTAGATTTGGTTCTAAATTCTAAATAATTTGGGATTGACAGCCTATTCGAAATTGATTTGAATTAGATTCGAATTGACTCAGATTTGGATTGGATCCCTAGAGTCCACTTTCACTAGGACTCTCTCTCTCCTCATGGCTGACTAAAGAGGGTGGGTGTTGGTTGTTGCCACCCCACACTTGGGTTAGGCATGGGTGCATGGGGCACCTCATTAGGCACCTATCCTATCTCAAACAGGATTTCTTGTTAGATAAGGAAAGAATTAATTCAAATCAGATTTGAATTAGGACTCGTAGTCTAATGGGTCATGAAAAATCATCTATAAATAAGAAGAACCTCTAACTATCAAAAGATAACAATTAGATTGTGTGCTAAGATGAGAAAGAGAGAGAGAGGAGGAGTCACACCACCTTCTCCTTGGTGTGGTGTTTCGGCATCCACCTTCCCCACGACATGAAGAGGCCTAGGGGTCCCATATTTGGGTGTACGGTGCTACACCAAGATCCTCTCCCTCCCCTCCTTGCTACCTTATGAAGGTACAATAATCTGATGCTTCATCCCACTTTCTCATGAAGCCTGACATGCGCGCTAAGTAGAGGGTTTGTTCGTTCAAACCTTTGTGAGGCTTTGGATTCAAAATCTTTTGAAGATTTGATCCCGATTTCACTGTGAATCGGGTAAAAGATAAAATCTTCGTTAGTATATTATAAAAAATTTTGAGATGCTCCCTGGCAATCCATTCTGAAATGGCCCTATTTTCTTCAATCTGGTATCAGAGGTAGGCTTTGATACATGGATGCATAACTAATTTTTTTTGATTGATTTACATATGGTATATGATTAAAATTTTATGTTAGATATTAAATCAGTTTTAGATCTATTTAAATAAAATTTATGATCTAATTTTGATTAGATTACATGATCCTAATCAATGATTGGTTAGGGTTTGTTAAAAATCTGTTATAATAGAATTTTATTGTTGTAGATTTTTGTTAAAATAATAATTTTTTTTAAATCTATTTTAAATTAGTTTTAACAAATTTTTTTTGTTATTATTTTAGATTAGAAGTTAGACTAATTTTAGATCTAAATTAAATCTATTTTGATAGATTTCTAGATCTGATTTCTATTAAAAATCTGCACAACATCGAAATAGATCTAACAAGAAATTTAATATTTATGTATTCATATGTGCATCTAATTATTTTTTTATATAATTTTTAATCTAAATTTAATATTTTATAATCTATATAAATTAAGTTTAGATCTAATATGATGTATATGATGCATTAAATCTGATTAGATTAGATGAAGAACATGGTTGATATGATCAATGTCATCTTCATACTTATTTTATTTTGACAATTACATGTTGATGTGATTTTATTTGAAATTAGATTTTAGATCTTAGTAGCTCAGTACTCTGATTGATGAAATCACCAGACCGTCTGGTTATAAGAGAAAGTAAGAATTGATGTCCTTCTCTTGTCCATTCAACAGATTCTCTTATGACATGTAGGGGTGTCATTGTGATCCTATTTTATGAAGAAGAGCGATGAACAGATTTTTATGAATTATTTTAATCATAAATAAGTTTAGATTAGATCTAAAGTGATTTATGACTCATTACAATAAGATAAATTTAGATATAAAAATTATTTTAAAATCTGAATAACATGTTACATTAGATGTAATTGGTAGTGATCTAAAAGTAGTCATGATACATATGATGTATATATAATGTTTAGATCCTAATTATGCATGTTTAATTATTAAACATAGATATGAACATTAGTTTTCATGATATAAAACATATGGTATGCTTTATTTGAAACTCTAATAGAATATTTCTACAAACTAAAATATATGTTTTACATAATTTAAAATTAAGTTTTAGAATGATCTAGATTTGAGAATTGAAGATTATAAGACACCACATAAATCGATGGACAATGGATTAACATGAATCAGATCCTCCTATTGGGTTAGACCTAGGGTTAGAAACATATATAGATTAAATAGAAAAATTGATTAAATCTAATCAAGAGTTGAATTAGATTAGGTCAGAAATTCTTTAGATCGACCTCAATAATTGAAGCTTGATCAAATCCATATATTTTGACCTTACCAAATGGACCATGACCATGGCTCAGTGGTTAAGTCCGAATCTTTTAGTAGACCAAATTGAAACTAATTAACCAGTTGGTGTCTAAGATAAATTTGGCAGTTTTGATTGGTGGTCATTAATTGGAAGCTACTCACCTAGATGGCATTTATTGCAAGTTAATGGCATATCCCTCCCACCGATCTCACTTACTTAGCCAACATAGTAGATTGTATTTTGATTAGATCACTAATCGATTCGAGCTGACCCATGCCATTAAGATAAATCAGTATGACTGATTTAGGTGTCTTTAGATCAGCTTATATAAAGTCCTCTTCATGACTTGGTCAAATTAGTGGAAGGATTTACTACTTGCAGATCAATTTTTTCTCTTATTCTCAAATCATTAAATCAAATCTTCTAAATTATTAGGTCCTTAAAATGATATAGTTATGGGGATAACTTGTTCATAGTCTTCTATTAATGTGTGTGATAATGAGTCTAATATTCTAAATAGACATTCGAGGTGCCACATACCTGGTGTCTATTGAGTATTGAAATTATCATTCATCATGTGACCATCTTATTGTGTCCTTCAGATCAATATTCAAATTGATCGAGCCACACTCAGGCTTGGATATTAATATGATCACGATGTTGTCGTTAGGACACCGTGATTATCAATCTAATTTCAACTTCAATAAAAATTAAAAATATATAGAAAGTAGTGAGTCGGATCGAATCCATAAAAAGGATAAGATTTTGATTTGAAATATTTGATTTTATAAAAAAAATAAAATTTTAAAGAAAGTAATTTAAGTCAAAAAATAAAAATTAAAAGTATAAAAAATAAATCCGATAGTAAGATCTACTATTTAGATCCTAGCATCCACTTACAATAAAAATAAATAATAAAAATTTAAAGTACATAAAATAAATTGATACTAAGATCTACTAACTAGATCCTAGCATCTACTTGTATAAAAAATAAATTTTATATTAATTAAAATTTAAATTTAAATATAAAAAAATTTTAAAAAATAATAAAATAAAATAAAACTGTAACAAAGATCTGAAGTTGATCAGTCCAGCCTCAACGGAAAGATGGTTGACGATCTCTCCTTCTTCCTTCGTACTCCGTAGAGCGAATTGACTTCTCTTCTTCTTCCTCTTGGGTTCTTAAAGCTTTCTAATTTTTTTCTCTAATTTTTTCTTAAGTTTCTACTGATTTTTTCTGCTCCTAAGACTTATTCTCAGACCTCCTATTTATAGATGAATTTTTTATCTTTTTCTGATCACAAAAGGAGTCTTAAAACCCTTAAAAAACATATTATACCCGTAAAAAATTTTTTTGACTATCAAATCTTCAATGGACCGCCTAGATTGCTCCAAAAACTAGCGTTTAAGTCCTTATCAGGGTCAGAAATCATGACAGCCATCTGATCTGGTTCTTGATGAGTTTTTGGCTATTGGATCGCGTGTTTTATCTCCTTAACACAGTCAGGGATGCTGTCAGCTGTCGGATTGAGCCTTGGATGGAATCTGGGCCATTGATCAGTGCTCAAAAATCCTATTCAAAGTCAAAAATATTCTCAACCATCGGATTGGATGATGGATCGAGTTTCGACCATCGGATCACACCCAGAAGTCCTTCTTTCATTCGGTAACCAATGTGGACCGTCCAATCTCCCTCAAAATTGATATCAACCATTGGAAGGGTTCAAATTTTCTTCCGCTCGCCCATAGACCACGCCAAAACACCATGAACTATTCTTATGGATTGTGCCATTGCTTCTGAGGACCAAGCGACCAGTCCACCGTGCACCAAAGGCTATAAATTTTATTTTTTATGATATTTTTACTTGATTTTTGCTCTAATTTTTGCCTAAAAAATAAGAAAAAATATGCATTAAATTTTTCAAAATTTTTTTATTATTTTGGTGCTTAAATTTTTAATTAAATTAACATCTATTTTTCATAAATATACTCTAATTTTATATTTTTTTTAAATTATCTATTTTTATAAAAAAATTTAATTTATTTATGAAATTAAATTTTTTAGAAGATGTTAGCACCATAAATTATCAAAAATATCTAAAATAAATATAAAAATATCCACTTATCACACCTTCCAATTTGAACTTTGCTCATCCTCGAGTAAAGAAAGAATTTAGAATTAAGTGTTATTTAACTTAAAATTTTAAATTTTACCAAATAATTTTTAAGAAGCTATTGATATTCAGTAGAGCGTAAGTGAGGTATGTTATTGGAGTATTAATACTAATCAATATGAAAGTTAAACTAAGAATACTAAATTTTTTTTAAATTTTTTTTAAATTACCCCTACCTTTATCTTCAAATCATTAACCTTCATATGGACAAGTATATTGTTACTTCTATCTTTTATTTATTATAAAAAAATATCTTCACATTGCTCACTTTTTGACATGAACCATAATGCTTACTTAGACGAAGGGGCCCAATTACTCGATGGGAGATCAATATTTAGATTTTTTTCTTTTTTAATGTTATACTGCTATTGAATATCCTAACCCCTTAAGCTTTCTATTTGACTCATGTAGTGAGTTTTTAGCCAATAATTTTCGAACCAGATGGCTTTAGGACACTAGGTATAGAATATCCTTCGGACCTACTTGCTCGAATCAAATAGGTAATGAGTTAAAACTAGCTTTACAACAAGCTTTCTTTCCCTTTATATTTTTTGATGTACAACTCAATTCTTTCCCTTGAAAACTTTTATATATATATATATGAAGAAATGTATAGTTACTCTATACAAGCCCATAAGAAGTAAATTCTTCTTCGATGCTGGTAGAAAAATTTAGAAATGCTCAAAGAAAATTGTTTAAGTTCTAAACTTAACTCTTTATTGAGTTTTCTTAATACTTAATCCCTCGATATCTCATAAACTCTCTGATCTGTACATCAATTTTTTTTAAAAAAATATTTAGTTTACTCAATTCTTCAAGTGTAATCAGATACTTAAATGCTAAATACTAACTTACTTAAGGACTTAAAAAAATTTTAAAAACTTTTATTCTCCCCCTCCAACTTAATCGACATTGTCTTCAATGGAGTAGGAAAAATGAAGGGTGCATGCAAAGAGAAAGAAAAGGAGAGATGTCATTTGATCCAAAAATTTTCTCAAAATTGATTCTCCCCCCAACTTAGTCAATATTGTCTTCAAATCCCTACAGAAGACATTAAGTAAGACTCGATTAACCTAAACAAAATATAAAAAATAATAAAAAATTAAAACTAAAATTAAAACTAGGTTGCCTTCCAGAAAGTGCTAAGTTTACCATCGTCAGCCAGACCATACTAATTCTACCTCACTTACCCCATATCAAATATTGGATTGACAAATTCAAGTGGGTAAGGTGGGTGAGGTGAATCAAGCAGAGAATTAACCTTCTGGAGTTGAATTTCTTCAATTGGTTCATTCAGAAAATTATCTTTTATTAATTCAAAGAAGGAATTAGTTTCAATGATTTCTGTTGGGTATAAAATACCCCCCAACCGAAGTTCATGATGGGAGTGACCCTTCGGAGACCCAACTGACTTTCGACCTCCGGCAACATCTCTTCAAACCTCCCGGGTGGCCAAGCCTCCGCCACACTCCCAAGTTTTGCCGACGGGCAAGACCCCACCAGCGTCGGTCGGATCCTTCACGACGTCCAGACTCCTACAGGAGCCGGACCTCGCTCATGACTTCACCTGCAGGCTCCGCACGGACTCCTACGGGAGCCAGACTCCGCCCACGACTCGAGCTGTAGGTAAACTTCATCCGGACTCCTATGGGAGTCGGACTTCATCCCTGACTCTAATTGCAGGTAAACTTCATCCGGACTCCTACGGGAGCCGGACTTCATCCCTGACTCTAATTGCAGGTAAACTTCATCCGGACTCCTACGGGAGCCGGACCTCGCCCACGACTTCACCCGCAGGCTCCGCCCGGGCTCCTACAGGAGCCGGACTCCGCCCACGACTCCAACTGCAGGTAGACTTCACCCGGACTCCTACGGGAGCCGGATCTCGTCCCCAACTCCGAATGCAGAAAGGCTTCGCCCAGACTCCTACGGGAGCCAGACCTCGTCCATGACTTCACCTACAGGCTCCGCACGGACTCCTACAGGAGCCGGACTCCGCCCATGACTCGAGCTGCAAGTAAACTTTGTCCGGACTCCTACGGGAGCCGGACTTCGTCCGTGACTCTAATTGAAGGTAGACTTCGTCCGGACAACCACGGGAGCCGGACTTCACCCCTGACTGTGATTACAGGTAGACTTTGCCTGAGCTCCTACGGGAGCCGGATCTGTCTCCAACTCTGAATGCAGAAAGGCTCTGCCCGGACTCCAACGGGAGTCGGACCTCGCCCACGACTTCACCTGCAGGCTCCGCACGGACTCCTACGGGAGCCGGACTTCGCCCACGACTCGAGCTGTAGGCAAACTTCATCCGGACTCCTACGGGAGCCGGACTTCATCCGTGACTCTAATTGAAGGTAGACTTCGCCCGGACTCCCATGAGAGCCGGACTTCACCCCTGACTGTGATTACAGGTAGACTTCGCCCGAGCTCCTACGGGAGCCGGATCTCGTCCCTAACTCCAAACGCAGAAAGGCTCCGCCCGGACTCCTACGGGAGCCGGACCTCGCCCACGACTTCACCCGCAGGCTCCGCCCGGGCTCCTACGGGAGCCAGACTCCGCCCACGACTCGAGCTGCAGGTAGACTTCGCCCGGGCTCCTACAGGAGCCGGATCTCGTCCCCGACTTCAACGAAAAGAAGACTCCATCCGGGCTCCTGCGAGAGCCGTAGTCCAAGCTCCTCTCAAATGGGTAGCCAGTCTGTTGGGAATAGTGTCCCAAAGCCAATCGTTAGCCTGTTGATGGTTGTGCTCCTTTTGTATTAGTACATGAATTATAAATAAATAAAAGTTATTTTGGTATTTTTTCATCATAAATGTTTCATCTTCTAATGAACTCCTGTGTTGTGGTGAAGTCCTTAGGACTATTTAGACTCGACAAAGGAGGATTTGTCGTTTAGTCCTTAAACATGTTCGCGACCAAATGATACATTGTTACCAAGGATGACAATATTTATCGAGCATAGGTCGTTGTGTGCCATATGGGTTGGTTGTCCTCATAACCAAAGAGTGTGGAGACACTGGTATGGCATACAGGTGAGATGTAATGGTACATCTGCACTGAACGTGACCAACTCCGGAGCTATTTCTGCTGTCAAGATTTGCTCCGATGGGATATGGGTATAAATGTCCCTCCGACCTGAGACCGCCATGGTGACTTGCAAGCAACTCACTGCACTTAGGTACTGGACTACCTGAATTTCTAATTCAGTGACGGAAGGTTGCTGGGTGTAGTCAAGTACTTGACTTGTCGGTGCGTGTGTCAAGATGGGATTGACCACTCCAGTTTAGGAGCTGTGTACAGTCGTGTTTCAATTTAGCAAAACCTTGGCCAGGGTAGTCCTAGTGAGGAGTCACAGGACTAATTGAGTTGAGCACGATTCGGATGATATCATCAGGGTTGACAGTTTAACCCTGAGTCATCCTAAACACAGGGGTCAAAAGAGATGAATTATACGGTAACCATATTCACGTAGGTTCTGAATGTTGCGATTGCGATTATTCGACCTATCCGATCATCGGGTACCATTGCTAGATGGTCATTTCGATTAGTACAAAATTGGTTCCTGTGCTACCGGCTTAGGTTCGAACCTGCGGGGTCACACACATTAGAGGTTCCTTTCTGATCTGATGGCTGATTATGAGTCTTATCTATTTGGAACTCTATGATTGAGAATTAGGATTCTCTAATCATGAGTTTCACACATTTTGGGTACCGGGGTCAAAATTTTGAATTTCGAATTTTGAATTTGAAATTTGAACTCTTTGATCAGGGTTTCATATCGATGGTCTCTGATGCCTGATTGCCCATCGGATTTGGACTCAACATTTATGAGAGGTTTAATTAGTAATTTAATCACTAATTAACTCAATTTGATTGAGTAATTATTTTTGGATCAAGTCCAATTGAATTGGATTCAGTTTGGATTGACCCGATTAGGTTAAATGTTGACCTAATCGCTATGGTGGTTTAGTCCCTGATTTGATCAGGGGTTAGGTTTAGTTAATTCCTGATTTGATTAAGATTTTATTAAGCCTAATTAAGCCTAATTATGTTGGGTTTAATTTGGTCTAATTGTGCTCAACCTATTTTAAACTAGGTTGGCTCAATTTGAATCAAACCACCTTGTTTTAAATTCCCTGCATCACCCAACTTCCTTGCACCCATTTGAATTCACGAGAAGAAACTTCTCATGAAATTTTTCTCACATAAAACCCTTCCCCACGTCCTCATTTGTGCTCCATATGGATCGATAAATTAATTAGTTAGCCATTCAAATTCAAAGCATGTTTGAATTTGAATGGATAACTTATCACTTGCCCTTTCATCCTTATCCATTTTGTGCGCCACATTACTTACACGAGAAAAGGTTTCTCGTGAAACTTTTTCACACACAAAGAGCCACGCCCCTTCTCTTCTCATGCCCAAAAGGATAGGGATAAGTTGGTTTTCGTTTGAATTCAAATTTGATTTGAATTCAAATGTGTAACCTCTTGTCTTTATCCTCTCACGCGGATAAGACACGTTCGATGTTGTTTTAAAAAGAGGAGAAAGGTGGGACGTGCGTAGAAAAATTAGGAGAGAAACTTTGGGGCGTGAGGAAGGCTTCTGCACAAGGTGAAGGTCCAAAACCTTTCGAGAGAAAAAGAAAGAAAAGAGAGAAAATTGGGCGCAGGGTTTTTGGTGTGTACCCTAGGGTTTCTACCTAGGGTTCGGGAAGTGAGATTGGTGTGCCACGAGTGTCGTGAGTCCACCAAATTTCAGAGAGAGATCCATCAGCCTCTCAAGTAACTATGCAGATGATCCAGAGCATCCGAGAAGTCGGCACACATCGATCGAAGGAGTTCGATCAACATCTGCCATCAAAAGGTGAAATCACGAACTAGCATTCGTGAGGAGCTGATCAGATGGGAGCTTCGTGTGGACGATCCGCAGAGGTCAGACAGTTGGGTGGCTGTGATGTGACGATCAGAGCCCTCCGACGGTGATCAGATTGCGGTGATCGACTACCCGCAAAAGGTGATGTGTTCTGAACACAGTACTGTAAAATGTTTACTGATTCAAATTTGAATTTCAAATTTAAATGCATGCTGTTGTATCATATTTAGATCCTAGTGTAGGGTTAATTAGTATTAATTAATGAGATTAATTAATAATTCTGCTGTAAAATAGTAATTTTGAAAAAGTTTTAAAATTACCATTTTGCCCCTGCACTAAATTTTGCTTCAATTGGTATTAGAGCCAGGTTCGAGAATATGATATACATATGCATGCGTAGATTAAGGTGTAATCTATAAGTTTAAATTTGAAATTCAAAATTTGAAATTCGAAATTCAAAAAGATTTGAAATTTGAAATTTGAAATTTGTTAGAAGTTTCAAATTTGAAATTCAAAATTTGAAATTTGAAATTTGGTTGAAATCTCAAATTTGAAATTTGAAATTTGAAATTCGAAATTTGAAATTTGAAATTCAAAATTCAAAATTTGAAATTTGAAATTTGGTTGAAATCTCAAATTTGAAATTCGAAATTTGAAATTCGAAATTTGAAATTTGAAATTCAAAATTCAAAATTTAAAATTCAAAGATTGAAAATTCAAAATTTAAAATTTGGTTGAAATCTCAAATTTGAAATTTAAAATTTGAAATTTGAAATTTGAAATTTAAAATTCAAAATTTAAATTTTGAAATTTGTATATTTAGATATACATGATCCAAGTAGCAAGTAATCTAATTGGGTTGGTTGCCATGGCCGTCCGGTCATAGGAGAAAAGTAGGGTTTAAAGGCCCTCTCTTCCCTTTCGATGGGGTCTCCTATGGCGGTAGGGGTGCCGATGCAATTATATCCCATGCCGATGAAGCAGCGAAAGGACTTAATTAAGAAATTTATCATGAATGTGTTAGATTAGATCTAAAAGAAAATTTATGATTTATTTTGAGTTATTTTCTATTATGAAATGAGTAATAGAATTGCTGTTTATGAAATGTGCTAACCCGTTTGTGAAATGAGTTAACACATTTGGTGAACAGAAAATAAAATCTTTCAAATTTGAAAATTATTTTCGAAATGCCAAACCCTGACCCATCAGCCCAAGTACTTAATTAAAAGAATTAAGTGTTGTCTAGTAGGTCTAGAATTGTGAATTAAGACCTAAGATAATTGCATAAATTTTTGGGTCAATGGGTTAGATGAATTAGGTCCATAATTGGGTTAGACCTAAGGTTAGTTTAAAAAATGGACGAATTGGAGTAATTGGTCAAATCTAATCAAAAGTTGAATTAGATTAGGTCAAGGATACTCTAGACTCAACTTCAATAGTTGTAGTTGAATGGGTCCATGTCTTTAACTAGACCAAGATGGACTTAATTCATGGCTACGCGGTGGAGCTCTATTTACTAAGTTGATCAAAATTAAAACTAATGAACCGGTTGGTGTCTAAGGTAAGTTCGGCAGTTTTGACCAGTGGTTCTTAAGCGGGAGCTACTCGCATTGATTCGATCATTGACGAGTTAATGGCAAATCCCCACCACTGATCTCACTTACCTGGCCAATCTGGTAAGTTAGATTTTGATTAGATCACTTGGTGATTAGAGCTCACCCATGTCATTAGGTAAATCAGTATGACTGATTTAGGTGCTCCTAATGCCAGCTTTAATTAAATCCTTTTTAATCTGACTTGGTGAAGTCAGTGGGAGGATTGAAATTGGCTGGATGATTTCTTCTCTACTATTCTTTAATAAAATCCTCAAAATTATTAGGTCCCTAAAATGATTAAGTTATAATGATAACTAAGTCATAGCCTCTCATTAAGTGAATGATAATGAGTCCATTAGTTCAATGATCATTGGAGGCCCAAAGGCCTGGTGCTCATTGGCTAATGGAATTATTATTCATAATATGATAATTTGATTGAGTCTTTCTGATGGTGGTTAGGTTGGCCGGCCAAAGTCGGGCCTGATCATTTATTGGTCCGATTCACTAAATTAAGTCATGTTAATGGTTGGACCTAACCAGATCTTCTCAGTGGAGGCCAAAGCCTACTGATTAGGTTCTGGGGCAAAATAAATTACTAGAAGTTGTTTAGAGAAACAATTGGTTAAGAACCTACCCATAGATGCACATGGGTTGACCAACCAAAGTTGGGCTCGTGTGTAGTCTGTGTGGATTCTAGTACCCATTAAGGAATTAAAGTAATTCCTCGAATTGGAGGATGAGGCTACTAGTTCGTAAAAATATTGGGAAAAACTTTAGACTAAAGTCCAAGTCTTTAGTATTAATTTATGTACTAATAGAGGTCTCATTTTCCTTTAAGCAGCTATGGCCACTACCCTATCGCTCCGGTCATTATTAGATAATGACAAGCTCATGGGACCCAATTTCGATAGCTGGTATCAAAAATTGAAAATCATCCTTGAGCATGAGCGGATCCTTTATGTAGTAACGGATCCAGCACCTGAGGAGCCAGCTCCGAACGCTAGTAAAGCGATCCGAGACACTTACTTGAAGTGGCTCAATGATCGCACCACCGTTCGATGTATTATGCTGGCAGCAATGAATGACGAGTTCAGTCGAAGGTTTGAGAACGCCCAGCCACAGGAGATGCTTCAAATGTTGAACGACTCCTTTGGCACGCCTGACGATGTTGAAAGGCACAAAACTAGTTGTGCTATTTTCAATGCTTGGATGAGGGATGGGGCCTCAATCACTGATCATGTACTGTATATGATCGAGATGATTGAGCGCCTAAGCAAATTGGGCTTTCCTCTGCACGAGTAGCTCGGTAAGGATGCGATCCTTAATTCCTTGCCCAAGTCCTTCCTCCCATTCCTTACTCATTTTCGAATGACAAAGCCTGCAGTAAACTACCACGGATTGTTGGGGTTGCTGCAGAACTTTGAGAAGGATCACCAACTCCATAAGGAGTCGGTGAATGTAGTGGGAGGGTCTTCTTCTCGTCGTCAACCCTTTGGGAAGGGGAAGAAGAACAAGAAGAAGAAAAATAAGAAGGTGCAATCTCATGCTGGGACAGTAGCACGGGGTCAGACCAAGAAGCGCAAGCATGACCAGAGCCAGGCGGAGTGCTTCTTTTGCAAGAAGCACGGGCATTGGAAGAGGAACTGTCCTCAATACATTGCCTCCCTGGACCCGAACAGGCCAAAGAAGAAGCAAGGTAATTATATGATAACTCCTTGCAACTTTTCGATTTGTGATACTATTGCCTGGGTATTGGATATCGGAAGCCCTTATCATATTTGTAATTCGATGCAGGGTCTGCAGGTCAGTAGGAGATTTGATGAAGGCGAGAGGTTCCTGAATGTTGGAGATGGAAGCAAAGTTCCAGTTCTAGCTTTAGGAATCATGAGTCTTGTAATCAATTCTCGTAATGTAATTCTGAGTGAATGTCACTATTGTCCAAGTTTTTTATTAAATATTATTTCTGTAGGCCTTTTGGCCATGTACGGTTTTGATTTTTTAATAAAAGGAAATATTTATAATATCATTTTGAATGGTGTTACAATATTTGTTGGACAATTAAATAATGGAATTTACTTACTATCACAGCCTGTTAATGTGGTTCAAAAATTCGGTAAACGCTCTAGAATAGATAATGTGTCAGAAGTCTACCTTTGGCACTGTAGGCTAGGTCATATCAATAAGAACAGGATAAACAGGTTGGCTCAAGAAGGAATTCTTGAAGTTAGTGATTGTGAATCACTTCCAACCTGTGAGTCCTGTCTTCTTGGAAAGATGACCAAGTCACCTTTTATTGGAAAAGGTGAGCGAGCCAGTGAACTCTTAGGTCTGGTACATTCTGATGTATGTAGACCCATGAGCTCAAGTGCAAGAGGTGGATTTTTCTACTTCATAATCTTCACAGACGACCTATCTAGGTATGGGTATGTCTATTTAATGAAGCATAAGTCGGAATCATTTGAAATGTTCAAACTATTCCAAAATGAGGTAGAAAAACAAACTGAAAAGTGTATTAAAACTCTTCGATCTGATCGAGGAGGTGAATACCTTTCCAATGAGTTTCTGACGTATCTAGGGGAGAATGGGATTCTCTCTCAGTGGACTCCTCCTGGAACTCCACAGCATAATGGTGTGTCTGAAAGGAGGAATCGGACCCTGTTAGACATGGTTCGATCCATGATGGGGTTTGCTGGTCTGCCGATCTCCCTCTGGGGATATGCGCTCGAATCGGCTTGTTACCTTCTAAATAGAGTTTCGAGTAAATCTGTAGCCAAAATGCCATATGAGATATGGATAGGACGTAAGCCAGTACTCTCGCACCTTAGGGTTTGGGGGTGTCCGGCTTATGTTAAACGTTTAATTACAGACAAGCTTGGACCTAGGTCTGACAAGTGTAATTTTATAGGGTACCCAAAAGAGACCAAAGGGTATTATTTCTACCTTGCTGATGAGCAAAAGGTGTTTGTCAGCCTTAAGGCAATCTTTTTAGAAAAGGAGTTCCTTAGTGAAGGAACTGTTGCCTCTAAAGTCGAACTTGACGAAGTTCGACAGGTGGAAAAACCGACACATGTTACTGAACCTGAACCGGATTTGATTAGATCAGATCCGGAGCCCATTGATTATGCACCCTTAAGGCGGTCTGGTAGAGTACCACATCAACCGGACAGATACTATGGTTTCTTGGTCCGGGATGGTGATCCTATCGAACTTGATGAAAATGATGAGGATCCGATCACCTACATGGATGCAATGCAGAGACCTGACTCTGAGAAATGGCTAGAGGCCATGAAATCCGAAATGGAGTCCATGAAGGTCAACGATGTGTGGACATTGGTTGACCCACCCGAAGGAGTAAAACCCATAGGGTGTAAGTGGGTCTTCAAAAGGAAGAGGGGCGCAGACGGAAAGGTGGAGACCTATAAAGCCCGTCTGGTTGCCAAGGGATATCGTCAACGTTACGGTATAGACTATGACGAGACATTTTCTCCTGTGGCAATGCTCAAATCCATTCGGATTATGCTTGCGATAGCTGCCCATCTGGACTATGAAATCTGGCAGATGGATGTGAAGACAGCTTTCCTAAACGGAGAGCTGGACGAAGAGGTGTATATGATACAACCTGAAGGGTTCACATCCACAGATGAGTCTAAGGTGTGCAAGCTACAGAGGTCCATTTATGGACTTAAGCAGGCATCTCGGAGTTGGAACATACGTTTTGATAGGACGATCAAAACGTATGGCTTCGTTAAGAACGGAGAAGAACCCTGCATTTATAAGTGGGCTAATGGTCTAGCAGTAGTATTTCTTGTATTGTATGTGGATGACATTCTCTTAATCGGAAATGATGTCCCTGCATTACAGGGAATAAAGATTTGGCTATCGTCACAGTTCTCCATGAAGGATCTGGGAGAAGCTTCCTACATCCTAGGGATGAGAATCTATAGGGATAGATCCAAAAAGTTGCTTGGCTTATCCCAGTCCACGTACATTGATACTATGCTGAAAAGGTTCAGCATGGAAAATTCCAAGAAAGGCTATCTACCGATAGGCCATGGAATTTCTCTCTCGAAGAGGGATTGTCCGACAACACCTTAAGAGAGAGAGCGTATGGGTAGGATTCCATATGCTTCGGTAGTGGGATCTATCATGTACGCCATGACATGTACACGACCAGATGTGGCATACTCACTAGGGGTAGTGAGTAGATACCAATCTGATCCAGGAGAGAATCACTGGAAGGTTGTTAAAACCATCCTGAAGTATTTGAGAAATACTAAGGACCAGTGGCTTATATATGGTGAATCGGACTTGAGACTTATAGGGTTTACAGACTCTAGTTTCCAGTCTGATCGCGATGATAGCAAGAGTGTGTCAGGATTTATTTTTACCCTTAATGGTGGGGCTATCTGCTGGAAGAGTTCCAAGCAGCACACTGTGGCTGATTCAGTATGCGAGGCGGAGTATATTGCTGCATCAGATGCTGCCAAAGAAGCGGTGTGGCTGAGAAAATTCATCACCGAGCTCGGAGTAGCACCCTCCCTTGTTGGTCCAGTTCTGCTCTACTGCGACAGCTCTGGAGCCATTGCTCAGGCGAAGGAACCAAAGGCACACCAGCGGACGAAGTATATTCTGCGCCGCTACATCTCATCCGAGAGATCGTGGATTGAGGTGACGTCGACCTTCAGAAGATCGACGGGAAGGAGAACCTGCCCGACCCATTCACTAAAGCCATTGCGGTGAAGGAGTTCAATGACTACAAGTCGAAGATGGGTATTAGATACTGCACCGATAGGCTTTAGGCCAAGTGGGAGATTGTTGGGAATAGTGTCCCAAAGCCAATCGTCAGCCTGTTGACGGTTGTGCTCCTTTTGTATTAGTACATGAATTATAAATAAATAAAAGTTATTTTGGTATTTTTTCATCATAAATGTTTCATCTTCTAATGAACTCCTGTGTTGTGGTGAAGTCCTTAGGACTATTTAGACTCGACAAAGGAGGATTTGTCGTTTAGTCCTTAAACATGTTCGCGACCAAATGATACGTTGTTACCAAGGATGACAATATTTATCGAGCATAGGTCGTTGTGTGCCATATGGGTTGGTTGTCCTCATAACCAAAGAGTGTGGAGACACTGGTATGGCATACAGGTGAGATGTAATGGTACATCTGCACTGAACGTGACCAACTCCGGAGCTATTTCTGCTGTCAAGATTTGCTCCGATGGGATATGGGTATAAATGTCCCTCCGACCTGAGACCGCCATGGTGACTTGCAAGCAACTCACTGCACTTAGGTACTGGACTACCTGAATTTCTAATTCAGTGACGGAAGGTTGCTGGGTGTAGTCAAGTACTTGACTTGTCGGTGCGTGTGTCAAGATGGGATTGACCACTCCAGTTTAGGAGCTGTGTACAGTCGTGTTTCAATTTAGCAAAACCTTGGCCAGGGTAGTCCTAGTGAGGAGTCACAGGACTAATTGAGTTGAGCACGATTCGGATGATATCATCAGGGTTGACAGTTTAACCCTGAGTCATCCTAAACACAGGGGTCAAAAGGGATGAATTATACGGTAACCATATTCACGTAGGTTCTGAATGTTGCGATTGCGATTATTCGACCTATCCGGTCGTCGGGTACCATTGCTAGATGGTCACTTCGATTAGTACAGAAATTGGTTCCTGTGCTACCGGCTTAGGTTCGAACCTGCGGGGTCACACACATTAGAGGTTCCTTTCTGATCTGATGGCTGATTATGAGTCTTATCTATCTGGAACTCTATGATTGAGAATTAGGATTCTCTAATCATGAGTTCCACACATTTTGGGTACCGGGGTCAAAATTTTGAATTTCGAATTTTGAATTTGAAATTTGAACTCTTTGATCAGGGTTTCATATCGATGGTCTCTGATGCCTGATTGCCCATCGGATTTGGACTCAACATTTATGAGAGGTTTAATTAGTGATTTAATCACTAATTAACTCAATTTGATTGAGTAATTATTTTTGGATCAAGTCCAATTGAATTGGATTCAGTTTGGATTGACCCGATTAGGTTAAATGTTGACCTAATCGCTAAGGTGGTTTAGTCCCTGATTTGATCAGGGGTTAGGTTTAGTTAATTCCTGATTTGATTAGAATTTTATTAAGCCTAATTAAGCTTAATTATGTTGGATTTAATTTGGTCTAATTGTGCTCAACCTATTTTAAACTAGGTTGGCTCAATTTGAATCAAACCACCTTGTTTTAAATTCCCTGCGTCACCCAACTTCCTTGCACCCATTTGAATTCACGAGAAGAAACTTCTCGTGAAATTTTTCTCACGTAAAACCCTTCCCCACGTCCTCATTTGTGTGCCATATGGATGGATAAATTAATTAGTTAGCCATTCAAATTCAAAGCATGTTTGAATTTGAATGGATAACTTATCACTTGCCCTTTCATCCTTATCCATTTTGTGCGCCACATTACTTACACGAGAAAAGGTTTCTCGTGAAAATTTTTCACGCACAAAGAGCCACGTCCCTTCTCTTCTCACGCCCAAAAGGATAGGGATAAGTTGGTTTTCGTTTGAATTCAAATTTGATTTGAATTCAAATGTGTAACCTCTTGTCTTTATCCTCTCACGCGGATAAGACACGTTCGATGTTGTTTTAAAAAGAGGAGAAAAGTGGGACGTGCGTAGAAAAATTAGGAGAGAAACTTTGGGGTGTGAGGAAGGCTTCTGCACAAGGTGAAGGTCCAAAACCTTCCGAGAGAAAAAGAAAGAAAAGAGAGAAAATTGGGCGCAGGGTTTTTGGTGTGTACCCTAGGGTTTCTACCTAGGGTTCGGGAAGTGAGATTGGTGTGCCACGAGTGTCGTGAGTCCACCAAATTTCAGAGAGAGATCCATCAGCCTCTCAAGTAACTGTGCAGATGATCCAGAGCATCCGAGAAGTCAGCACACATCGATCGAAGGAGTTCGATCAACATCTGCCATCAAAGGGTGAAATCACGAACTAGCATTCGTGAGGAGCTGATCAGACGGGAGCTTTGTGTGGACGATCCACAGAGGTCAGACAATTGGGTTGCTGTGATGTGACGATCAGAGCCCTCCGACGGTGATCAGATTACGATGATCGACTACCCGCAAAAGGTGATGTGTTCTGAACACAGTACTGTAAAACGTTTACTGATTCAAATTTGAATTTCAAATTTAAATGCATGCTGTTGTATCATATTTAGATCCTAGTGTAGGGTTAATTAGTATTAATTAATGAGATTAATTAATAATTCCACTGTAAAATAGTAATTTTGAAAAAGTTTTAAAATTACCATTTTGCCCCTGCACTAAATTTTCGCTTCAATCACATCTCCCCGTCAAACACCCCGACCGAACTCCGATCGATAGGCCTGGACCCCCTGACAGGCCGCAGCAACGGCCACGACTCTGCCCCACCTCCTGCGATGGATTCCACATGGCTCCATCACTCCCTGACAGGCCGTAATAGTGACCATGATTCTGCTCCACTTCCTGCGATGGATACCGCACGATTCTTTCATTCTCTGGCAAGTCACGACAACGGACGCCACTCCGCTCCCCGTGGCGGACTCCACGTGGCACATCCCGGTGATAGCCACGGGTCCACTCCACTACTCTCTGCAATAAATTTCCCTGACTTTGGGCAGCCCATTGCCAGACAGTTACAGGCATCGCTATCAGTTTGTTGCCCCCTCCATCTATAAAAAGAGGACCCCAGATACGTTATTCTATAAGCTCTCATTTTTACCTAGAAACTCTGCTAAAATTTTTGTTCAAGCACTCCATTCTTATTGAGGCAGAGAACTGATTTGAACGTCGGAGGGTCTTGTCGGAGCAACCCCACCTCCGGTTTAGACTTCTTTTGTAGGTCCCGGGGGCGACCGCGACTCCAGCTTCTCCGGTGCAAGCGAATTTTTGCACCAACAGAATTGGTGCTAGAGGAAGGGCTGTGTCTTCGCAGTACCCTTGTTCTTAAAGGAGTGCTCAATGGGACTGCCCCCGGGCATCTTTTCTCTTGCCCTCTCCTCCTTCCTCCACTTGGTCTTTGCCCGATGCCTCCCCGCAAGGCATCCATGCAACGATCTATGGCCTCCGCGGCCAGATCTCAGGCTCCAGCCTCACCTCCAGTTTCCCAGCCTCCTCCTCCTCCGCAACGGCAGTCGGCACGAAGCAATTTGATCTGCTGGCACAACAGGTTAGAGGCCTCACTGAAGCTGTGCAGGCCATGCAGCAGTAACAGCAGCCGCAGGCATCAGTGCGCCTGGAAAGAGTGTCACCGGAACACCAGAATCCGATGGTGGGGCGGGCCACGTGGGCCAGCCGCCCCATCTTTCCTGAGAAGATGAACCCGAGGGTGGAGAGCCCTCAATCGGATCATGACTCCACCCCTGGAAGATCCCTGCCCCCATTCTGCCAGAGGACCCTCGAGACCCGAAGTCGGGAGGATTTCCTGGACTGGAGACTCCAGGAGATGAACCGATGGATCGAAGAACTCCGCCACGCTCCCCCCGCTTATGGTGAGGATATTTGCACTGACCCTCCCTTCTCTCAAATGATCATGCAGGAACCGATCCCGCCAAACTTCAAACTCCCCCAGTTCGAAAGCTACGATGGGACTTCGGACCCAGTTGATCATCTGGAGGCCTTCCGGACGATGATGCTGCTTCATGGTGCACCCGACGCCATTCTGTGTCGGGCCTTCCCATCCACCTTGAAGGGAGCGACGAGAAACTGGTACTCGACGCTGAAGTCGGGTACCATCTTTTCCTTCGATCAGATGAGTCACCAATTTGTGGCCCATTTCATCGCAGCCGGTGCCCTCAGAAGGGTTCGGAGTCCCTCATTAATATCAAGCAGAGGGAGAGGGAGTCCATCTGGGCCTACATCAACCGTTTCAATGTTGCAGTGCTGGAGGTCCAGAATTTGGACCAATCGATAGCAATGGCCGCTCTGAAGGACGGCCTTCAGAAGAATGACCTTTTGTTCTCCCTGGAGAAGAAGTACCCCAGGGATTTTGCTGATTTGTTGGCTCGGGCTGAAGGGTACGCCCGAGCGGAGAAAGCCTTCAAAATGAAGGATGAGGAGACCGCGAGAGAGCGGCAGGCGGGAGACTCGAGTAAGCCCGCAGTCGAAAAAAGGCTAAGAGAAGCTTGGCCGCATTCTCGATCCCCTCCTAGGCACAAGTGTGTCCATACTCCTCCTCGGGTATGTAGGCAGAGAAGCCCGGACCACGGAGTCCGGCGGGGTTCTCCATCGGAAAGATTCCGCAACTACACCCCCTCAATGCCTCGAAGACCCAAGTACTGATGGAGGTCAGGGAGCAGCTCGCTAGGCCAGAGAGGATGCGCACACACCCCGGGAAGCACAACCCCAACAAGTTCTGTCTCTACCATCGCGACCACGGCCACGACACGGAGGAATGCATCCAGCTCCGAGATGAGATCGAGGAGCTCATCCGGCAAGGCCGACTTGATAGGTTCATTCGACGTCGGCCTGAGGGTAGAGAAGATCGGCCAAGGGCCCTGCCGCAACCTAAACCGCCAAGGAGGGAGGAGCAGCATGGAGATCGGACTCCAATCGTGACCATCGACTCCATCACTGGAGGCCTCAAAGAGGAGCAGACCTTCCACAACCATGGAACTCAGGAAACCTGTAAATGTACTACTCACGACTCTACTTTGACTCAAAATTCCTTTCGACTTTGCATGTCTTTCCCTTTCGGCATGGACTTGTTACGATTGGGGGCGACCCCTTCAAACAATTATAACAAAGTCATGTTAGGAACAGGAGGAGAACCTCATCCTAACATGAGTGAAATGAAAGTCTGATTATTTTAAGGTTGGACCGGGGGAGAGGCTCATATAACGGCCCTTGAGTGCCCCCGCAGCCATGTCAGAGACAGGAGGAGAACCTCGCCCTAACATGAGCAAAGTCAAAGGCCCGGTTCTCCTAGACCGGATGGGGGGAAGGCCCTTCAACGCCCTTACGCACCCCCACAGCCACGTTAGGGACAGGAGGAGAACCTCGCCCTAACGTGAGCAAAGTCAAAGGCCTGGTTCTTTTAGACTGGATGGGGGGAGAGGCCCTACAACGCCCTTATGCACCCCCACGGCCACGTCAGGGACAGGAGGAGGACCTCGCCCTAATGTGAGCAAAGTCGAAGGCCCGATTCTTCTTAGACCGGATGGGGGGAGAGGCCAAACAGCACCCACCTGTGCCCCCACAGCCATGTTAGGGACAGGAGGAGAACCTCGTCCTAATATGAGCAAAGTCGAAGGCCTGGTTCTTTTAGATCGGATGGGGGGAGAGGCCCTTGCGACGACCCCTATGTGCCCCCACAGCCCCATTGGGAACAGGATGGGAACCTCGTCCTAACCCGAACTGAGATCGACCACGTCAAGGACAGAGGGGGAACCTCATCCTAATGATGACAAAGACCCGACTGCCCAATGAAATTGGATAAGGGGAAAAGTCCCCTCAATGGCACCTCTACACTTCTACGCGACCCCTTAAAAAGCAAGAAGAGGACCCTCACTCAAAAGGAGGAGGATAATTGAAAAGGAAAGCAATGAATTACGTCGGCAGCAGATGGGAAACAAACCACACCAGGGACCTAAGGAACCTCGTCTCAACAAAGATGGGAAGTTCCTACCAAACATCCCCGGCCTCTAAGAAAGCTCTCGACACAGATCAAGAAAACAGCGATACCTTCGAGGCGATGTGGAGTCCGGACCACCAAGCTCGAGCCTATGCCCACGGACGATGAGAAAAGCAAATCGGCGTGGCGATGATTGGGCATCTCCAGACGACATCGACGTCGGGCTAGTCTTAAAGACAAAAGGAATTCGACGGGCGACAACTTAATACAGCACGCAGACGAGGTAACACAAAATTCCCTTTTCATTTCATTCACAAAGAGTACACTACAAAGCCCAGCAGGCTAAAGAAAGAAGAGCAAAATGACAAAAGCAAGACAAAACAACAAAAGAGAAAATGTACGCATGGAAAGACGGAAGGCCAAAGAGAGCCCTAGGGAAGCTCTACTCCTCCTAACCTCGAATTATCTACTTCACCCCTTATCCAGAACTGCCTCAGATTTTCAACTTCTTCTTCTAGCTCTCTCTTTTTCAGCAGCGCATCCTGGAGCGCCCAACGGAGTCGCTGGCTTTCGTTCTCCGCCTCTCGACGCCTCTTTCTCAGGACCTCGAATTCTGCCTCCGCATCCTTGATGGCCTGCTGCTCGCATGCCAGCTGGATCTTCAATTGCTGTAGCTCAGCCGTCCTCTCCCCAAGGGCGACAGAAAGCCCTTCGGTAATTCTTCTTAGGGACTGGAGTTCATTGGAATCCCGAGAAGAAGCGAGCTGAGCCCTGTCAGCCAGCTGCCCTTGAAGATGGACGACTTCGTCGGCCGCCACCCTGAGTCTCCCTTTATATTCGTCCACCTGCCTGCGCCAGCCGGCCCGATGCACGTCATAGCTCACCTCGGCATCCTGAAGCTGCTGCTGAAGGTTGGAGACTTTCTTCGACCACTCCTGATCACCGTCGGCTCGAGCCAAGAGCCGGGACGAGCTTCCCTCCAGCTGGCCAATCCTCTCCTGTGCAGCTGACAGTTCCACCTTGAGAGAATTGATCTTGGCAGCTTGAGCTCAAATTCGATCGCTGGCGCTCTTCTTGTGTTCCTCGAGCTCCCTCGCAAAGTTTGCCTTCCTCCGACTGTACTCCATGATCCCCTTCACGTGGAGATTTCGAAAGTGGGTGGCCTTCGAGGTGGCTTCAGAGTAACCCTCCCTTAACCTGCGAAGCTCGCCTTCCATCTTCTTCGACCCTTTTGTCAAATGAAGAACTTCCTTCTTCAGCCACTGGATCATGGACTTCAGCGGAATCCCCTGGGGCAGGGGAAGTGCTACGGCAGGACACTGCTATCAAGAGACAAAAGCGTCAAGGCGCATCTTGTTGCAGAAAGAAAAACAAAAAAGAGAAAGGAAGAAGCCATCCACGATGAAAAATTCAACTTTGTTGATAGAATGTTTCTTAAAGACAAAAGGAAAAGAAAAAATTGCAAAAAAAAAAAAAAATATATATATATATATACAAGGTCGAAGGTCTCAGACCTCTGCAGTAGGAGTTGGGGAGCTCGGTGTCCCTGGAAGGGAGGCTGCGGCAGCAGTAGCGGCAGAAGAGGGACCGGCCTCATCTTCAGACTCCTCGCCCAAGAAGCTGGGGTCGAGCTCGAGAAATTTCCTGGCCACCTTCTCCTGGCAGAGCTCGAACCCCTTGATGAATGCTTCCTGGCCGAATCGGACGTTCAGGCCTCTCATCTCTGCAGAGGCCTTAAACTCCTCTACCGCAAGACCCCTGACCTCCGAGACCAGGACCGGAATCTGTTCCGCCAAATTGGCGACCTCAGCCTTCGCCTTTCTCACCGTCTCCTCCAAGGTCTGCTTCTCTTCCTCTCGGGCCTGCTTTTCTTTCTCCAGGGCCTCCTGGAGGGCAACTACTTCAACGGCCTTTTCTTTGAGGCGGGCGACCTCAGCCCGACGATGCTCCTCCGCCTGGATGGCATCCCTCCTCGCCCGATTCATCACCTCGATGTTGGCAAGGAGCTGGTGCCCAATCTGCAAGGGAGGCTAGGGGATCAGAATGAGGGTACCAATTAAATGAAGACTTGTTTATCTCGAGAAAGGACCCTAGGGAGTCCCAAACCCGCTGCTCAGGATCAACGCGGTCGATCCTCTCGAAGACTTCAGGCAGAATGCAGCCATCGATCAACCACTTGATCAAGTCCCTGTCATTGAAGGGATTCTCTGGCTCCTCTTCGGAACCAAGGGGCTCTTCAACGATGGCTCGACAACTACTCCCCCTGCGGGCTGCCGACTTCTTCCTCATCCCCCTCTCGACTCCGGGCACCTCCATGGAACGGGCCCCCAAAATGGGAGCCCTAGTCGGTGGACTCCTTGAAGAGGCCCGGGGGGCCGTTGGTTCGGCATCCGAAGGGACGTCGATCGCGAGAGCCGCCTGGGCAGGCGTGGTCGAGCTCGTCTCCTCCACCCTGGCCTTCTTTGCTGATCCGGAGGCCGTGGCACCTTTCCTTTTATGGGCCTTGAGGCCCCTAGCGAGCATCCGTGCTGCTTCGACGTCCATTCCTAAAAAAAAAAAAAAAGAGAGAAGAAAAGAAAAAAAAAATCAAAAATTAGTAATGGGGTAAAAAAGGAAGAAGTGACACGCAAAAAAAAAAAAAAAAAAAAGAGAAAGCAAGAAGAAGAAGAAGAAAGACGGAAGAAAAGAAGAGAAAAGAAAAGATGAAGTACTCGCAGGATCCTGGGGGCTCAAGCCGATGTTGAACAAGAATTGCTCCCTCAAAAGGTTGGGAAGGGAAGGAGCGGAATAGTCAAGAAGCTTCCGGACGGCCTGGAGGTCGTCCTCCCCCAAGCTGGGAGCCCGACGGATGGAGTCCCTCAGAGAGCCCCAAGGGGGCAGGCCCAGCCTCAAAGTTGGGTAGTGGATGAAGAGGTATTTCTCCTTCCAGTTGTGGATTGAAGAGGGAGCCCCTTTCAACAACCCCTTCTTGCCGAACTGAGGGGAGAAATACCACCAGTCCTTCGCCGAAGGGTGACGCTTGAAGGTATAGAAGTGCCTAAACAGAGAGAGGGATGGCTGAACCTCAACTACATGACAAAGGGAGAAGAACCCTATCAAAAACCTAAAAGAATTCAGAGCAACTGAAGCTAAAGAGATATCTAAGAAGCAGAAAAGGGCGACGACAAAGGATGGGAGCGGAAGCCAGAGTCCAGCACGGAACACCTCCTGATACAGGCAGAAACGATCGGGTGGGGGAGTGCTAGCCCGGTCGGAGGGGCCAGGAAGCTCCAGGTCATACTCCGGAGGAACTCCATACTGAACCCTTATCAGTAGGAGTTCATCTGAAGTCAGGGAACAGGGAATAGCACCCGACGCAAAAATCGGGCGAAGCCCGATCCCAAGAGTGGGTTCGTCTACAGGATGGGGCTCTTGGGGGGCTGAGGTGGAAGAACTCCCGGAACCGCTAGAGGTGGAGGTGCCGGAAGACATTTCGAACGACTTCAAATAAAGACCCTAAAGATTTCAAAGAAAATAGATGGACAAAGGATGAGAGGTTGCGGGAGACCAACTCAGAGGAACGCAACAGAAGAAAATGGAGGAGAAAAGGCCCCTAAATGGCAAGAAAAAAAAGCGAAGGTTCTGGGACTAACCTAGATCATCCTGAAGAATGCAGAGGGGCAAGGACAGGGATGACTCGAAGGATGCCTAGGGTAAAGAAGACGCCAAGGAGGGTCAGGACTCTCGGAGAAAAGGCGGATGCCAATAGAACTTTCAGGCGGAAAGGCGGGTTTAAATAGACCCTGGGATCTGACGCCATAATAATCGCGAATCCTCCAGGCCAACCCGCGCTTGACACGTGTCCCACTCACCATGGTGGGCAGCTAAAAGTGGCTGACAGCTGACGGGGCCATTACTACATCATACTTGGGCCAGCGTACCAGTGGGAATTTTGAAAGGTCCCTTCGGATCGCCCCGATTCGAAAAGACTCCAGCACGTGCGTATTTAATGATAAAATATCTGGAGGCGATCGTGCACAGGATTCAAGGGGATAACTTTGACTGCAAAAATTTCTCTGTTCTTCCTTCATTCAAAATTCGAACTCGGAAGTAGGGGGACTAGTGTTGGGTATAAAATACCCCCCAACCGAAGTTCGTGATGGGAGTGACCCTTCGGGGATCCAACTGACTTTCGACCTCCGACAACGTCTCTTCAAACCTCCTGGGCGGCCGAGCCTCCACCACACTCCCAAGTTTTGCCGACGGGCAGGACCCCGCCAGCATCGACTGGATTCTTCGCGATGTCCGAACTCCTACGGGAGCCGGACCTCGCTCACGACTTCACCTGCAGGCTCCGCATGGACTCCTATGAGAGCCGGACTCCGCCCACGACTCGTGCTGCATGTAAACTTCGTCCGGACTCCTACGGGAGTCGGACATCATCCCTGACTCTAATTGCAGGTAAACTTCGTCCGGACTCCTACAGGAGCCGGACTTCGTCCCTGACTCTAATTGCAGGTAAACTTCATCCGGACTCCTACGAGAGTCGGACCTCGCCCACGACGTCACCCGCAGGCTTCACCCGGGCTCCTACGGGAGTCGGACTCCGCCCATGACTCCAGCTGTAGGAGACTTCGCCCGGACTCCTACGGGAGCCGGATCTCATCCCCAACTTTGAATGCAAAAAGGCTCCACCCGGACTCCTACGGGAGCCGAACCTCGCCCACGACTTCACCTGCAGGCTCCGTATGGACTCCTACAGGAGCCGGACTCCGCCCATGACTCGAGCTGCAGGTAAACTTCGTCTGGACTCCTTCAGGAGCCGGACTTCATCCGTGACTCTAATTGAAGGTAGACTTCATCCGGACTCCCACGAGAGCTGGACTTCACCCCTGACTGTGATTACAGGTAGACTTCGCCTGAGCTCCTACGGGAGTCGGATCTCATCCCCAACTCCGAATGCAGAAAGGCTCCGCCCAGACTCCTACGGGAGCTGGACCTCGCCCACGACTTCACCTGCAGGCTCCGCATGGACTCCTATGGGAGCCGGACTCCGTCCATGATTCGAGCTGCAGGCAAACTTCGTCCGGACTCCTACGGGAGCCGGACTTCGTCCGTGACTCTAATTGAAGGTAGACTTCGCCCGGCCTCCCACGGGAGCCGGACTTCACCCCTGACTGTGATTACAGGTAGACTTCGCCCGAGCTCCTACGGGAGCCGGATCTCGTCCCTAACTTCGAACGCAGAAAGGCTCCGCCCGGACTCCTACAGGAGCCGGACCTCACCCACGACTTCACCTGCAGGCTCCGCCCGGGCTCCTACGGGAGCCGAACTCCGCCCACGACTCGAGCTGCAGGTAGACTTTGCCCGGGCTCCTACAGGAGCCGGATCTCGTCCCCGACTTCAACGGAAAGAAAACTCCATCCGGGCTCCTGCGAGAGCCGTACTCCAAGCTCCTCTCAGATGGGTAGCCAGTCACATCTTCCCGTCAAACACCCCGGCCGAACTCCGGTCGATAGGCCTAGACCCCCTGGCAGGCCGCAGCAACGGCCACGACTCCGTCCCACCTCCTGTGATGGATTCCACGTGGCTCCATCACTCCCTGACAGGCAGTAATAATGACCACGATCCTGCTCCACTTCTTGCGATGGATACCGCGTGATTCTTCCATTCTCTGGCAAGTCACGACAACAGATGCCGCTCCGCTCCCCGTGGCAGACTCCACGTGGCACGTCCCAGTGATAGCCATGGGTCTGCTCCACTACTCTCCGCAACAAATTTCTTCTGACTCTGGGCGGCCCACTGCCAGACGGTTACAGGCATCGCTATCAGTTTGTTGCCCCCTCCACCTATAAAAAGGGGACCCCAGATACGTTATTCTATAAGCTCTCATTTTTACCTAGAAACTCTGCTAAAATTTTCATTCGAGCACTCCATTCTTGTTGAGGCAGAGAGCTGACTTGAGCGTCGAAGGGTCTTGCTGGAGCAACCCCACCTCCAGTTTAGACTTCTTTTGCAGGTCCCGGTGGCGACCGTGACTCCAGCTTCTCCGGCGCAAGCGGATTTTTGCACCAACAATTTCATCTATCAAATTAATTATCAAATAATTTTTCTCCTTTTAAGTATATTTTGAGGCATTAAAAATATTAATTTTCACCTTGTGATCCTCAAAAGAAATATCCATAGCTCCTGTTTTAAAATTGATGTTGGTATTGGCATTGGCAATGGCTAGGAATGGACTATCAAAATTATGAGATTTTGATTCAGCTCTTGGGATGGTTCTATATCAAGTACAAAGAAGTCTACTAGAAAATGATATTGATTCACTCTAATTAAGACATCCTCAATCAAACCATATGACGTCTTTATAGATTTATTGGCTAATTACCGAACAATTGATGTTGATTTTAATTTTTCAATCCTAAATTCTTCGTAGACCGAAACTGGAAGTAGGTTGACACTAGCTCCTAAGTCTAATGGGACTCGATCAAAGGTGATGCCTCCTATAACACATGAAATCAAAGGAGCACTAGAATCTTTCATTTTCTGAGGTAATGGATTCAACAGGACTGCATTAACATCCTCAGATAGCACAATTCTTTCTATTTTTCATGGCTCATGCTTTTGGGTGCAAAGTTCTTTAAGAAATTTAGCATAAGCTGGGACATATTGAATTACAATGAGGAGGGGTAGATTAATGTGAACTTGCTTAAACAACTCTATTAGTTTCTCGTTGTGTGCTCCTTGTTTTTTACGAGAAGAATCAGCTTCTAGGGCTGAAGAGAATGGGACTCTTGGTTTAAATGTCTTGGGTAACTCATTCACTCTCTTCTTTTCTTTATCTTTTTCACTCAGATCAGTAACAATCTTGAGCTCAAGTTTTTCTATTGGGTTAGTCTCAGTACTAATCTCTTTTTTCAAATTTTTATTTTGACTAGCATCAGTACTATGTTGGGAATAGTATCCCAAAGTCAATCATCAGCCTATTGATGGTTGTGCTCTTTGTTGTATTAGTACATAAATCATAAATAAATAAAAGTTATTTTGATATTTTTCATCACAAATTGTCATCTTCTAATGAACTCCTGTATCGTGGTGAAGTCCTTAGGACTATTTTGACTCGATAAAAGAAGATTTATCATTTAGTCCTTAAACCTGTTCGCGACCAAATGATACGTTGTTATCAAGAATAATATGTTTATCGAGCATAGGTCATTGTGTGCCATATAGGTTGGTTGTCCTCTTAACCAAGGAGTATGGAGATACTGGTATGGCATACAGGTGAGATGTAAGGGTACATCTGCACTGAACATGACCAACTCCGGAGCTATCTCTGCTGTCAAGATTTGCTCCGATGGGATATGGGTATAAATATCCCTCCGACCTGAGACCGCCACAGTGACTTGCAAGCAACTCAATGCACTTAGGCACTGGACTACCTGAATTTCTAATTCAGTGACAGAAGGCTGCTGGGTGTAGTCAAGTACTTGACTTGTCAGTGCGTGTGTCAAGATGAGATTGACCACTCAAATTCAAGAGCTGTGTACAGTCATGTTTTAATTTAGCAAAACCTTGGCCAGGATAGTCCTAGTGAAAAGTCACAGGACTGTTTGAGTTGAGCACAATTCAGATGATCTAATTAGGGTTGACAGTTTAACCCTGAGTCATCCTAAACACAGGGGTCAAAAGGGATGAATTATACAGTAACCATATTCACATAGGTTCTGAGTGTTGTGATTGCAACTATTCGACCTATCCGAATATCGGGTACCATTGCTAGATGGTCACTTCGATTAGTACAGGAATTGGTTCCTGTGCTACCGGCTTAGGTTCGAACTTGCGGGGTCACACACATTAGAGGTTCCTATCTGATCTGATGGCTGATAAAGAGTCCTAATATTCATGGACTATGAGTTCTATGTGTCTGAGACTCTGTGATCGAGAATCAAGATTCTCTGATCATGAGTCCCACACATTTTGGGTACCGGGGTCAAGAGTCCCACTGGTTTGGGGCTCTTCGATCAAGGTTTCATATTGATGGACTTTGATACCCGATTGCCCATTGGATTTGGACTCAATATTTATGAGAGATTTAATTAGTAATTTGATCACTAATTAACTCAATTTGATTGAGTAATTATTTTTGGATCAAGTCCAATTGAATTGGATTCAATTGGGTTTGACCCGATTAGGTTAAGAGTTGACCTAATCGTCAAGATGGTTTGGTCCCTGATTTGATCAGGGGTTGGGCTTAATCAATTCTAGATTTGATTAAGATTTTATTGAGCCTAATTAAGCCTAATTAAGTTGGGTTTAAATTAGTCTAATTGGACCTAACTTATTTGGTTCAATTAGGTTGGTTTAAATAATGAAACCACCTTGACCCAAACTCCCTGTGCCACCTCACATCCACTGCACCCATTTGAATTTATGAGAAGAAACTTCTCATGAATTTTCTCTCACACAAAGCCCTCCTCACGCCCACTCTTGTGCGCCAATCTTTGGATAAAGATGATTAGTTAGCCATTCAAATTCAAAGCGTGTTTGAATTTGAATGGATAATTTATCTCTTGCGCCTACATGACATGATCCACTTTAGCGCCCCATATCTCACACGAGAAAGAGTTTCTCGTGAAACCTTTCCATGCACAAAGCTGCCTCACACCTATTCTCACGCCCAAGTGGATAGGGATGAGTTGGTTTTCATTTGAATTCAAATTTGATTTGAATTCAAATGTGTAACCACTTGTCTTTATCTTCTCACGCGGATAAGACACGTTCGACGTTGTTTTAAAAAGAGGAGAAGGATGGGGTGTGCATAGAAAATTTTTGAGAAAGAAAGTGGGGCATGAGGAAGCCTTGTGCACAAGGTGAAGGTCCAAAACCTTCCTAGAGAAAAAGAAAGAAAAGAAAGAAGAAAGGGCACAGAGTTTTTTTTCTTAATGTACCCTAGGGTTTCAGCCTGGGATTCAGAAAGTGAGAAGGTGAGCTACGAGTGTCGTGAGCCCACCAAATTTTAGAAAGATCTTCAACATCCTCTCAAGCATGTCTGCTGACAATCTAAAGTATTTGAAGAATCGACAAACATCGATCGAAGGAGTTCGATCAGCATCAGTCGTCAAAAGAGCTCTACAATGAGCTAGCACTCGTGAGGAGCCGATCAGATCGGAAGCCTCATGTGGATGATCTGTAGAGGCCAGACATCCTATGTGGCTGCATTGCGGTGATTAGAGCCTCCTGACGGTGATCATATTGTAGAGATCGACTACCTGCATAAAGGTATTGTGTTCTGAACATATTACAGTAAAGTGTTTACTGTTCAAATTTGAATTTCGAATTTAAATGCATGCATGCTGTATATCATATTTAGATCCTAGTGTAGGGTAAATACATGTTAATTAATTAGATTAATTAATATTTTCTACTGTAAAATCATAATTTTGAAAAGTTTTAAAATTATCGTTTTACCCCTGCACTAAATTTCGCTTCAAATGGTATCAGAGCAGGTTCTAAGATATGATATATGAATTTGCATGCATAGATTAAGTTGTAATCTAAAAGTTTAAATTTGAAATTTGAAATTCAAAATTCAAAATTTTAATTTTGAAAGTTGTTCGAAATTCAAAATTCAAACATTTGAAATTCAAAATTTGAAATTTGAAATTTAAAATTCAAAATTTAAAATTCAAAAATTTGAAATTCAAAATTTGAAATTTAAAATTTAAAATTTGATTGAAATTTTAAATTTGAAATTCAAATTTTAAAATTCAAAATTTGAAATTCAAAAATTTGAATTTTGAAATTTGAAATTTGTTTGAAATTTGAAATTCAAAATTTAAAATTTGAAATTTGAAATTTGAAATTTAAATTTTAAAATTGGTATATTTAGATATACTTGATCCAAGTAGCAAGTAATCGAATTGGGTTGGTTGTCATGACCATCCGGTCATAGGAGAAAAGTAAGATTTAAAGGCCCTCTCCTCCCATTCGATGGGATCTCCTATGGCGGTAGGGGTGCCACTGTAATTATATCCCATGCAAATGAAGCAGTGAAAGAACTTAATTGTAAAAATTCAATTGTAAAATTTATCATGAATGTGTTACATTAGATCTAAAGCAATATTCATGATTTATTTTGATTGAGTTATTTTCTGTTATGTAATTAGCAATAGGATTGCTATTTATGAAATGTGCTGATCTATTTGTAAAATGAGTCAACATATTTGATGAACAAAAAAATAAAACCTTTCAAATTTGAAAATTATTTTCGAAAAGCCAAACCCTGATCCATCAGCCCAAATACTTAATTAAAAGAATTAAGTGTTGTCAAGTTGGTCTAGAATTGTGAATTAAGATCTAAGACAATTGCATAAACTTGTGGGTCAATGGGTTAGATGGATTAGGTCCATAATTGGGTTAGACCTAAGGTTAGCTTAAAGAAATGGACTAAATTAGAGTAATTGGTCAAATCTAATCAAAAGTTGAATTAAATTAGGTCAAGGACACTCTAAACTCAACTCCAATAGTTGTAGTTGAATGGGTCCATATCTTTAACTAGACCAAGATGGACTTAATTCATGGCTATGCGGTGGAACCCTATTTACTAAGTTAATCAAATTAAAACTAATGAACCGGTTGGTGTCTAAGGTAAGTTCGGCAGTTTGACCAGTGGTTCTTAAGTGGGAGCTACTCGCATTGATTCGATCTCTGACGAGTTAATGGCTTATCCCCACCATTGATCTCACTTACCTGGCCAACCTGGTGAGTTAAGTTTTTGATTAGATCACTTGGTGATTAGGACTCACCCATGTCATTAGGTAAATCAGTGTGATTGATTTAGGTGCTCCTAATGCCAACTTTAATTAAATCTTTTTTTAATCTGACTTGGTGAAGTCAGTGAGAGGATTGAAATTGGCTGAAAATTTATTCTCTTCTATCCTTTAATAAAATCCTCAAAAATTATTAGGTCCTAAAAATGATTAAGTTATAGTGATAACTAAGTCATAGCCTCCCATTAAGTGTGTGATAATGAGTCCATTGGTTTAATAATCATTGGAGGCCCAAAGGCCTGGTGCTTATTAAGTAATAGAATTATCATTCATAGTATGATAATTTGGTTTGAGTCTTTCTGATGGTGGTTAGGTTGGCCGGCCAAAGTCGGGCCTGATCATTTATTGGTCTGATTCACCAAATCAAGTCATGTTAATGGTTGGACCTAACCAGATCTTTTCAGTGGAGGCCAAAGCCTACTGATTAGGTTCTGGGGCAAAATTGATTACTAGAAGTTATTTAGAGAAACAACTAGTTATGAACCTACCCATAGATGCACATGGGTTGACCAACCAAAGTTGGGCTCGTGTGTAGTCTGTGTGGATTCTAGTACCCACTAAGGAATTAAAGTAATTCCTCGAATTGGAAGTTAAGGCTACCAGTTTGTAAAACTATTGAGAGAAACTTTAGACTAAAGTCCAAGTCTTTAGTATTAATAATTTATGTACTAATAGAGGTCTGATTTTCTTTTATGCAGCTATGGCCACTACCCTGTCACTCCAGTCATTATTAGATAATGACAAGCTCATGGGACCTAATTTTGATAGTTGGTATCGAAAATTAAAAATCATCCTTGAGCATGAGTGGATCCTTTATGTAGTAACGGATCCGGCACCAAAGGAGCTAGCCCTGAACGCTAGAGGCACGGTCCGAGACACTTACCAGAAGTGGCTCAATGATCGCACCACCGTTCGGTGTATAATGTTGGTGGTAATGAATGATGAGTTTAGCCACAGGTTCGAGAATGTCCAGCCGCAGGAGATGTTTCAAATGTTGAATGACTCCTTTGGCATGCTTGACGACGTTGAAAGGCACAAAACTAGTTGTGCCATTTTCAATGCTCGGATGAGGGATGGGGCCTCAATCACCGATCATGTACTATACATGATCGAAATGATTGAGTGCCTAAGTAAACTGGACTTTCTCCTGCATGAGCAGCTCGGTAAGGATGCGATCCTTAATTCATTACCCAAGTCCTTCCTCCCCTTTCTTACTCATTTTCGAATGACAAAGCCTGCAGTGAACTACCATGGCTTGTTGGGGTTGCTGTAGAACTTTGAGAAGGACCACCAGCTCCATAAGGAGTCGGTGAATATTGTGGGAGGGTCTTTTTCTGATCGTCGATCCTTTAAGAAAGGGAAGAAGAACAAGAAGAAGAAGAACAAGAAGGTGCAGCCGCATGCTGGGACATTTGCACAGGGTCAGACCAAGAAGCGCAAGCCCGACCAGAGCCAGGCGGAGTGCTTCTTTTGCAAGAAGTACAAGCACTGGAAGAGGAACTGTCCTCTATACATTGCCTCCCTGGACCCAAACAGGCCGAAGAAGAAGCAAGGTAATTATATGATAACACCTTGCAACTTTTCCATTTGTGATACTACTGCCTGGATATTGGATACCGGAAGCCCTTATCATATTTGCAATTCGATGCAAGGTCTACAGGTCAGTAGGAGATTTGATAACGGCGAGAGGTTCCTGAACATTAGAGATGGAAGCAAAGTTCCAATTCTAACTTTAGGAATCATGAACCTTGTAATCAATTCTCGTAATGTAATTTTGAGTGAATGTCACTATTGTCCAAGTTTTTTATTAAATATTATTTCTGTAGGTCTTTTGGCCATGTACGGTTATCAATTTTTAATAAAAGAAAATGTTTGCAATATCATTTTGAATGGTGTTACAATGTTTGTTAGACAAATAAATAATAAAATTTACTTACTGTCACAACCTGTTAATGTGGTTCAAACCTCTGATAAATGCCCTAGAATAGATAATATGTCAGAAGTCTACCTTTGGCACTGTAGGCTAGGTCATATCAATAAGAACAGGATAAACAGGTTGGCTCAAGAAGAAATTCTTGAAGTTGGTGATTGTGAATCACTTCCAACCTATGAGTTCTGTCTTCTTGGAAAGATGACCAAGTTATATTTTACTAGAAAAGATGAGCAAGCCAGTGAACTCTTGGGTCTGGTACATTCTAATGTATGTGGACCCATGAGCTCAAGTACAAGAGGTGGATATTTCTACTTCATAACCTTCACAGACGACCTATCGAGGTATGGGTATGTCTATTTAATGAAGCATAAGTCAAAGTCGTTTGAAATGTTCAAACTATTTTGAAATGAGGTAGAAAAATAAATTGGAAAGTGTATTAAAACTCTTCGATCTGATCGAGGAGGTGAATACCTTTCTAACGAGTTTTTGACATATTTAGGGGAGAATGTGATTCTCTCTCAGTGGACTCCTCCTGGAACACCACAGCATAATGGTGTGTATGAAAGGAGGAATCGGACCTTGTTAGACATGGTCCGATCCATGATGGGGTTTGTTGGTCTACCAATCTTCCTCTGGGGATATGCGCTCGAATTGGCTTATTACCTTCTAAATAGGGTTCCGAGTAAGTCTGTAACCAAAATGCCATATGAGATATGGATAGGACGTAAGCCAGTACTCTCGCACCTAAGGGTTTGGGGGTGTCCGGCTTATATTAAACATTTAATTATGGACAAGCTTGAACCTAGGTCTGACAAGTGTAATTTCATAGGGTACCCAAAAGAAACTAAAGGGTATTATTTCTACCTAGCTGATGAGTAAAAGGTGTTTGTCAGCCTTAAGGCAATCTTTTTAAAAAAAGAGTTCCTTGGTGAAGGGACTGTTGCCTCTAAGGTCGAACTTGAGGAAGTTCGGTAGGTAGAAAAACCGACACAAGTAGCTGAACCTGAATCGGATTTGGTTAGATCAGATTCGGAGCCTATTGTTCCTACACCCTTAAGGTGATCTGGTAGAGTACCACGTCAACCGGACAGATACTATGGTTTCTTGGTCCGGGATGGAGATCCTATCGAACTTGATGAAAACGATGAGGATCTGATCACCTACATGGATGCAATGCAGAGATCTGACTCTGAGAAATGGCTAGAGGCCATGAAATCCAAAATGGAGTCCATGAAGGTCAACGATGTGTGGACATTGGTTGACCCACCCGAAGGAGTAAAATCCATAGGGTGTAAATGGGTCTTCAAGAGGAAGAGGGGCACAGACGGAAAGGTGGAAACCTATAAAGTCCATCTAGTTTCCAAGGGATATCGTCAACGATATGGTATAGGCTATGACGAGACGTTTTCTCTTGTGGCAATGCTCAAGTCCATTCGGATTATGCTTGCGATAGCTGCCCATCTGGACTATGAAATCTGGCAGATGGATGTGAAGACAGCTTTCCTAAATGGAGAGCTGGATGCAGAGGTGTATATGATACAACCTGAAGGATTCACATCCATAGATGAGTCTAAGGTGTGCAGGCTATAGAGGCCCATTTATGGACTTAAGCAGGCATCCCGGAGTTGGAACATACGTTTTGATAGGACGATCAAGACGTATGGCTTCATTAAGAATGGAGAAGAGCCCTGTATTTATAAGTGGGCTAATGGTCTAGTAGTAGTATTTCTTGTATTGTATGTGGATGATATTCTCTTAATTGAAAATGATGTCCCTGCATTACAGGGAATAAAGATTTGACTGCCGTCACAATTCTCCATGAAGGATTTAGGAGAAGCTTCCTACATCCTAGGGATGGGATCTATAGGGATAGATTTAAAAGACTGCTTGGCTTATCCCAGTCCACGTACATTGATACTATGCTGAAAAGGTTCAGCATGGAGAATTCCAAGAAAGGCTATCTACCGATAGGCCATGGAATTTCTCTCTCGAAGAGGGATTGTCCAACAACACCTCAAGAGAGAGAGCGTATGGGTAGAATTTCATATGCTTCAGCAGTAGGATCTATCATATACGCCATGACATGTACACGATCAGATGTGGCATACTCACTAAGGGTAGTGAGTAGATACCAATCTGATCCAGGAGATAATCACTGAAAGGTTGTTAAAATCATCCTGAAGTATTTAAGAAATACTAAGGACCAGTGGCTTTTTTATGGTGAATTGGACTTGAGACTTATAGGATTTACAAACTCTAGTTTCCAGTCTGATCATGATGACAGCAAGAGTGTATCGGGATTTATTTTTATCTTTAATGGTGGGGCTGTTTGCTGGAAGAGTTCCAAGCAGCACACAGTGGCTGATTCAGTTTGCGAGGTGGAGTATGTCGCTGCATCAAATACTGTCAAAGAAGCGGTGTGGCTGAGAAAATTCATCACCGAGCTTGGAGTAGCACCCTCCCTTGTTGGTCCAGTTCTGCTCTACTGTGACAGCTCTGGAGCCATTGCTCAGGCGAAGGAACCGAAGGCACACCAGTAGACGAAGTATATTCTGCGTTGCTACCATCTCATCCGAAAAATCATGGATCGAGGAGACGTCGACCTTCAGAAGATCGACGAAAAGGAGAACCTGACCGACCCATTCACTAAAGCCATTGCGTTGAAGGAGTTCGATGACTTCAAGTCGAAGATGGGTATTAGATACTGCACCGATTGGCTTTAGGCCAAGTAGGAGATTGTTGGGAATAGTATCCCAAAGCTAATTGTCAGCCCGTTGATGGTTGTACTCTTTGTTGTATTAGTACATAAATCATAAATAAATAAAAATTATTTTGGTATTTTTCGTCATAAATTGTCATCTTTTAATGAACTCCTATGTTGTGGTGAAGTCCTTAGGACTATTTAGACTCGACAAAGGAGGATTTGTCGTTTAGTCCTTAAACCTGTTCGCAACCAAATGATACGTTGCTACCAAGGATAACAATATTTATCGAGCATAGGTCATTGTGTACCATATAGGTTGGTTGTCCTCTTAACCAAGGAGTATAGAGACACCGGTATGGCATACAGGTGAGATGTAAGGGTACATCTGCACTGAACATGACCGACTCCGGAGCTATCTCTGCTGTCAAGATTTGCTCCGATGGGATATGCGTATAAATGTCCCTCCGACCTGAGACCGCCATGATGACTTGCAAGCAACTCACTGCACTTAGGCACTGGACTACCTGAATTTCTAATTCAGTGACGGATGGCTGCTGGGTGTAGTCAAGTACTTGACTTGTCGGTCATGTGTCAAGATGGGATTGACCACTCCAATTCAAGAGCTGTGTACAGTCGTGCTTCAATTTAGCAAAACCTTGACCAGGGTAGTCCTAGTGAGGAGTCACAGGACTGTTTGAGTTGAGCACGATTCAGATGATCTAATCAGGGTTGACAGTTTAACCCTGAGTCATCCTAAACATAGGGGTCAAAAGGGATGAATTATACAGTAACCATATTCACGTAGGTTCTGAGTGTTGTGATTACGACTATTCGACCTATTCAGATATCGGGTACCATTGCTAGATGGTCACTTCGATTAGTATAGGAATTGGTTCCTGTGCTACCGACTTAGGTTCGAACCTGCGGGATCACACACATTAGAGGTTCCTATCTGATCTGATGGCTGATGAAGAGTCCTAATGTTCATGGACTATGAGTCCTATGTGTCTGGGACTCTGTGATCAAGAATCAGGATTCTCTGATCACGAGTCCCACACATTTTGGGTACCGGGGTCAAGAGTCCCACTAGTTTGGGACTCTTCGATCAAGGTTTCATATTGATGGACTTTGATACCTGATTGCCTATCAGATTTGGACTCAATATTTATGAGAGATTTAATTAGTAATTTTATCACTAATTAACTCAATTTGATTGAATAATTATTTTTGAATCAAGTCCAATTGAATTGGATTCAGTTAGGTTTGACCCGATTAGGTTAAGAGTTGACCTAATCGTCGAGATGGTTTGGTCCCTGATTTGATTAGGGGTTGGGCTTAATCAATTTTTGATTTGGTTAAGATTTTATTGAGCCTAATTAAGTCTAATTAAGTTAGATTTAAATTAGTCTAATTGGGTCTAACTTATTTGGTTCAATTAGGTTGGTTTAAATAATGAAACCACCTTGACCCAAACTCCCTGCGCCACCTCACATCCACTGCACCCATTTGAATTCACGAGAAGAAAATTCTTATGAATTTTCTCTCATGCAAAGCCCTCCTCATGCCCACTCTTGTGCACTAATCTTTGGATAAAGATGATTAGTTAGCCATTCAAATTCAAAGCGTGTTTGAATTTGAATGGATAACTTATCTCTTGCGCCTACATGACATTATCCACTTTAGCGCCCCATATCTCAGACGAGAAAGAGTTTCTCATGAAACCTTTCCATGCACAAAGCTGCCTCACACCTTCTCTTCTCATGCCCAAGTGGATAGGGATGAGTTGATTTTTATTTGAATTCAAATTTGATTTGAATTCAAATGTGTAACCACTTGTCTTTATCTTCTCACGTGGATAAGACACGTTCGACGTTGTTTTAAAAAGAGGAGAAGGATGGGGCGTGCATAAAAAATTTTTGAGAAAGAAAGTGGGGTGTGAGGAAGCCTTGTGCACAAGGTGAAGGTCCAAAACCTTCCGAGAGAAAAAGAAAGAAAAGAAAGAAAAAAGGGCGTAGAGTTTTTTTTCTTAGTGTACCCTAGGGTTTCAGCTTGGGGTTCGGAAAGTGAGAAGGTGAGCTACGAGTGTCGTGTGCCTACCAAATTTTAGAGAGATCTTCAACATCCTCTTAAGCATATCTGTTGATGATCTAGAGTATCCAAAGAATCGGCAGACATCGATTGAAGGAGTTTGATCAGCATCAGCCGTCAAAAGGGCTCTACAATGAGCTAGCACTCGTGAGGAGCCGATCAGATCGGGAGCCTCATGTGGATGATCCACAGAGGCCAGACACCCTGTGTGACTGTGTTATGATGATCAGAGCCTCCTGACGGTGATCAGGTTATGGAGATCGACTATCCGCATAAAGGTATTGTGTTCTGAACACATTACAGTAAAGTATTTACTGTTCAAATTCAAATTTTGAATTTAAATGCATGCATGCTGTATATTATATTTAGATCTTAGTGTAGAATAAATATATATTAATTAATTAGATTAATTAATATTTTTCACTATAAAATCATAATTTTAAAAAAGTTTTAAAATTATCATTTTATCCCTGCACTGAATTTCGCTTCATACTAGCCTCTCTCACCTGATCTAAAAATAGATCCTTAAAAATCCTACCACTTCTAAGTTCAATAATTGCATTAGTGTTCTCAAGTTGAGGATTCTTAGGTAGGACATTGGATTGATGACTAGGTCTAGGTGGTTGGTAGGTGGATGGGTTGTTCCTGGGATTTGGTACTGGTTAGCTTGGCAATTGACCTTGTTCTCTCCTTATGGTATACTCAGCTAATTATCCTATTTATGCTTCTGGCTTAGTGATAGATTGTTGTTGGATCATAATCAATTATTGAAGTTGATTAAATCTATCATCGGCTAGATTGGTCTGTTGAGGAGGTGGGTATGATGGCTGATTGTGATATAGTGGCTAGGTAGGCTGACTAGACTAACCTCTATTATAGGCATAATTCTAGTATGGAGACTTACTCTGAAAGTTTTGCATAGGAGGAATTTGGATCTGGGTATAAGTTTGTTGGGGTCTCCAAGAAAAATTGAGATGGTTCCTCCAATCTTGGTTATATGTGTTAGAGAATGGATCGTTGATAGACTTGGAGTAATCTTGGGCAACTTAAACTTATTTTTGGATAAAGGATAGAAACTATACAGCCATGGGACATTCACTAATATGATGGGCTAGGCTAGCACAAATAGAATAAATCTTCTGATAATTGGAAGGTTGTATGTATTGCACAAGAGATTGTTGACCTAGGGTTAGGAACTGATCTATTTTCTGGACAAGAAGATCGACTTTATCTAATTTTTGGGCTATTAGGTTCAAATTAGCCTTAGGACTAGAGTCTGTTTGCTTGATCTCAAAAATTTTTGCCCACTTTTGGTGAGGGATTGATCTTTTGTAGGAGGATAATGAAGCATGATTGATCGAATTTTCACTCAAAGTTTCAAACAAACTATAGGCTTCATCCTCACTCTTACTCATAAATGTACCTCCATAAGATGCATCTACCATCTATCTGTATTGGTCACCTAAATCTTCATAGAAAGCTTGAACAATTTGCCACTTAGATAGATCATGGTGTAGGCATTTTCTAAGAATTTTCTTAAGTCTCTCCCATAATTCATGAATTTATTCCCTTGGAAGCTAAGCAAATCCAATGATGGCTCACCTCATGGTGTTGGTTTGACCTATGGGATAAAATTTCTTAAGAAACTCATGCTACATTTCAGCCTATGTTCAGATCGATCTCCCTATTGTGCCAAGCCAGTACTTGGCTTTGTCCTTAAACGAGAAGGAGAATAGGGTTAGTCTAAGTGCATCATCAGTAAAATTTTAAATTTTTACTATAGAAGGGATTTTTAAGAACTCATCTAGATGCTTGTAAGGATCTTCATTGGTGTTCCCATAGAAAGATAGGAGCATCTGGATTATGGTCGACTTGATCTCATAATGGCTTGCAGGGATATCAGGTAAGTGGTACAAGTCGAAGGGTTATAGGTGGAAGGAATAAAATATTTCTTCATCTGCCTAGGTGGTTCTCTAGGGTCTCAAGCCATTAGATTTTCAGGTTTAGTGTGAATCAGCCGTTCAATTTTAGGATTAGGTTCAACTAGATCAGGATAAAGAGACTCCTACCGTACATATACCAATACCAACCCTAATGTGTGATTGAGTTTTTTTTTATTTTTTTATTTAAGAAGAGAGAGAAAGAAAAAGAGAAGAGGAAGAAAGAGAAAGACATTCTAAAGGTGAGAACCTTAAGAAAACCCTAGACCTAAAGATGAAAGGTGAGAAGAATTAGTTGTGGTTAAGTGTTAATTGTAATCAAGTTAGCAAGCAATTAAACTTAGACACCTATGGGTTTCTTAGACCTAATAGTTTAATATAGAGTGGCTGAGCCTAGATGCAAATTGAGTCTATTCTCACTTCCTTCAACTAGCCAGGTACGAGGTGGAAATGTGGGGGTCCCCCTGTTGCTTACCTTAGACACCAATTAGATTAGCCAGGTAAGCTAATGGAACCAATTAAATAACCACGAGTCCACTTAGGCTGAGCCTTTGTAACCTCTTGCCTTAGACATCAATTTCAGGGGTGAGTCCAAACTTACTTTGTACTTAACTTCACTACAATACTCAAACTAAACTCAATTGATCCTAGGGATCAATGTTTACTTGATTTTAGTTAGGTCTAGGTTAATGCAAGATGCTGGTTGGTTGTTTTTGAGCTAAGGAAGGATGATAAAATCTCTACCTTATCTTGTTATGGATGTTGCCCTTAAATTGATTTGAGATGAATATGCACAACCAATTTCAAACAAGGGGTTCTATGCAACTAAATTAGATGCATGAAATTAATCAAACTTGAAAGCTTACCTGGTCTCCAGCGATCACCCAAAAATAAATCTAAGATGGTGAATGCTTCTAAATAATTAAGTTTCTACTCTTGTCATGCAATTTTTATTAGGTTTATGTGGATAAATTTTAGATTAATTTAAAAAAATAATAATTAATACTAAAAAAAAATAGTTAGGATTAGGGTTAAGATTGATCTCACCAAGCAAAAGTGGAAGTTTTCTATCACTTTTTTTTTTGAATTTTTCTCTTTTATTCTTTTGTAAAAAGATTAAAAAAATAAAAAAGTTAGCAAGTTATATTCACAAAAAATAAAAAAAATCAAATATTAAAATTGGTACCTTCCCCGATAATGATGCCAAAAATTGATAGGTTCTCCGACAATGATGCCAAAAATTGATATGATCACGATGTTGTCGTTAGGACATCATGATTATCAATCTAATTTTGACTTTAATAAAAAATAAAAGTACATAGAAAGTAGTGAGTCAGATCGAATCCACAGAGAAGGCAGGATTTTGATTTGAAATCTTTGATTTTATAAAAATAAAATAAAATTTTGAAAAAAATAATTTAAGTTAAAAAAATAGAAATTAAAAGTATAAAAAATAAATCTGGTACTAAGATCTACTATTTAGATCCTAGCATTTACTTACAATAAAAATAAATAATAAAAATTTAAAGTGTATAAAATAAATTGGTACTAAGATCCACTAACTAGATCCTAGCATCTACTTGTAATAAAAATAAAAGACAAAAATTTAAAGTGTAAGAAAATAAATTTTATATTAATTAAAATTAAAATTTAAGTATAAAAAATTTAAAATAAATAATAAAATAAAATAAAACTATAACAAGGATCTGAAGTTGATTAATCTAGTCTCGTCGGAAAGATGGTTGACGATCTCTCCTTTTTTCGTACTCCGTAGAGCGAACTGACTTCTTTTCTTCTTCCCCTTAGGTCCCTAAAGCTTCTTAATTTTTTTCTCTAATTTTTCCTTAAGTTTCTACTAATTTTTTCTGCTCTTAAGATTTATTCTCGGACCTCCTATTTATAGATAAATTTTTTATCTTTTTTTATCACAAAAGGAGTCCTAAAACCCTTAGAAAATATATTATACCCGTAGGAATTTTTTTAACCATCAAATCTTCACTGGACCACCCAGATCGCTCCAAAAACCAGCATTTAAGTCCTTATCAGGGTCAAAAACCACCACAGCCATCTGATCTGGTTCTTGATGAGTTTTTGGCCATTGGATCATGCATTTTATCTCCTTAACACAGTCGGAGATGCTGTCAGTCATCTGATCGAGCCTCAGATGGAATCTGGGCAATTGATCAGTGCTCAAAAATCTTATTCAAAGTTAGAAACATTCTCAACCATCGAATTAGATGATGGATCGAGTTTCTACCATCGGATCATGCCCAAAAATCTTTCTTTCAATCGACAACCAATGTGGACCATTCGATCTCCCTCAAAATTGATATCAACCGTCAGATGATGCAAATTTTCTTCTGCTCACCCGTAAATCATGCCAAAACACCACAAGCTATTCCTATGGACCATGCCATTGCTTCTGTGGACCAAGCGACCAGTCCACCGTGCATCGAAGGCTATAAATTTTATTTTTTAAGATATTTTTACTTTCTAATTTTTATCTAAAAAATAAAAAAATATATGCACTAAACTTTTTAATTTTTTTTATTATTTTAGTGCTTAAATTCTCAATTAAATCAACATCTATTTTTCATAAGTATACTCTAATTTCATATTTTCTAAAATTATCTATTTTTATAAGAAAATTTAATTTATTTATGAAATTAAATTTTTTAGAAGATGTTAGCACCATAAATTATCAAAAATATCTAAAATAAATATAAAAATATTCACTTATCAGATATTCATTTGTTGGATGTGCTTGGTGTAGTCATGTTAATGGTTGGACCTAATCAAGATTTTCAGTGAAGGCACCACATACCTACTAAAGAGATGTCTGGGGCAGAACCTAATTGCTGAAAGTTGTTTGGAGAAATAATTGGTTATGAACCTACCATGGATGTTCTAGGGTTGGTCAAGCCACACTCAGGTCCAAAATATAGTCTGTGTAGATTCTAGTACCTGCTAAGAAATTAATGTAATTCTTCAAATTGGAGGTAGAGGCTATCAATTCGTATAAAATAGTGAGAGAATCTTTAGACTAAAGTCTATATCTTTAGGATTAAAATAATTCATATACTAATAGATTTGTATTTTTTTTTAGCTATGGCCAACACACTATCGCTCCATTCACTGTTGGATAGCAACAAGCTTACTGGATCCAACTTCGATAGCTGGTATCAGAAATTGAAGATCGTCTTGGAGTACGAGAAAATTCTATACGTGCTTACAGATCCACCACTTGAAGAACCTACTGTCAATGCATTTCGTGCTGTGAGAGATATTTATTTGAAGTGGCTCAGTGACCACACGACGGTGTGTTGTATTATGAGGGTAGCTATGAATGACGAACTTAGCCATAAGTTTAAGCATGTGCAATCAGAGGATATGATTCAAATATTGAATGAGTCCTTCGGCACCTCTGAGGATACAAAGAGATATAAAATCTCCTATGCTATGTTCAATGCCCGTATGTGAGAGGGGATGTCAGTCACCGATCATATATTATAAATGATCGAGCAGATGCTTAAGAAAACTTAACTTTTCGTTATATGAACAGTTAGGCAAGGATGCTATACTGAACTCGCTATCGAAATTCTACCTACCCTTCTTGAGTCATTACAGAATGATCAAGCCTGCAATAAACTATCATGATTTGCTAGGATTGCTGCAAACATTCGAGAAGGATCATTAGCTCTAGAAGGAGCCGGTGCATATAGTGGGAGGTTCATCTGTAGGTCGTCGTTCCTCTAACAGAGGAAAGAAGAAGAAGATACAGAAAAATTATGCCACCGATCCCAAACCAAAGTAGAGTAAAAAGTCGAAAGTTGATAAGAGCCAGACAGAATACTTCTTTTACAAAAAGCTAGATCATTGGAAAAGAAATTATCCGGCATATATAGCTTTTCTTAACCCAAACAGGCCAAAGAATAAAAAAATAAACAATCAGTTGCTTCGCAAGATACTTATATGATTACTCCTTGTATTTCTTTTATTTATGATACTACTACTTGAGTATTAGATATCAAAAGTCCAATTAATATTTATAATTAGTTACAGAGATTGCAGGTTAGTAGAAAATTTAGAGAAGGTGAGTGGTTCCTGAACATTGGAGATAAAAGCCTTATTCTAATTCTAGTTTTAAAAACTATGCAGCTTGTTTTTGAGTCTAAAAGTGTTATGTTAGATGAGTATCATTATTATCTTTTCTTTTTGATGAATGTCATCTTTGTAAGCTTTTTGGCCAAACTTGATTTTAAGTTTTTAATAAAAGATAATTTTTATGATATCATTATAAATGATACTATAATTATATGTGGATAATTAAAATATGATATATATATATTATCATAGTCTGTTGGTGTAATGTACACATCGAACAAATGTCATAGAATAGATAATGTCAGTGATTCCTATCTTTGACATTGTAGGCTACGTCATGTGAACAAGAATAGGATAAACAGGTTAATCAAGGAGGTTGTCTTTGAAATTAATAATTGTAAATCATTACCAATCTGTGAATCCTGTCTATTTGATAAGATGATCAAATCACCTTTTAAAGAAAAAGATAAACAAGTCAGAGATGTTCTAGGTCTAATACATAATGATGTATGTGGACCCATGAACGTAGGCATCAGAGGAGGATATTATTACTTCATTACATGTACAAACGATCTATCGAGGTATGGGTATGTCTACCTTATGAAGCATAAATCAAAATCATTCGAAATGTTCAAACGATTTCATAGTGAAGTAGAAAAATAGATTGAAAAGAGTATTAAAATTTTTCGATCAGATCGAGGAGGTGAATACCTCACCAGTGATTTTTTGACATATCTACAAAAAAATAAGATTCTCTCACAGTGGACCCCTCCTGGAGCACCACAACATAATGGAGTGTCTGAAAGGAGGAATCAAACCCGGTTAGATATGGTTCGATTCATAATGGAGTTTGCAAATCTGTCAATTTCTTTTTGGGGATATGCTCTTGAAACTACCTGCTATGTTCTAAACAAAGTTTCAAGTAAGTCTGTTGATCAAACTCCAAATGAGATATGGATGGGGCATAGGCTGGTGCACTCACACCTTAGGGTTTGGGGGTGTCCAGTGCATGTCAAGTATTTACAAAAAGATAAGTTTGGACCAAAGTTCGATAAATGCTTATTCATAGGGTACCCAAAAGAAACTAAAGGATACTACTTCTACCTCACTGAAAAACAAAAGGTGTTCATCAGCAATAGGACAATCTTTTTAGAAAAAGAGTTTCTTGGAGAAGAAACTAATGCCAACAAAATTGAACTTGATAAAGTCTATGAGATAGAAGAACCTGTTAGATGTGTGCCCAAGATGCCAGATTGGCTGACACATTTCTGTACAAATCTAAGGGTAAATTTATAATTTTGACTATAAATCAATAAATAGATTATTTTTCTATCACATTGTATACATTGTGTCTGTGATACATCCTTTGAGTTAGTAGAAATGTCAATTCATATTTTCAAGAGTTGAAAATTTAAGGCATGAATTTACATAACTAACTCATAAACAGCTCCTGACCATAGGATCATCACGAGGATGGTGATCGATCCAGAAGGTTGGTGTACGATCGCTTCCTTAGAGTAGATGTGTCTTGAGTCTACGGTGTGGAGACACCAGAGCGAGAGTATAGATATTCATTGAGAACGAGAGTACTGAGCATGACCACCTCGAGCAGTCATAAGGAAGTCTACCTTCTCGTCGATGACTAGCTCGATGCTGTAGTTGTGTGTCGAGTTCTTTGACCTGAGGTGCATCGACAGTTCACCTTGAGTGTGTTATAGTTTGACTATACCATAACTCTGTCTCCTAGCCATTCAAAATCTTGAAGTGTATGTTGGCTGTAGCATATTCATTGTAGGAACTAGGTCACACCAAGATGGGATCTATCAACCTCAGTAGATGAGAGGAGTAGTCCTATGATGATCGAAAGATTGAGTCCTTAAGCCCATGGTCATGGCAGAGTGAAATAATGAAAAAAGAGTTTTTCATTGGAGTTTCACATTGGACTCAGATTGATCGATTGATTCATATGACTGATGTTGGGTTTGACGAGTTCACCTTAACCCTAATTCAGTCGGAACTCATGATAGAGGAACTCAATCATAAGGTAGCTGCACCGAGAGGTTCATCTTCAGTTCTGATGGGTTGCCACCACATAGTGCTAGGTGTCACTGATGGATTTTGGGAGCAATTAGAATGATATTGATGATCGATCATTCTAATTGTCTGAATCAGAAGAGTTCTGGTCCATCGAAAGAAGTTTCGATGATGTCAATGATGAGATCATGACATATCTCATTACCATATGAAATTGAACCTAACTGAGTCACACAAATAAGAGTTAGGGTCTGGATGTCATCAATTGGGCTAACCCAATTGATTTGGATAAGATCCAATTAGGTTCAAGGAAATCGTGCTAGCACACGATTGAGCCTAACTTTCTCCTCATATAATCTTTTCTGTCTCTACTGAGCCAAATATGATTTGACTCATCTAGAGAACCTTGAAAAGGTTTCTCTCTGTCTAAATAAAGCTTGTCTAGCTTAGAAAAAGTTTATCTTAATTTATGAGATAAATTTAAGACTAGCACCTGCTAATTCCTATCACCTGTCAATTTCATTTTAGGATATTTGTCAAAAGTTGACATATGGGTCTTAAATTGAAGGCCATATGGCAAGAGCTTATTGGAGAATTTTTGTGGAGCCAAACCACATCAAATTGGGTGCCATAATCAGATTATGGCACGAGCCCAATTCGATTAAGTGGGCACCCCAAGTGGATAAGGTTGGAGAGTCTTGATAAGATTGGACTCTTTGGCGCCAACCTCTCTTTGTCCTTATCCAGTGTTGGCACCAACTTTGAGATAGAGGCTTGGGTTCTTATCTGATATGATTAGATGACATCAAGCAATCAATCAAAATTTTTTCAAAATTTATTAGAATTTTTTGATTGGTTGAATGATGTGGCACTGCGCAGCATACAGGATCTATATAAACCCTTCTGCGCCTAGGGTTTTAGGCTGAAGTTGTTTTATGCACCAAACCCAATAGCTACCTCCCCCTCCCTTCTTCTCTAGATCCTCCTTGCTCTCCTATCTCCCCTCTTCACGTCCAAGGAGTTGGACATTCATCTGGTGCAAGGAAAAGGCGTGGTGATGCCTGGAACAGGAAGGCTGCAGGACATCTTCGATAGGCTGCTGCTCCAACTTCAGAAGGAGTTCTGAAGTACTTCCAAATCAGATAGAGATCTGATTTTTGGAGCATAGATTTACTAGGAGAATATATTCTAGATCCTACCTGAGTGGATACTGGTAGAGGCTAGGCACTTGCATGGCTACGTCAGAACCTCGGGCTATGCTGAGATCATCTACAGGGTAATCAGATTGCCCTTAAGGTATGTCTATACTTCTCATACTTTTAAATTTAATTTTAAATTTTAAATATTAGATAATAAAATTAGATCTAACAAATATTAGATCTAAAATAGTATAGATAAAATTTTAAAATTATTCCACCCCAGATTTGATAAAATCTGGAAGATCCTACAAGAAAAAAAGTGGTTTTTCCTTCAACTAGTATCAGAGCCAGGTTGATGGCTCAGTTTCAGATCTAATTTAGATCTGATTTTAATTTTAATTTATCTAATATTAAAGAATTTTAGATATTATATCAGATATGATAGGATCTGAAATCAAAATATTTAAAATTAAATCTAGGAAGATCTAACATGCATGAGATGCATGACTAGACTAGGATTAGTTGAATCCATAAACAGTCTTAAGTTTTATATTTTAATGAGATTAAAATATTAATTAAATTTAATTTATTATCTATTTTTTTGATGTTATAAGTGTTATAATTAGATCAAAAAATAAAAAATAAAATTTTAATTATTTCATAAAATTGATCTGTTGCATGCCTAGACTAGTTGTAGAATTGTTCTAGTAACTTATCTAGAATAGTTTTTATATTGAATAGTTTAATTTAAATTCTATTTTTTAGATATTACATATGATGTATTAAATCTAAAAGCATGTTAATTAGATCAATTTTTGATACATGAGATGTATGCAAAGCATGTATTAGTTAGATCTTAAATTGTATATGTGATATGTAAATTTAGATCTAACTAGTTTTGTAGTTAAATTTATATTTCTGATTAAGGTGTTCCTCATGGCCGTCCAGTCACAAGAATAAAGTAGGATTTAAAGGCCCTCTCCTCCCATTCAATGGGATGTTCTTATGACATATAGGGGTGCTGCACGTTCATCCTTAATCAGAAATCAAAACTTACTTTTCTGCAAAATCTTAGATCCTGAAACTCTAGGATTTATTTTACATGCTTTGTTTATGAACCCAAACTTAATTAATGAATTAAGCTTATGAAATTAAATTAGGTCTAAAATTAAAAATTTCAGATCTAAGATATTTTCATAAAATTGGGTTCGGGCTTGGGTAGCTCAATTAGGTCTAGCGGTTGATCAAACTGAATCAAGAGTTGGTTAGGTGGAATCATGAAAGCTAATAATTGACCAGCCTAATAGGATTAAGTCTGGGTCAAGGTCGAATCACATTTAGATGTGACTCGATCAAGTTAAGACCTAATTTGGCTCAGTGGTTAGAGTCTGGATTGTAGGCTAACCCAATTGGTTCTGGTTCGATAATTTGGTGTCTAAGGTAAGTTGGATAGATGTGATCGACTGGTTTTTAATTAGGAGCTGCTCGACTCGAATGCATTCTTGTCGAGTTAATGGCATATCCCTTCCACCGATCTCAGTAACCTGGCCATATGTGTCGATCCAGTTCTGATTTGAGGTGGCTAATAATTCGAGCAGACCCATGCCACTAGGTTAGTCATAATTGTTATGACATGTCAAGTCAAGTTTAATGAGACCTAAATCAAATCTCTCTAAAAAAATATTAAGTCTAGGTTTTCCACCATTGTGGATGTGCGGGCCCTTTCCAGAGTTGATTGTTCTCGGTTGGTTACAGTGGCTCAGTTGCACCAGAAAGATGCAACCATGTCCATTAGGTATTGGATGCTACAAATTAGAGGATGGATTGGGCTCAATATTCTGGATATGGTGAGGGACCCAATCAAAAATTTAGTTCGTACAAATGGTGGGTCTGACTTAACTAAGGATTGGAGCAATATTTCGGACACGGTGAGCTTCATGAATTAGAGACCAAGTTTTGGGTGCACCATGATTAGAGAATCATTGGATAAGAGTTGTCCACTCATCGGTTGACCCATCACCAATAACTGTTAGGTGAGGTGATGAGCCAGTTGGTGAGACCGCACCACCCATTAGAAATCACTGATCACGAAGATTTTCACATCTCTACCAAGGAAGTGTAGGGATCTGAGAAAATAGTGGGAGCCTAATTTATTAAAAAATAAAATCTCTAAATAAATTGATTAAGTCTGATTACAAAATCTAACTAGAAACTTTCAACTCTCTACAGAAAACATGTCTACCTCCAACCCTCTGACCAAAATACTAGACACCCACAGATTGACTAGATCCAATTTCAAAGACTGGTTGAGAAACTACAAAATTATTTTGGATTTTAAAAAATTGACTCATGTCTTGGACCAGGACCCACCTGCCATGCCAGCACATCCAACTGCTGAATAGAGAACGTCTCTAGAAAAGTGGATGGATGATGATAATAAAGCAAGGTACTACATGTTGGGTGCAATGTTTGATGACTTGCAGTGCCAGCATGAAAATATTTTAACTACCCACCAAATGTTGGCTCATCTGCAAGAGTTGTTTGATGAACAGAGTCGCACGACCAAGTATCAAGTCTGTCAAAGACTTTTTAAGGCCAAGATGCGTGATGGGCAGTCAATCCAAGATCATTGTTTGACAATGATCAAGGACCTTGAGGAGCTTGAAAAACTTGGTATCATCTTAGACAAGGATTTTTAGATTTATGTGATCCTTCAGTCCTTGTCTGATGCATATGGTCAGTTCATCATGAACTTCCATATGCATAAGATGCAGTGTACCTTGGCCGAGTTAATGAACATACTGGTTACGGCTGAACTTTCTATGAAGGGTTCAAAAGGCTCAGTTCTTACTGTGGAGTGAACTTCTTCCAAGAGAAAGTCTTTTGGAAAGAAAAAAAAATCTGCGAAGAAGCAAAAGGTGGATGGCAAGAAGAAGAAGACAGAACCGAAGAAGAAGGCTGCTGATAAAGGAAAATGTTTCCACTATCAATCAGACGGCCATTGGAAGTGGAACTGTCCTTAGTACCTGGCCACCCTAAAGAACAAGAAGGATGGTCCTTCTGGAGGTATGCTCATTTTAAAATCTAACCTTACGATTTCTTCTGCATCCAGTTGGGTGCTTGACTCTAGTTCTAGTGCTCATTTGTGCACTTCTATGCAGGGTCTTGAGGAGAGCAGGAGGCTGAGAGATGGGGAGATGATCCTATGCATCGAAAATGGAGCAAGAGTTGATGCTGTGGTCATGGGAACCTACCCCCTGTGATTATCATTAGGATTAGATTTAGTTTTAAGAGACTGTTATTATGTGCCTGCAGTAAGTAGGAATTCGATTTATGTTTCATGTTTAGTACAAGAAGGCTATGTGATTAGCTTTCATAAGGACCATTGTAATATTTTTTATGAAAATAATAAAGTTGTAAATAATTTTATCATTAACTGTCTCTATCAGTTACATGTTGATGTATCTGTATTTAATATCGAGCAAAATGTGAATGCCATAGGAATTAAAAGGCCTAGAGATAGTCTAAATAATAGGTATCTATGGCACCTAAGGCTAGGTCATATAGCGGAAGACAGGATTAACAAATTGAAGAAATCCAGACTATTGAGTCCATTGACTTTCGAGTCATATCCAGTTTGTGAATCATGCCTTCAAGGCAAAATGATCAAGCTTCCTTTTGTGGGACATGGAGAAAGGGCCACAGACTTACTTGCCCTAGTACATACGGATGTGTGCGGCCCATTTAATGTGCCGGCTAGAGGCAACTACGTCTACTTCATTACCTTTACCGATGATATGTCTAGGTACGGGTATGTGTTTCTAATGAAACACAAGTCTGAAGCTTTTGAAAGGTTCAAAGAATTCAGACATGAGGTAGAAAAACAAACAGAAAAGCCCATTAAGGTTCTTCGATCAGATCGAGGAGGTGAATACCTTAGTTAGGAGTTCCTAAACTATCTTAAGGACAATGGTATAGTCTCTCAATAGACTCCACCTGGAATGCCTCAACTCAACAGGGTTTCAAAATGGAGAAATTGGACCCTATTAGATATGGTCCGTTCCATGATGAGCTTCACGGACCTCCCTGAATTTCTTTGGGGACATTGTCTCATGACAGCAATTTATGTATTGAATAGGGTTCCCTCTAAAATTATTCCTACCACATCGTATGAGATATGGCATGGTAAGAAGCCAAGTCTGAATCATCTCAGAATTTAGGGTTGTCCAGCTCATGTCAAGAGACAGTAGACGGACAAGTTAGAGTTCAGGTCTTTTAGAGCTTGGTTCATAGGATATCCTAAAGAGTCATTAGGATATTATTTTTATATTTTGGAAGATCATAATATGATTGTGAGTTGAAATGCTATTTTTCTTGAAAAATAGTTTATTCAAGATGGTGGCATCGGAAGAATAATTAAGCTCAAGGAGAATATCTCCCAAGAGCAACGAGCTAAAAAACCTAAAGAACCAAATCAATCAGAACCAGTCTTAACACAATCTCTTCCACCTCATAGATAGACTAGGATTTTTCATCCTCCTAAAAGATACTTAGGTACCATATAAGAGGATGTAGAGGAAATGTTCCTCATGGAAAATGGGGTTCATGATGATGATCCCAAGACCTATGACGAGACGATATCAGATATCGATTCTAAGAAATGGTTAGAGGCAATGAGATCAGAAATTGACTCGATGCACTCAAACCAAGTCTGGACCTTGGTAGATCCACCTGAAGGTATTGTACCTATTAGGTGTAAATGGATCTTCAAGAGAAAGATAGGTGCAGATGAGATGTGGAGACATTCAAGGCTAGGCTTGTAGGGAAAGGTTATAGTCAACGCAAAGGCATTGACTATCAGGATACCTTCTCGCCCGTAGCCATACTAAAATCCATCCGCACATTGCTTGCTGTTACAACCTATTTTGATTATGAAATATGACAGATGGATGTGAAAATGGCATTCTTAAATGGATATCTTGAGGAAGATATCTATATGAAACAGCCGCTTGATTTCACATCCAGTGATGATGATCATAGGATCTGCAAGCTGCAAAGGTCCATTTATGGACTTAAGCAAGCATCTCGGAGTTGGAATACTCATTTCAATGATGTGATTAAAATGTTTGATTTCATCAAGAACGAGGAGGAACCATATCTGTTCAAAAAGGTCAGTGGGAGCGCAGTTGTCTTTCTCGTATTGTACGTAGATGACATCCTCCTAATTGGGAATAACATTTCCATGTTGACCTCAGTCAAAGTATGGTTGTCTAAGGAGTTCTCTATGAAAGATCTAGGAGAGGCATCCTTTATACTGGGTATTAAGGTCTATAGAGATAGACCAAATAGGATGCTGGGACTTTCACAGAAGATGTACATAGAGGAGGTGCTAAAAAGGTTTAGCATAGAAAACTCCAAAAGAGGTTTAGTACCTTTAGACATGGCATTTATCTCTCCAAGAAGATGTGCCCTAGCACACCTGAGGAGATTGAACGCATGAGCAAAATCTCGTATGCTTCGGCAATAGGGAGCCTCATGTATGCCATGCTATGTACACGACTTGATATAGCCCATGCTGTGAGTGTCATAAGCAGATATCAGTCGAATCCAGGCGAAGAGCACTGGACTTCTGTGAAATGTATCCTTAAGTACTTGAGAAGGTCTAAAGATATGTTTCTAGTCTTTGGGAATGGAGAACTCCAGATTCAGGGATATACAGACTCAGACTTTATGTCTGATATAGATGATCAAAAATCGACATCTGGGAGTCTGTTCATTTACAATGGTGGTGCAATCAGCTAGAAGAGTTTCAAGCAGATGGTGATTGCTGATTCCACCATGGAGGCAGAGTACATTGCTGCATCAAAAGCTACGAAGGAGGCATTCTGGTACAAGAAGTTTGCCACAAAGCTTGGAGTAATGTCATCGGATGCCATCCCTCTTTACTGCAACAATAATGGCACCATAGCCCTAGCTAAAGAGCCAAGGTTTCATCAGAAGTCCAAGCACATCGAGTGGCGATTCCATCTGATCCGTGATTACCTCGAAAAGGGTTATGTTGAGGTTAAGAGAGTCGACTCCACAGACAATGTGGCAGACCCACTGAGAAAGCTATTAGGCCAACAAAAGATCAAAGCCCACCTTGAGAAGATGGGACTTAGATATGTAGCTAATTGGCATTAGGTCAAGTAGGAGTTTGTTAGATGTGTGCCCTAGATACCAGATTGGCTGACACATTCCTGTACAAATCTAAGGGCAAATTTATAATTTTGACTATAAATCAATAAATGGGTTATTCTTTTATCACAATGTGTACATTGTGTCTGTGATACATCCTTTGAGTTAGTAGGAATGTCAATTCATATTTTCAAGAGTTGAAAATTTAAGGCATGAATTTACATAACTAACTCATAAACAGCTCCTGACCATAGAATCATCACGAGGATGGTGATCGATCTGAAAGGTTGGTGTACGATCACTTTCTTAGAGTAGATGTGTCTTGAGTCTACGGTATGGAAATATCAGAGTAAGAGTACAGATATTTGTTGAGAATGAGAGTACTGAGCGTGACCACCTCGAGCAGTCATAAGGAAGTCTATCTTTTCGTCAATGACTAGCTCGATGCTGTAGTTGTGTGTCTAGTTCTTTGACCTGAGGTGCATCGACAATTCACCTTGAGTGTGCTATAGTTTGACTACACCATAACTCGATCTCCTAGCCATTCGAAACCCCGAGGTGTATGTTGGTTGTAGCATATTCATTGTAAAAACTAGGTCGCACCAAGATGGGATCTATCAACCTCGGTAGATGAGAGGAGTAGTCCTATAATGATCGAAAGATCGAGTCCTTAAGCCCATGGCCATGGCAGAATGAAATAATGAAAAAAAAATTTTCCATTGGGGTTTCACATCAGACTCAGATCGATCGATTGATTCATATGACTGATATTGGGTTTGATGAGTTTACCTTAATCCTAATTCAGTCAGGACTCATGATAGAGGAACTCAATCACACAGATAGCTGCACTGAGAGGTTCATCTTCAGTTCTGATAGGTTGCCACTATTGGATCATGATCTCTGCCTCTCCCACAGATTCTGGGTGCAGCAGAACCAGCAACGAACAAATCTGGAGACTTCTAGACTCGATCGAAGGCCCTTGACGAAATCAGCCTGGTTGCTGTCTTCTTCATCAGCCTTTCGTTCCAGATGAAGAATGCCTCTGAAATCACCTCTAAAAAATCCAAGATCTGGTACCCAACCATGAAAGAGTTTCTAGACTTGGAAGAAAGAGTTTCTATATTCCTTGGCTTTATCAAACCTATACAAGTACATGTATATATAAACACAGGGTCAAGTGACCCAAACCCAAAACTCCCTTGACCAACTCTATAGGAGATTAGGTTAATCCAAATCCATGTACACCCATGACTTGACCTAATCTCACCTATCCTGGGCCCAGACCTGGCCTATAAAGAGTTGGTCCCTTGAGGCCCACATAACCTAGACCTTAAGAACCCGAAAGGCCCACAGCCTTTCAACCTAGGGCCCAACTAGCCCTAGAGCCTCCATGAAGCCCTCATGAATGATGGACCTTGGCCTTAGCCTTGGTCCCATGGGCCTTGGGCATACCATCTGGATCATAACAATCTCTACCTTGGTGTCCCAAGGCCTCAACCAGCTCCACTCTGTCCATCAGCCGCATCAGCTCAACACATCTCTGAAAGCTATCCCGTGGAAGTACCTTCGTAAGTGCATCAGCTGGGTTCTCCTTGGTGTGTACCTTTTCCAGCTCCACCTCACCATCCTCCACAAGCTCCTTGATCTGATGATATCGAATGTCGATGTGCTTTGTCCTTGCATGATAGACTGAGTTCTGTGCTAATAGAAGTGCACTCTGGCTATCACAGTGCACTCTAATGGCCTCCTGAGTAAGGCCCATCTCCGTCAACAAATTCTTCAGCCAAATTATCTCCTTAGCTGCTTTTGTCAGCCTGATGTACTCCACCTCTGTAGTGGATAGGGCCATGATAGGCTGTAGACTCAATCTCCAAGAAATAGGACCTCCATACAGGCTAAAGATGAAGCCTATCATAGACCTCTGGGTATCCACATCTCCATCGAAGTCTGCATCTACATAACCACCAATCAGCCCCTGAGCCTCTCTGGACATTTCAGAGTATCCCACTGTACCTCCTCGCTGTCCGTAGCAGATGCCAACTCCAACTGATCTCGTCAGGTATCTGAATATCCACTTCAGAGCTCTCCAGTGCTCCCTGCCAGGCTGTGCCATGAACCTGCTAACCTGACTTACTGCATAAGTGATGTCTGGCCTACAACAGACCATCGCATACATCAAACTCCCAACTCCTGAAGCATAAGGAACCATCTCCATCTCCTGAGCCTCCACCTCAGTCTGTGGCACCATGGTCTTCGAGAGTCTGAAGTGACCGGCAAGTGGCAACTCCGCCAGCTTTGCTCCCTTCATCTCGAACCTCTCTAAGACCTTCTGTATGCAGCCCCCCTAAGATAGATGCAGCACCCTCCAGGCTTGATCTCGGAAAATCTCCATGCCTAGGATCTTCCTTGCAGGGCCCAAATCCTTCATCTCAAACTCTCGAGATAAGGATGCCTTCAGATCCTGCACAACCTTCCTACTCTTGCATACTATAAGCATGTCATTCACATACAAGAGTAGGAACACCTTAGAACCATTTTCAAGAGACTGAACATAAACACAGGGATCAAACTCGCACCTAAAATGTCCAATGCTGCACACATAGGAGTCGAACCGTTTGTACCATTGCCTCAGTGACTGCTTCAGCCCATACTGCGACTTCTGCAACAAACAAACCTTTCCCTCTGATCCTGAATCCTTGAAACTGGGTGGCTGCTCCATGTAAATCCTTTCCTCTAAATGCCCATGGAGGAACGCCGTCTTGACATCCATCTGCTCCAGCTCTAAATCCTGAGCTGCTACAATGCTCAGCAACACTCTGATGGAAGTATGTCTGACGACGGGAGAGAAGACCTCACTGAAGTCGATGCCTTCCTTCTGGGAGTATCCCTTGTTCACTAACCTCGCCTTGAATCTGATACCTCCCTGCTCTGAAGGCCCTTCCTTGCGATTGTAGATCCATTTGCAGCAAATGGGCCTCTTCCCCTGTGGCAACTGCACCAATCGCCACATCTGATTCTGATGGAGAGACTGCATCTCCTCGGACATCGCCTGGACCCATCGCTCTCTGTCCTGGCTCTCAATAGCCTCCTGATACGTATATGGGTCTCCATTCACTGTCACCAGGGCATATAACAGCATCACCTCGAAGCCATATCGGTCCGATTGCCTGATGGTCCTCTTGGGCTTGTGTAGGGCAACACTGATATCAATCCTCGGTCCAACTTGCTCCTACTGGACCTCTCCACCTCGATCATCCATCTGAGTCCTCTCCACCTGTGGAGACACCTTAGGTAGGTGCTCCACCTGAATGTCATGTCCTCCCATAGTACCTGCAAAAGGCAAAATCAAAGAGGTTAGCTGTCCAGCAGCACCCTGCTGGACCTCCTCCTGCTCCTGCTGCTCCTCCATGCCTGCTCACCTCCATAGGACTGACTCCTCATCAAAAGTCACATCCCGACTAATCATGACCTTCTTTTTCAAGGGATCTCACAGCCTGTATCCCTTAACTCCTTGCGGATAGCCTAGAAACACCATCTTGCATGATCTGGCGTCTAGCTTGCTCCGCTCACCAGCTCCAATGTGCACATAGGTCGTGCACCCAAATACACGTAGATGGCCCAGCCCAACTGTCCTCTCAGACCACACCTCCTCTGGAAACCTGCCATCCAACCTGGTGTGAGGTGACCAATTGACCAAGTAACCCGCTGCGTCAACTGTGTCAACCCAGAACGCCTTTGGAAGCCCTGCCTGCAGCCTCATGCATCGTGCCTTTTTCAGAAGTGTTCTGTTCATCCTCTCGGCCATCCCATTCTACTGTGGAGTCCCTTTAACTGAGAAGTGTCTCCTGATCCCACACTCCTCACAGTAGTCCTGGAACTCTCTGCTGGTGTACTCCCCATCATTGTCTGACCTCAGACACTTCACGCTTCTCCCCTGCTCCTTCTCCACCTCAGCTCTCCAGATTTTGAACTTGGTGAAGACCTCTGACTTCTCTCTCATGAAGTAAATCCAGAGTTTTCTTGAGAAATCATCAATCAGGGTCATGAAGTATCTGGCCCCATTCCTAGCTGAAACTGGGGCTGGTCCCCACACATCCGTGTGTACTAACTCCAGAGGGGCTGCACTGTGGGTTGTACTGATGTTGAACTAAACTCTTCTCTGCTTTCCCATCTGGCAAGGCTCATAGATCTCCCCTGTAGCACCATCCTCCAGATCAGAGATGAGTCCTCTCCTGCTCAACTCCCTCAGCCCCTTGTCACCCATGTGGCCTAGGCAGTAGTGCCACATCCTGTAAGCCCCCTGCTGGTCCTGTGCTACAGCTGCTGCATCAGACTCTCCGGTCACCACAGATCCCTCCATGCGATAGAGGTTATTGTCCAACCTCCTGCCTCTCATCACTATCATAGCTCCATTGGAGATGTTCAGTACTCCACTTCTAGCCCTGCTGTTGAACCTGTATCCACGCGCTCCAAGTAGCCTAGTGACACCAGATTCTTTTCCAGCTCCGGGACGTGCTTTACATTTGTCAATGTCCTCACAATCCCATCAAACATCCTCACCCTGACTGTCCCTATCCCAGCCACCTTGCAAGGATGATTGTCGCCTAGAGTCATTGATCCCTCATCTATCTTGGTGTATGTCGCAAACCAAGACCTGTGTGGTGTGTAGTGATGTGAGCACGCAGAGTCTAGTGTCCACTCCTCTGTGTAATGCCTATGACCATCTGATACCACAAGTAGATCATCCTCCACCTGCTGCCCAGCAACTGCACTCACTGATTCTGAGCCACTTCTTTCTCCCTTCTTGCTCTTCCATAGTGGACATTCTCGCTTGAAGTGCCCGAACTCGTTGCACTTGAAGCATTTCATCTCTTTCTTTTCCTTCTTGGACTTGGACCGCCCCCTGGACTTGCTTCTGCCTCTGCCTCTACCTGTCCTCTCCCCTACTGCCAAACCCTCCTGGGGAGCCCGATCTCTAGTCAACTTTTCCCTTTGCTCATTAGACCTCAGCACCGAGACCATGTCCTCATATTCCAGAGTCTCCTTGCCATAGAGCAGTGTAGTCACCAAAGAGTCATATGATCCTGGCAGCGAACACAAAAGCAACAGGGACTTATCCTCCTCATACAGCTTCACCCCGATATTTATCAACTCCGTGCATAACTGATCGAACCTCTGAATGTGGCCAATCACATCAGATCCTTCCTGCATCCGAAGACTGTACAATCTCTTCTTCAGCATTAGCTTGTTGCACATATTCTTCTTCATATATATGGTGTGCAACTTCGACCAAAGGCCCTTCAAGGTCTTTTCTTCCAGCACCGAATACAACGCCGCATCCGCCAAACATCCTCTGATCATCGAGCATGCTTTCTTCTCCAATGATGCCCACTGTCTATCTGTCATTCCCTCAGGCTTTTCATCCAAAGCCTGATCCAGATCTGCTTGCACCAGAAGATCCTCCACCTGGATTTTCCACATGAAAAAATTCTCCTTGCCATCAAACTTCTCGACATCGACCTTCATATTACTGCCCATGACTGGATCCAAGCCAAACAAGCAATATAAAATCAAGAAGTGTAAAATATACCTTGATGGTACCTTGCTGAAAATTTTCAGCACTTGGGATCTTCAACTTCTCGCACTTGGAACCACTTTCTCACCATCGTGGCTCTGATACCAACTATTGGAGCATGATCCCTGCTCCTCTCATGGACCTTGGGTGCAGCAGAACCAGCAACAAACAAATCTGGAGACTTCTGGACTCGATCGAAGGCCCTTGACGAAATCAGCCTGGTTGCTGTCTTCTTCGTCAGCCTTTCGTTCCAGATGAAGAACGCCTCTGAAATCATCTCTAAAAAATTCAAGATCTGGTACCCAACTAGAGCAGGCCTGGACCGAGGTCATCCAATTCATAGATCTTGAATCAGGATATTCTAGATAGGGAAGAAGGTAGATGGAGACAGACCTTGCAGATCTGTCCTGCTGCAGCCTTTCCTGTAGATCTGTTGATGGAGATCTCACCCGTGCCTCAAACAACCTCAGATCAACTCCAGATCTGAGAGAAACTTGTACCAACCTCTTCTCAAGAGATTTTAGGTCCTGGACTTGATGTTTGGGTGGCTGCAAGAGAGGGAGAGAGAAAAGTGTTGGCGGCACCAAGGGGGAGGGGCTTGCGCCTCCCCTGCTTTTCCTACCTTTTTGGGACCTGGCGGCAAGAAACCCTAGGGTTTCTTGCTCCTGGGGCATGGAGAATAGCTGGAGAGAGAGGGAGAAGAGAGAGAGAGACTTGCAAGAAAAAGTTTTGTATTCTCCTTGGCTTAATCAAACCTATACAGTGCATGTATATATAAACACAGGGTCAAGTAACCCAAACCCAAAACTCCCTTGACCAACTCTATGGGAGATTAGGTTAACCCAAGCCCATGTACACCCATGACTTGACCTAATCTCACCTATCTTGGATCTAGACCTGGCCCATAAAGAGTTGGTCCCTTGAGGCCCACATAACCTAGACCTCAAGAACCCGAAAGGCCCACAGCCTTTCAACCTAGGGCCCAACTAGCCCTAGAGCCTCCATGAAGCCCTCATGAATGATGAACCTTGGCTTTAGCCTTGGTCCCCTGGGCCTTGGGCACACCATCTGGATCACAACAGCCACCACATACTGTTAGATATCACTGATTGATTTTGGGAGCAATTAGAATGATATTGATGATCGATCATTCTAATTGTCTGAATCAGAAGAGTTCTGGTCCATCGAAAGGAGTTTCGATGATGTCGATGATGAGATCATGACATGTCTCATTACCATACGAAATTGAACCTAACTGGATCATACAAACAAGGGTTAGAGTCTGGATGTCATCAATTGGGCTAACCCAATTGATTTGAATAAGATCCAATTAGGTTCAAGGAAATCGTGCTAGCACACGATTGAGCCTAACTTTTTCCTCGTGTAATCTTTTCTGTCTCTACTGAGCCAAATGTGATTTGACTCATCCAGAGAACCTTAAGAAGATTTCTCTCAGTCTAAATAAAGTTTTTCCAGCTCAGAAAAGGCTTATCTTAATTCATGAGATAAATTTAAGACAAGCACCTGATAATTCCTGTCCTGTCACCTGCCAATTTCATTTTAGGATATTTATCAAAAGTTGACATATGGGTCTTAAATTGAAGGCCACTTGGCAAGAGCTTATTGGAGGATTTTTGTGGAGCCAAACCACATCAAATTAGGTGCCATAATCAGATTATGATGCGAGCCCAATTGGATTAAGTGGGCGCCCCAAGTGGATAAGGTTGGAGAGTCTTGCTAAGATTGGACTCTTTGGCGCCAACCTCTTTTTGTCCTTATCCAATGTTGGCACCAACTTTGAGATAGAGGCTTGGGTTCTTATCTAATGTGATTAGATGATATCAAGCAACTGATCAAAATTTTTTCAAAATTTATTAAAATTTTTTGATTGGTTGAATGATGTGGCACTACGTGCAAACAGGGTCTATATAAACCCTTCTACGCCTAGGGTTTTAGGCTGAAGTTGTTTTATGCACCAAACCCAATAGCTGCCACCCCCTCCCTTCTTCTCCACATCCTCCCTACTCTCCTATCTCCTCTCTTCATGTCCAAGGAGTTGGACGTTCATCTAGTGCAAGAAAAAGGCGTGGTGACGTCTGGAACAGGAAGGCTACAAGACATCTTCGACAGGCTGCTGCTCCAACTTTAGAAGGAGTTCTGAAGTACTTTCAAATCAGATAGAGATCTGATTTTTGGAGCATAGATTTGCAAGGAGAAGATGTTCCAAGTCTTGCCTGAGTGGATATCGGTAGAGGCCAGGTGCTTGCATGGCTATATCAGAACATCAGGCTGTGCTGAGATCATCTACAGGGTAATCAGATTGCCCTTGAGGTATGTCTATACTTCTCATACTTTTAGATTTAATTTTAGATTTTAAATATCAGATAATAAAATTAGATCTAATAGACATTAGATCTGAAATAGCATAGGATAAAATTTTAAAATTATTTCGCCCCAGATTTGATAAAATCTAGAAGATCCTACAAGGAAAAAGACAGTTTTCTTTTAGAACCAGCATATATAGAATTGGATTTGATTGGAGAATCAAATCTGGAGCTTGTAAAAGCACCATTAAGGAGATCCGATAGAGTACCATATCAACCAAGCAGATACTATGATTTCTTGATCTGGGATAGTGATCCTATTGAACTAGATGAGAACGATGAGGATCCGATCATCTATATGGAAGTCATATAAAGGTCCGACTCTCAGAAGTGGCTTGAGGCAATAAAATATGAGATGGAGTCTATAGAGATCAGTGGTGTATGGACACTAGTTGATCCGTCCGAAGAAATAAAACCCATAGGGTGCAAGTGGACTTTTAAAAGAAAAAAAGGAGCCAACGGAAAGGTGAAAAACTATAAAGCCCATCTAGTTGTCAAGGATTACCATTAATATTATAGCATTGACTATAATGAGACATTCTCACCCGTAACAATGCTCAAATCCATCTGGATTATGTTTGCAATAACTGCATCCTTAGATTATGAGATCTCGCAAATGGATGTCAAAATCGCTTTTCTTAATGGGGAGCTAGAAGAAGAGGTGTATATGATACAATCTGAAGGATTCACATCCATAAAAAAATCTAAGGTATGCAAACTAAATAGGTCCATCTATAGATTAAGCAGGTATCTAGGGGTTGGATCATACGTTTTGATAAGATGATCAAAATGTACGGCTTCGTTAGGAATAGAGAAGAGCCTTACATCTACAAATGGGCTAACAATTTTTTAGTCATCTTTCTTGTACTATATGTAGATGACATATTGTTAATAGAAAATAACATCCCAACTTTATAGAGTATAAAGCTGTAGCTCTCATTACAGTTCTCTATGAAGGATTTGAGAGAAGTATCCTATATTATAGGGATAAAGATCTATAGAGATAGATCTAGAGGATTGCTTGGATTGTCCCAATCCACGTACATCGATACCATATTGAAATAATTCGATATAGAGAATTTCAAGAAAGACTATCTTCTGATAGGTCGTGGGATTATTCTCTCTAAGAAAGATTATCCGACAACCTCTCAAGAGAGAGAGCATATGAGTAGGATCCTATATGCTTCGATAGTGAGATCTATCATGTACGTCTAAACGTGTACGAGATCAGATGTAGCCTATTCACTAGGGATAGTGAGTAGGTATCAGTCTGATCCGAGTGAGAACCATTGAAAGGTTGTGAAAAAAATTCTTAAGTATTTGAGAAACACTAAGGATCAATGGCTTATCTATGAAGACACTGACTTGAAACTCATGGGATACACTGATTCTAATTTGTAATCAGACCATGATGATAGCAGAAGCATATTTGGCTATGTATTTATTTTAAATAGAGGAGCAATATGCTGAAAGAGTTTCAAGCAACATACTATGGCCGATTCTGTATACGAAGTAGAATATATTGATTCATCTGATGCTGCAAAGGAGGTGGTGTGATTGCAAAAATTCATCACCGAGCTTGGAGTTATACCCTATGTTGATGGCCCTATTCTGCTGTACTATGACAGCACTGGATCCATAGCTCAAGCAAAAGAACTAAAGTCACACCAGCATACCAAGCATATTTTGCATTGCTATCACTTTGTATGTGAGATCATGGATCGAAATGATGTCGAGCTTCAAAAATCGATGAAAAAAAAAAAACATAGCCAACCCCTTTACTAAAGCTCTCAGGATTAAAGAGTTCGATGATCATAAGTGGAAGATGGGTATAAGATACTATCCCGATTGGCTTTAGTTCAAGCGGGAGTTATTAAAAAATATATCCTAAAACCAATTGTTTGGATGATTATGCTCATTCTGTAATATGTATATGAATTAATTATCAATAAATAAAAGTTATTTTGATATCTTTCATCACAAAGTTAAATCTTCCTTGTTAGAACTCTTATGTTGTGATGAAATCCACAGAACTATAAAGTAATCGATAAAGGAGGATTTATCGAATAGTTCTTAAATATATTTATGATCAAATGATACATCGTTAAAGGATCATAACGTTTATCGAGTGAAGGTTATTGTATGCTATATAGATTGATTGTCTTCTTAACCAAGAAATGTAGAGACACTAGTATAGCACACAGATGAGATATAGGAGTATATCATCATGGAACAAATGACTCACCTACTGAGCATTCTGCTATCAAGAGCAGCTCGCGAAGTGTATGAACATAAGTGTCCCTCAGACCTAAATCACTATAGTGACTTGCAAGTAACTCATTGTACTTTGGTGTCGGACTATCTGCATTTCTAATATGATGATGGAAGGCTACTAAGTACAGTCAAGTACTCATGAAGTCTGTGTGTGGATCAAGATAAAATTGATCCCTCCAGATTATAGAAATTGATGTATCACTGTATTTTAATTTAGTAAAATTTTGACCAAAATAATTTATGTGATAGATTTGAAAGGTTAGAATACAACGAAGATGATCTTTCAGGGTTGACAGTCTTATCCTCGATCATCCTAGAGCATTCAGGGTCAAATAGATGAAGTATGCAGTAGCCATACGTATAGGTTCTTGAATATTTTTTTGTAAATATTTGATCTATCCAGACATTGAAAACCATTGCTCGATGGTAACTTCGATTAGTACAGAAAATGGTCCTGTATTATCGGTTTAGTGTTCGAACCTATGAAGTCATGCACAAAGTCAAGCGATATAGAAAAGAATTGACCTAAGTCTATATGTTTAATTTGAAAGTATATGACTTGGTTGAATAAATAGATTAACTTGATTGAGAATTAAGTTATGGGTCATACAGAATTAAACAATTGACTATATCTAGCTAGCACTAGACATGAGGTTCAGGTTCAATTTTAGAGATGAATAAGATTTGATCTATGATCTAAGGAGTCTATGAGAGATTGGATTTAAGTATTAATTAATTTTATATTAGATCTAATTTAATTAGATTGAAAATCTAAGTTATACTTGGTTCTAAATCTTAAATAATTTAGGATTGATAGTCTATTCAAAATTGATTTGAATCAGATTCAATTGGATTCGAATTGATCCATATTTAGATTGGATCCTTATAGTCCACTTTTACTGAGACTCTCTCTCCTCATGGCCGACTAAAGAGGGTGGGGTGCTGGTTGTTGTTGAAAGGAAAGAAACTGTTTCTCCTCAGAAAGCCTAGGTTGCATCTAAAATTTTTTTTATTCATCTACATGATTAAGGATCAAATTCTTACCTGATTTATAGTGGAACCAGAGATCGAATCTCAAATTATCTAATATAAATCTTTGTGGAGGCTTAGATGTGCAGATCCTCTACTTCGCATGCACGTCAAATGTCGCAGAAAAGCGAGATGAACTCCAATCCAATTACCTTCGAAAGCCAACCAGATAAGGGAGGAGATGTGCTGGTGTGATACCTCACACCAGCAAATGGGATGCCCAAGAAGGATCCACATCCAAGGAGAGGAGGCGGCAACAAAGGGAGAGATGTAGGAGAAGATGAAGGACCTCTCTCTTCACATGCCTCTCTCTCTTTCTCTCTTCTCTCAATCTGATATATCTTCTATCCATCCATAGATAGAGACCCTCTCTTTTTATAGATGATTCTCATGACATAATGAGAGTAAGACTCCTAACTCAAATCTGATTTAAATCAGTCCAATACTCATGAAAGAAGGATTCCTACATGAGATAGAATTACCATCACTTATGACATCCACTTTGCACCCACTCACACATCCACTTAGGATGCCCCAAACCAACATCAAATTAGGTGTTGGTCATCTTACATGAGAGCAAAATCTTAGTGCAAGTGAGAATACTCATACCTCATCAAAATGGATCCGATTCGAATCCAATTCAAAGCTGGTTCGAAATAATTTCAAAAGGCTGTCAATTCCAAACTTTTTAAAACTTTTGTACCAAGTCTCATTTGAATTTTAGACCCAATTAAAATTAATTAATTCAATCTAATTTGAAACTAATCAGCACTTAAATTTAATCTTTCATATGCTCTATGGATCATAGATCAAAAACTGTTCATCTCTGGGATCGAATTTGAAACTCATGTGTAGTGCTAGCTAGACATAGTCAACTCTTCAATCCTATTTTATCTATAACTTAATTCTCATTCAAGTTAGCTTATATATTCAATCAAGTCAAGTACTTTCAAATTTGACATATAAACATACGTCAATTTCTTCCTACTTTGTTTGACTTGTGTGCGTGACTCCATAGGTTCAAACACTAAGCTGGTAGTATAGAAATCAATTTTTACACTAATCGAGATACTATCTAGCAATAGTTTTCGACATCCAGATAGGTCAAATTATTGTAAAAGAATATTTCAGAACTCATATACATAGTTATCGCATAATTCATCCTTTTGATCCTGAATGCTCTAGGATGGTCTCAGGTTAACTGTCAACCGAGATTGCTTCATCCGTATTATATTTCAACCTTTCAAATCCATCTTATGGATTATCCTAACCAAGGCTTTGTTAAATTAAAATACAGGGATACATCAACCCAATAATCCAAAGGGGTCAATCCCATTTTGATCCACACACAAACTTCGTAAGTACTTGACTATACCCAGTGGCCTTCCATCACTGTATTAAAAATTCAGATAGTCCGGCACCAAAGTACAGTGAGTTGCTTGTAAATTACTATAATAATCTCAGGTCTGAAGGATACTTATATCCATATATTTTGTGAGTAGCTCTTGACAGTAGAATGCTTAGCAGGTGAGTCACTTGTTCAGTGATGATGTACCCCTATATCTCACCTGTATGCCATACCAGTGTCACCACACTCTTTAGTTAAGAGGACAACCAACCCATATGTCACACAACAACCTCTACTCGATAAACATCATATCCTATAATAACGTATCATTTGGTTGTGAACATATTTAAGAACTATATGATAAATCCTCTCTTTATCGCACACTAGCATAGTTCTAAGGACTTCATCACAACACAAGAGTTCAAGAAAGATGTAACTTTGTGATGAAAAATGCTAGAGTAATTTTTATTCAATATTCAATAATTCATATACAAGGATGAACTCAATCATCATATGATTGATTTTAAGACACAATTCTCAACAACTTTCACTTAAACTAAAGCTAATCGAAGTAGTATCTTATATCCATCTTTCATTTGAAATCATCGAACTCTTTGATCTCGAGAGCTTTAGTGAAGGGATTGGCTAGTTTCTCTTTTTCATCGATCTTCTGAAGTTTAACGTCACCACGGTTCATGATCTCTCGCACCAGGTGATAGCGATGCAGAACATGCTTGGTACGATGGTGCAACTTGGGTTCTTTCGCTTGAGCTATGGCATTAGAGCTATCACAATACAACAACACAAGGCCATCAATGGAAAGTGTAACTCCCAGTTCGCTGATAAACTTTTGCAACCACACCGCCTCTTTTGCAGCATCCGATGTAGCAATGTATTCCGCTTCACATACAAAATTAGCCATGGTATATTGCTTAGAACTCTTCCAGCAAACAGCTCCTCCATTCAGAGTAAATACGTAGCCCGACACGCTTCTACTGTCATCACAATCTGACTGAAAACTGAAATCAGTATATCCCACAAGTTTCAGGTCAGTGTCTCCATAGATAAGCCATTGGTCTTTAGTATTTCTCAAATACTTAAGAATTACTTTCGTAATCTTTCAATGCTTCTCATTTGGATCAGACTGGTATCTACTCACTACTCTTAGTGAATAGACCACATCTGACCTCATATATATCATAGCGTACATGATAGATCTCACTATCGAAGTATATGGTATTCTACTCATACACTCTCTCTCCTCAGGAGTTGTCAGACAATCTTTTTTGGAAAGAGTAATTACATGGCCTATCGAAAGATAGCCTTTCTTGAAATTATCCATGTTAAACAGCTTCAATAGGATGTCGATGTATGTAGTTTGGGACAATCCAAGCAACCTTCTAGATCTATCCCTATAGATCTTCATCCCTAAGATGTAGAATACTTCTTCTAAGTCCTTCATAGAGAACTGTGATGATAACCACAGCTTCACACTCTATAAAGTTGGAATGTTATTTTTTAATAACAGTATGTCATCCATATACAGCACAAAGAAGATGACTTTAGAATCGGAAGCCTACTTATAAACACAAGGCTCTTCTCTGTTCCTAATGAAGTCAAACATTTTGATCACTTTATCAAAACGTATGTTCCAACTCCTAGATACCCACTTAAATCCATAAATAGACCTTTTCAGCTTGCATATTTTTGACTCATCTGTGGATGTGAATCCTTCAAGTTGTATCATATACACCTTTTCTTCCAGCTCTCTGTTAAGGAAAGCAATTTTGACATCTATCTGTCAGATCTCATAATCTAAGTGTGTAGCGATAGCAAGCATAATCTGGATGGACTTGAGCATTGCCACAGGATAGAATGTCTCATCATAGTCAATACCATAATACTGACGGTAATTCTTAATAACTAGATGGGCTTTATAGGTCTCTACCTTTCCGTCCGCTCCTCTTTGTCTTTTAAAAATTTATTTACACCCTATGAATTTTATCCCTTCAGGCGGATCAACTAGTGTCCATACACCATTGATCTCTATGGACTCCATCTCGGACTTCATGGCTTCAAACTATTTTTGAAAGTCGGGCCTTTGCATAGCCTCTATATAAGTGATCGGATCCTCATCATTCTCATCAAATTTGATGGGGTCACCATCTCGGACCAAAAAATTATAGTATCTATCCGACTAATGTGGTACTCTATCGGATCTCTTTAATGGCACCTCTACTGGCTCCGGATTTGATTCACCAATTAAATTCAATTCTGTGTATGTCGGTCCTTCCATCTCATGAACTTTATCAAGTTTAATTTTACAGGCATTAGCTCCTTCACCGAGAAACTCCTTTTCCAAAAAGATTATCCGACTGCTGACAAGCACCTTTTGTTCTACAGCGAGATAAAAATAGTACCCTTTAGTTTTCTTTGGATACCTTATGAACAAGCATCTATCGGACTTCGATCTAAGTTTATCTATCTTTAAATGCTGGACATAAGCTGGACACCCCCAGACCCAAGGGTGTGAGAGCACCGGCTTATGTCCAGTCCATATCTCATATGGAGTTTTATCGACAGACTTGCTGGGCACCTTATTCAAAATGTAGCAGGTAGTTTCTAAAGCATATCCCTAAAAGGAGATTGACAGACTCACAAAGCCCATCATGGATCGGATCATGTCTAACAAGGTTCGATTTCTCCTCTCTGACACCCCATTATGTTGTGGTGTTCCAAGAGAGGTCCACTGTGAGAGAATCTCATTCTCTTTCAGATATGTCAGGAACTCACAGGTGGGATATTCACCTCTTCGATCTGATCGAAGGATCTTAATACTCTTTTCAGTTTGTTTCTTTACTTCAGCACGGAATCGTTTAAACATTTCAAATAATTCTGACTTATGCTTCATAAGATAGACATATCCATACCTTGATAAGTCATCTGTAAACATAATAAAGTAGTAGTATCCTCCTCTAGCACTTATGTTCATAGGCCCGCATACATCAGTATATATTAGACCTAGGACATCACTGGCTCTTTCACCTTTTTTCTTAAAAAGTGACTTAGTCATCTTATCAAGTAGATAGGACTCATGGTAGGCAATGATTCACAATCATCTATCTCAAGGATATGTTCATTGATCCACCTGTCAATCCTATTCTTATTCACATGACCAAGCCTACAATGCCAAAAATAGAATTCACTAACATTATCTAATTTAGGATGTTTACTGGGTGTGTACATTATACTAATAGACCGTGATATTATGTATATACCATATTTTAATTATCCATGTATAATTATAGTATCATTCATAATGATATCACAAAAATCATCCTTTATTATAAACTTGAACCAAGTTTGGTCAAAAAATCTATAGAGATGACATTCATCAAAAAGAAAGAACAATAATAATAATCATTTAACATGACACTACTAGACTCGAAGACAAGCTACAAAGTTTTCAAGGCCAGAACTGGAACAAGACTTCCATCTCCAACATTAAGGAACCGCTCGTCCTCTTGAAACTTTCTACTTATCTGCAGTCTCTACAATAAATTGCATATATTAATAGAACTTTCGATACCCAATACCCAGGTAGTAGTATCACAAACAGAAAAATTATAAGGTATTATCATATAAGTACCTTACAAAGCAATCGCTTGCTTCTTTCTCTTATTTTTAGGCCTGTTTGGGTCAAGGGTGGCTATATAAGCAAGATAATTATTTTTTCAATGATCCAGCTTCTTGCAAAAGAAGCACTCTACCTGGCTCTTGTCAACTTTGATGGTTTGCTCTGCTGGAGATCGACAGCATAAGATTTCTGCACTTTTTTCTTTTTTCTCTCCTAGAAGATTGATGCTTTGCAGATGAACCTCTCACTAAATTCACTGACTCCTTCTGGAGCTGGTGATCCTTCTCAAAAGTCTACAGTAACCTTAGCAAATCATGGTAGTTTACCACAGACTTTATCATTCTATAATGACTGAGAAAGGATAGGTAGGATTTCGGTAGCAAATTAAGGATTGCATCCTTGCCTAACTGTTCATGCAACGAAAAGTCAAGTTTGCTAAAATATTCAATCTGCTCAATCATGTACAATACATGATCGGTGACTGAAGCCTTCTCTCACATATGGGCATTGAACACTGTGCAAGAGGTTTTATATCTCTCTACATCCTCAGGGGTGCCGAAGGTCTCATTCAATATTTGAATGATTTTTTCTGGCTGTGCATCCTCAAACTTATGACTAAGTTCGTCATTCATGGCTGCCCTCATCACGCAATGTACAGTCATGTAGTCATTGAGCCACTTCATGTAAGTATCTCTCGTGGTACGAGGAGCATTGAGTGCAGGTTCTTCAGGTGCTCGATCTGTAAGGACGTACAAAATTCTCTCATACTCCAAGACGATCTTTAACTGTCGATACTAGCTATCGAAGTTGGATCTGATGAGTCTGTCGCTGTCCAAAAATGTACGGAGGGATAGTGTGTTGGCCATAACTAAAATAAAAAATATTAGCCTATTAGTATATGAATTATTTTTGATCTTAAAGATATGGACTTTAGTCTAAAGGTCCTCCCACTATTTTTATAAATTGGTAGCCTCTACATCCAACTCGAAAAATTACACTAATTTATTAGCGAGTACTAGAATCTACACGGACTGCATTCGGATCCAAGTGTAGCTCCACCAACCCTAGTGCATCCATGGGTAGGTTCATAACCAATTATTTCTCCAAACAACTTCTAACAATAAGTTTTGCCCCAGGCTTTCCTTCAGCAGATGTGTGGCATCTCCACTGAAAATCTCAGTTAGGTCCAAACCATTAACATGACACACAAGTGCATCCAATAAATAGATATCTAGGTCTGAGTGTGGCTCAACCAATCTGAGCATTGATCTGAAGGTACATCATGATAGTCATATGATGAATGATAATTTTTATATGTAATAGACACCAGACTTGTAGCGTCTCCAATGCCTATTTGGAATATTGGGCTCATTATCACACACCTTAATGGAAGGCAATGATCAAGTTATCTCATAATTTTATCACTTTATGGATCTAATAATTTAAAGAATTTGATTTCATTGATCTGAGAATAAGAGAAGAAGTCGACCTGTAAGCTACAAATCCTCCCACTAACTTCACCAAGTCATGTAAAGGATTAGACACGAACTGGTTTAAAGACACCTAAATCAGTCACACTGATTCAGCTTAATGGCATGGATCTGCACGAATCGACTAATAACCTAATCAGAACATAATATACCATGTTGGCCAGGTAAGTGAGATCAATGGGAGGCATATGCCCTTAACTCACTGTAGATGCATCTAGGTGAATAGCTCTCAATTAAAAACTACTTGATCAAATCTGCCAAACTTATCTTAGACACCAACTGATTAATTAGTTTTGATTTGATTCACCAGAAGATTCAGGCTCAACTACGGAGCTATGATCATGATCTATTTATTAGGGTCAAATACATGGACTTGATCAAACTACAACTATTGAAATTGATTTAGAGAAATACTGACTTGATCTAACTCAACACTTGATTAGATTTAATCAATTTCTTTATTTGATCTATATGTATTACTAATCCTAGGTCTAACCCATTAGAAGGACCTGATTCATGCTAACCCTTTGCCCATCACTTTATGCGATGTCTTAATGATCTTCAATTCTCAAATCTAGATCATTCAAAATTTAATTCATAATTATGTGTGTGAAACATGTATTTCAGTCTGTAGAACTATTCTACAAGGGTTTTAGATAAAGCATTGTTGGGAATAGTATCCCAATGCCAATCATCAGTCTGTTGATGATTGTGCTCTTTGTTGTATTAGTATATAAATTATAAATTAATAAAAATTATTTTGATATTTTTCATCACAAATTATTTTATCTTCTAATGAACTCCTGTGTTGTGGTAAAGTCCTTAGGACTATTTAGACTCGACAAAGGAGGATTTATCGTTTAGTCCTTAAACCTGTTCGTGATCAAATGATACGTTGTTACCAAGGACAATAATATTTATCAAGCATAGGTCGTTGTGTGCCATATAAGTTGGTTGTCCTCTTAACCAAGGAGTGTGGAGACACTGGTATGGCATACAGATGAGATGTAAGGGTACATCTGCACTGAACGTGACCGACTCTGGAGCTATTTCTACTGTCAAGATTTGCTCCGATGGGATATGGGTATAACTGTCCCTCTAACCTGAGACCACCACGGTGACTTGCAAGCAACTCACTACACTTAGGCACTGGACTATCTGAATTTCTAATTCAGTGACGGAAGGATGCTGGGTGTAGTCAAGTACTTGACTTGTCAGTGTGTGTGTCAAGATGGGATTGACCACTCTAGTTTAGGAGCTGTGTACAGTCGTATTTTAATTTAACAAAACCTTGGCCAGGGTAGTCCTAGTGAGGAGTCACAGGACTGTTTGAGTTGAGCACGATTCGAATGATCTGATCAGGGTTGACAGTTTAACCCTGAGTCATCCTATACACAGAGGTCAAAAGGGATGAATTATACAGTAACCATATTCATGTAGGTTCTGAATGTTACGATTATGACTATTCGACCTATCCGGATGTCGGATACCATTGCTAGATGGTCACTTCGATTAATACAGGAATTGGTTCCTGTGCTACCAGCTTAGGTTCGAACCTACGGGGTCACACACATTAGAGGTTTCTATCTGATCTGATGGCTGATGAAGAGTCCTAATGCTCGTGGACTATGAGTCCTACGTGTCTGAGACTCTGTGATCAAAAATCAAGATTCTCTGATCATGAGTTCCACACATTTTGGGTACCGGGGTCAAGAGTCCCACTGGTTTGGGACTCTTCGACCAAGATTTCATATCGATGGACTTTGATACCCGATTGCCCATCGAATTTAGACTCAATATTTATGAGAAGTATAATTAGTGATTTGATCACTAATTAACTCAATTTGATTGAGTAATTATTTTTGGATCAAGTCCAATTGAATTGGATTCAGTTGGGTTTGACCCGATTAGGTTAAGTGTTGACCTAATCGTCGAAGTGGTTTGGTCCCTGATTTGATCAGAGGTTGGGCTTAGTCAATTTTTGATTTGATTAAAATTTTATTGAGCCTACTTAAGCCTAATTAAGTTGGGCTTAATTTAGTCTAATTGTGCTTAACCTATTTTGATTAGGTTGGCTCAATTAGGTTCAAACCACCTTGACTTTTCTCCCTGCGCCACCTCACTTCTTCAGCGCCCATTTGAATTCACGAGAAGCAACTTCTCATGAATTTTCTCCCACACAGAAGGCATATCATACCCACACTTGTGTACCAAATTTTGGATAAACTTGATTTGTTAGCCATTCAAATTCAAAGGGTGTTTGAATTTAAATGGATAACTTATCCCTTGTGCCTTCTTTCCTTATCCATGTTGTGCGCCTACACGAGAAAGAGTTTTTCATGAAATTTCTCCACGCACAAGAGAAGCCATGCCTCCTCTCTTCTCACATGTAGAGTGAATAGAAATGAGTTGGTTGGTAATTGAATTCAAATTCGATTTGAATTCAAATGAGCAACCACTTATCTTTATCCTCTCACGTGGTAAAAATGCTGCAAAGATGCGGTCTTGCATCGGTTTAAAAAGGAGATAAGAGAGGGCATGTGTACTGATGATCAAAGAAAAAAGGATGGTGTGAGAGAAGTTTCTGGCATGAGAAAAGAAAAGAAAAGAAGAAAAAAAAAGAGAGAGAGAAGTGGGCACACTCTTTTCTTGTGTACCCTAGGGTTTTGGCTTAGGGTTCGGGAAGTGAGAACGTGAGCTACGAGTGTCATGAGCCCACCAAACTTTAGGAAGAGTATTAGCTACCTCTCTACCATCTTTGCTGATGATTTGGAGTATCTGAAAAGTCAGTAGACATCGATCAAAGGAGTTCGATCAACATCGACCATCAAAAAGGTGTAGTCACGAACTAGCATTTATGAGGAGCCGATCAGATCGAAAGCTTTGTGTGGATGATCCGCAGAGGCCAGACATACTGTGTGGCTATGTTACAATGATCAGACCCTCCCGACGGTGATCAAATTACGGTAATCGACTACCTGCACAAAGGTAATACGTTCTGAACACACAATAGTGAATTATTTACTGTTCAAATTTAAATTTCAAATTTAAATGCATGTATGCTATATATCATATTTAGATCCTAGTGTAGAATAAATATATATTAATTAATTAGATTAATTAATAATTTTTACTGTAAAATAGTAATTTTAAAAAAGTTTTAAAATTATCATTTTACCCCTGCACTAAAATTTTACTTCAAATGGTATCAGAGCAGGTTCTAAAATATGATATATATTTTTGTATGCATAGATTAAGTTGTAATCTAAAAGTTTAAATTTGAAATTTAAAATTCAAAATTTAAAATTTGAATTTTGAAAGTTGTTCGAAATTCAAAATTTAAAAATTTAAAATTCAAAATTTGAAATTTGAAATTTGGTTGAAATTTTAAATTTGAAATTCAAAATTTAAAATTCAAAATTTGAAATTCAAAAATTTAAATTTGAAATTTAAAATTTATTTGAAATTTGAAATTTAAAATTTAAAATTTGAAATTTGAAATTTAAATTTTAAAATTGGTATATTTTGATATACTTGATCCAAGTAGTAAGTAATCTAATTGGGTTGGTTGCCATGGTTGTCCGGTCATAGGAGAAAAGTAGGGTTTAAAGGCCCTTTCCTCTCATTCGATGGGGTTCTCCTATGGCGGTAGGGGTGCCACTGTAATTATATCCCATATAGATGAAGAAGTGAAAGGACTTAATTGTAAAGGTTCAATTGTAAAATTTATTATGAATGTGTTAGATTAGATCTAAAAAAATATTCATGATTTATTTTGATTGAGTTATTTTCTGTTATGTAATTAGCAATAGGATTGCTATTTATGAAATATGCTGATCTATTTGTGAAATGAGTCAACATATTTGATGAACAGAAAATAAAACCTTTCAAATTTGAAAATTATTTTCAAAATGCCAAATCCTGACCCATCAGCCCAAATACTTAATTAAAAGAATTAAGTGTTGTCAAGTTGGTCTAGAATTATGAATTAAGACCTAAGACAATTGCATAAACTTGTGGGTCAATGGGTTAGATGGATTAGGTCCATAATTGGGTTAGACCTAAGGTTAGCTTAAAGAAATGGACTAAATTAGAGTAATTGGTCAAATTTAATCAAAAGTTGAATTAGATTAGGTCAAGGACACCCTAGACTCAACTCCAATAGTTGTAGTTGAATGGATCCATGTCTTTAACTAGACCAAGATGGACTTAATTCATGGCTACGTGGTGGAACCCTGTTTACTAAGTTGATCAAATTAAAACTAATGAATCGGTTGGTGTCTAAGGTAAGTTCGGCAGTTTGACCGGTGGTTCTTAAGTGGGAGCTACTCGCATTGATTCGACCTCTGATGAGTTAATGGCATATCCCCACCACTGATCTCACTTACTTGGCCAACCTGGTGAGTTAGGTTTTGATTAGATCACTTGGTAATTAGGACTCACCCATGTCATTAGGTAAATCAGTGTGACTGATTTAGGTGCTCCTAATGTCAGCTTTAATTAAATTCTTTTTAATCTAACTTGGTAAAGTCAGTGGGAGGATTGAAATTGGCTGGTTAATTTCTTCTCTTCTATCCTTTAATAAAAATCCTCAAAAATTATTAGGTCCCTAAAATGATTAAGTTATAGTGATAACTAAGTCATAGCCTCCCATTAAGTGAGTGATAATGAGTCCATTAGTTTAATAATCATTGGAGGCCCAAAGGCCTGGTGCTTATTGACTAATGGAATTATCATTCATAGTATGATAATTTGGTTGAGTCTTTCTGATGGTGGTCAGATTGGCCGGCCAAAATCGGGCCTGATCATTTATTGGTCTGATTCACCAAATAAAGTCATGTTAATGGTTGGACCTAACCAAATCTTTTCAGTGAAGGCCAAAGCCTACTGATTATGTTCTGGGGCAAAATTAATTACTAGAAGTTGTTTAGAGAAATAACTGGTTATGAACCTACCCATAGATGCACATGGATTGACCAACCAAAGTTGGGCTCATGTGTAGTCTGTGTGGATTCTAGTACCCACTAAGAAATTAAAGTAATTCCTCGAATTAGAGGTTGAGGCTACCAGTTCGTAAAAATACTGGGAGAAACTTTAAACTAAAGTCCAAGTCTTTAGTATTAATAATTTATATACTAATAGAGATCTGGTTTTTCTTTATGCAGCTATGGCCACTACCCTGTCGCTTCGGTCATTATTAGATAATGACAAACTCATGAGATCTAATTTTGATAGCTAGTATCGAAAATTAAAAATTATCCTTGAGCATAAGCGGATCCTTTATGTTGTAACGGATCCGGCACCCGAGGAGCCAGCCCCGAACGCTAGAGGGACGGTCTGAGACACTTATCAAAAGTGGCTCAACGACCACACCACCGTTCGATGCATAATGCTGGCGGCAATGAATGATGAGTTTAGCCACAGGTTTGAAAATGCCCAGCTCAGGAGATGCTTCAAATGTTGAACGACTCCTTTGTTACACCTGACAACATTGAAAGGCACAAAACTAGTTGTGCCATTTTCAATGCTCGGATGAGGGATGGGGCCTCAATCATCGATCATATACTGTACATGATCAAAATGATTGAGCGCCTAAGCAAACTGGGCTTTTTCTTACACGAGCAGCTCGATAAGGATGCGATCCTTAATTCTTTGCCCAAGTCCTTCCTCCCCTTCCTTACTCATTTTCGAATGACAAAGCCTGCAGTGAACTACCACGGCTTGTTGGGGTTGCTGCAGAACTTTGAGAAGGATCACCAGCTCCAAAAGGAGTCGATGAATATTGTGGGAGGATCTTCTTCTGGTCATCGAACCTTTAAGAAAGGGAAGAAGAATAAGAAGAAGAAGAATAGAAGGTGCAGCCGCATGCTGGGACATCAGCACAGGGTTAGACCAAAAAGTGCAAGCCCGACCAGAGCCAGGCGGAGTGCTTCTTTTACAAGAAGCAGGGGCACTGGAAGAGGAAGTGTCCTCTATACATTGCCTCCCTGGATCCGAACAGGCCGAAGAAGAAGCAAGGTAATTATATGATAACACCTTGCAACTTTTTCATTTGTGATACTACTACCTGGGTATTGGATACCAAAAGCCCTTATCATATTTGCAATTCGACGTAGGGTCTGTAGGTCAGTAGGAGATTTGATGATGGCGAGAGGTTCCTGAACGTTGGAGATGGAAGCAAAGTTCCAGTTCTAGCTTTAGGAATCATGAACCTTATAATCAATTCTCGTAATATAATTTTGAGTGAATGTCACTATTGTCCAAGCTTTTTATTAAATATTATTTCTGTAGGGCTTTTGACCATGTATGGTTATAAATTTTTAATAAAAAAAAATATTTATAATATCATTTTGAATGGTGTTGCAATGTTTGTTGGACAAATAAATAATAAAATTTACTTACTATCACAGCCTGTTAATATGGTACAAACCTTCGATAAATATCTTAGAATAGATAATGTGTCAGAAGTCTACCTTTGGCACTGTAGGCTAGGTCATATCAATAAGAACAGGATAAACAGGTTGGCTCAAGAAGAAATTCTTGAAGTTGGTGATTGTGAATCACTTCCAACCTGTGAGTTCTGTCTTCTTGGAAAGATGACCAAGTCACCTTTTACTAGAAAAGGTGAGAGAGCCAGTGAACTCTTGGGTCTGGTACATTCTGATGTATGTGGACCCATGAGCTCAAGTGCAAGAGGTGGATATTTTTACTTCATAACCTTCACAGATGACCTATTGAGGTATGGGTATGTCTACTTAATGAAGCATAAGTCGGAGTCGTTTGAAATGTTCAAACTATTCCAAAATGAGGTAGAAAAATAAATTGAAAAGTATATTAAAACTCTTCGATCTGATCGAGGAGGTGAATACCTTTCCAATGAGTTTCTGACATATCTTGGAGAGAATGGGATTCTCTCTCAATGGACTCCTCCTGGAACACCACAGCATAATGGTATGTCTGAAAGGAGGAATCGGACCTTATTGGACATGGTTCGATCCATGATGGGATTTACTGGTCTGTCGATCTTTTTCTAGGGATATGCACTCGAATCGATTTGTTACCTTCTAAATAGGGTTCCGAGTAAGTCTGTAACCAAAACATCATATGAGATATGGATAGGACGTAAGCCAGTACTCTCACACTTTAGGGTTTGGGGGTGTCCGGCTTATGTTAAATATTTAATTACGAACAAGCTTGGACCTAGGTCTGACAAGTGTAATTTTATAGAGTACCCAAAAGAGACCAAAGGATATTATTTCTACTTAGCTGATGAGCAAAAGGTGTTTGTCAGCCTTAAGGCAATCTTTTTAGAAAAGAAGTTCCTTGATGAAGGGACTGTTGCCTCTAAGGTCGAACTTGAGGAAGTTCGGCAGGTGAAAAAACCGACACAAGTAGCTGAACCTGAACCAGATTTGGTTAGATCAGATTCAGAGCCCATTGTTCCCGCACCCTTAAGGTGATCTGGTAGAGTACCACGTCAATCAGACAGATACTATGGTTTCATGGTCTGGGATGGCGATCCTGTCGAACTTGATGAAAACGATGAGGATCCGATCACCTACATGGATGCAATGCAGAGACCTAACTCTGAGAAATGGCTAGAGGCCATAAAATCCAAAATAGAGTCCATGAAGGTCAACAATGTGTGGACATTGGTTGACCCACCCGAAGGAGTAAAACTCATAGGGTGTAAGTGGGTCTTCAAGAGAAAGAGGGGCGCAGACGGAAAGGTGGAGACCTATAAAGCCCGTCTGGTTGCCAAGGGATATCGTCAATATTATGGTATAGACTATGATGAGATGTCTTCTCTTGTGGCAATGCTCAAATCCATTTGAATTATGCTTGCGATAGCTACCCATCTGGACTATGAAATCTGGCAGATGGATGTGAAGATAGCTTTCCTAAACAGAGAGCTGGACGAAGAAGTGTATATGATACAACCTGAAGAGTTCACATCCACAGATGAGTCTAAGGTGTGCTGGCTACAAAGGTCCATTTATGGACTTAAGCAGGCATCCCAGAGTTGGAACATACGTTTTGATAGGATGATCAAGATGTATGGCTTCGTTAAGAATGGAGAAGAGCCCTGCATTTATAAGTGGGCTAATGATCCAGTAGTAGTATTTCTTGTATTGTATGTGGATGACATTCTCTTAATCGAGAATGATGTCCCTGTATTACAAGGAATAAAGATTTGGCTATCGTCACAGTTCTCCTTGAAGGATCTAGGAGAAGCTTCCTACATCCTAGGGATGAAGATCTATAGGGATAGATCTAAAAGGTTGCTTGGCTTATCTCAGTCCACATACATTGATACTATGCTGAAGAGGTTCAGCATGGAGAATTCCAAGAAAGGCTATCTACCGAGAGGCCAAGGGATTTCTCTCTCAAAGAGGGATTGTCCGACAACACCTCAAGAGAGAGAGCATATGGGTAGAATTTCATATGCTTCGGTAGTGGGATCTATCATGTACGCCATGACATGTACACGACCAGATGTGGCATACTCACTAGGAGTAGTGAGTAGATACCAATCTGATCCAGGGGAGAATCACTGGAAGGTTGTTAAAACCATCCTGAAGTATTTAAGAAATACTAAGGACCAGTGGCTTGTTTATGGTGAATCAGACTTGAGACTTATAGGGTTTACAGACTCTAGTTTCCAGTCTGATCACGATGAAAGCAATAGTGTGTCGGGATTTATTTTTACCCTTAATGGTGGGGCTGTCTGCTAGAAGAGTTCCAAGCAGCACACAATGGCTGATTCAGTTTGCGAGGTGGAGTATGTCGCTGCATCAGATGCTGCCAAAGAAGTGGTGTGGCGGAGGAAATTCATCACCGAGCATGGAGTAGCACCCTCCCTTGTTGGTCCAGTTCTGCTCTACTGTGACAGCTCTAGAGCCATTGCTCAGGCAAAGGAACCAAAGGCACACCAGCGGACGAAGCATATTCTGCGCCGCTACCATCTCATCCGAAAAATCATGGATCGAGGTGATGTGTACCTTCAGTAGATCGACGGAAAGGAGAACCTGGCCGACCCATTCACTAAAGCCATTGCGGTGAAGGAGTTCGATGACTTCAAGTCGAAGATGGGTATTAGATACTGCATCGATTGGCTTTAGGCCAAGTGGGAGATTGTTGGGAATAGTGTCCCAAAGCCAATTGTCAGCCTGTTGATGGTTGTGCTCTTTGTTGTATTAGTATATAAATTATAAATTAATAAAAATTATTTTGATATTTTTCATCACAAATTATTTCATCTTCTAATGAACTCCTGTGTCGTGGTGAAGTCCTTAGGACTATTTAGACTCGATAAAAGAGGATTTGTCATTTAGTCCTTAAACCTGTTCACGACCAAATGATACGTTGTTATCAAGGACAATAACGTTTATCAAGTATAGATCGTTGTGTGCCATATAGGTTGGTTGTCCTCTTAACCATGGAGTGTGGAGACACTGGTATGGCATATAGGTGAGATGTAAGGGTACATCTGCACTGAACGTGACCGACTCCGAAGCTATTTCTACTGTCAAGATTTGCTCCGATGGGATATGTGTATAACTGTCCCTCCGACCTGAGACCGCCATGGTGACTTGCAAGTAACTCACTACACTTAGGCACTGGACTATCTGAATTTCTAATTCAGTGATGGAAGGATGCTGGGTGTAGTCAAGTACTTGACTTGTCGGTGCGTGTGTCAAGATGAGATTAACCACTCTAGTTTAGGAGCTGTGTACAGTCATGTTTCAATTTAGCAAAACCTTGGCCAGAGTAGTCCTAGTGAGGAGTCACAGGACTGTTTGAGTTGAGCATAATTCGAATGATCTGATCAGGGTTGATAGTTTAACCCTGAGTCATCCTATACACAGAGGTCAAAAGGCATGAATTAAACAGTAACTATATTCACATAGGTTCTGAATGTTGCGATTATGATTATTCGATCTATCTGAATGTCGGGTACCATTGCTAGATGGTCACTTCGATTAGTACAGAAATTGGTTTCTGTGCTACCGGCTTAGGTTCGAACCTACAGGGTCACACACATTAGAGGTTCCTATCTGATCTGATGGCTGATGAAGAGTCTTAATGCTCATGGACTATGAGTTCTACATGTCTGAGACTCTATGATCGAGAATCAAGATTCTTTGATCATGAGTTCCACACATTTTGGGTACCGGAGTCAAGAGTCCCACTGGTTTGGGACTCTTCGATCAAGGTTTCATATTGATGGACTTTGATACCCGATTGTCCATCAGATTTGGACTCAGTATTTATGAGAGGTATAATTAGTGATTTGATTGCTAATTAACTCAATTTGATTGAGTAATTATTTTTGGATCAAGTCCAATTGAATTGGATTTAGTTGGGTTTGACCCGATTAGGTTAAGTGTTGACCTAATCGTCAAAGTGGTTTGGTCCCTGATTTGATCAGGAGTTGGGTTTAGTCAATTCTTGATTTGATTAAGATTTTATTGAGCCTAATTAAGCCTAATTAAGTTGGGTTTAATTTAGTCTAATTATGCTTAACCTATTTTGATTAGGTTGGCTCAATTAGGTTCACACCACCTTGACTTTTCTCCCTGCGCCACCTCACTTCTTCAGCGCCCATTTGAATTCATGAGAAGCAACTTCTCATGAATTTTCTCCCATGCAGAAGGCATCTCACGCCCACACTTGTGTGCCAAATTTTGGATAAACTTGATTTGTTAGCCATTCAAATTCAAAGGGTGTTTGAATTTAAATGGATAACTTATCCCTTGCACCTTCTTTCCTTATCCATCTTGTGCGCCACTTATCATACACGAGAAAGAGTTTCTCATGAAATTTCTCTAAGCACAAGAGAAGCCACATCTCCTCTCTTCTCACGCATATAGTGGATAGGAATTAGTTGGTTGGCATTTGAATTCAAATTCGATTTGAATTCAAATGAGCAACCACTTATCTTTATCCTCTCACACGATAAAAATGCTGCAAAGATGCGATCTTGCATCGATTTAAAAAGGAGATAAGAGAGGGCATGCGTACTGATGATCAAAGAAAAAAGGGTGGCATGAGAGAGGTTTCTGGTGTGAGAAAAGAAAAGAAAAGAAAAAAAAAAAAGAGAAAGAAGTGGGCGCACTCTTTTCTTGTGTACCCTAAGGTTTTGGCTTAGGGTTCGGAAAGTGAGAACGTGAGCTACTAGTATCGTGAGCCCACCAAACTTTAAGGAGAGCATCATCTACCTCTCTACCATCTTTGCTGATGATTCAAAGCATCCAAAAAGTCGGCAGACATCGATCGAAGGAGTTCGATTAACATCGGCCATCAAAAAGGTGCAGTCACGAACTAGCATTCGTGAGGAGCCGATCAGATCGGAAGCTTCGTGTGGATGATCCATAGAGGTCAGACATACTGTGTGGCTATGTTGTGACGATCAGACCCTTCCGACAGTGATCAAATTACGGCAATCGACTATCCACACAAAGGTAATGTGTTCTGAACACACAACAGTGAATTGTTTACTATTCAAATTTGAATTTCAAATTTAAATGCATGCATACTATATATCATATTTAAATCCTAGTATAGGGTAAATATATATTAATTAATTAGATTAATTAATAATTTTCACTGTAAAATAATGATTTTGAAAATTTTTTAAAATTACCATTTTACCCCTGCACTAAAATTTTACTTCAAGCATACCATATATTTCAATACATAAAAATAAATTTTTATAATATATTTAATAATTAAATATACATAGATATGATCTAAACTTCATACATACATCTCATGTATCATGATAACCTTTAGATTAATACCAATTACATCATATATAATATATAATTTAAATCTAAAATAATTTTATATCTGAATTTTATCCTATTGTAATGAATCGTAAATCACTTTAGATCTAATCTAAATATATTTATGATCAAAATAATATATATAAATCTATTCATTTTTTTTCTTCATGAAACTGGATCACAATGACACCCCTATACATCATAAGAGAACCCATCGAATAGGCAAAAAAAGATTAATCTCTTCAATCTCCTATAACTAGATGGTCTGGTGATCTCATCAATCTGAGTACTAGGCTACTAAGATCTGAAATCTAATTTTATATATAATTACATCAACATATAATTATTGATAAAACTATTTTATGTCATGAACATATTCTTGATCTTATTAATTATATTCTTTATTTAATCTAATTAGATTTAATGTATCATATACATCATATCATATCTAAAATATATCTTATACTGATTATAAAATATCAATTTTAGATTTGATATCATATAAAAATTTATTAGATACAAATATGAATACATAAGGAATAAATTTTTGATAAAATCTATTTTCACGCAGTGCTAAATTTCGATAGGATTCAGATCTAAATATCTATTGAAATGGATCCAATTCAGATCTAAAATAATTTTACTTCATAAAAAAAATAATAATATTAAAATTTTATTAAAATAAATTTAAAATAGATTTTAATTCACATTGTTATTCCATCAGAAATTCAGCAACAGTAAAATTCTGTTATAATAGACTTATAACAACCTCAATCAACCATTTATTAGGCATCTCTAATCCAATCAAAATTAGATTAGAAATTTTATATAAATAAATTTAAATTAGATTTAATGTTTTATAAAAAATCTCAATTACATATAATGTAATTATTTTCAAAAAATTTCATCATGCATTCATATATTTCAGGCCTGCTCTGATATCAACTGAAAGGAAAGAAACTGTTTCTCCTCGGGAAGCCCGGGTTGCATCTAAAAATTTTTTTATTCATCTACATGATTAAGAATTAAATTCTTACCTAATTTATAATAAAATTAGAGATTAAATTTCAAATTATCTGATATAAATCTTTGCGGAGGCTTGGATGTGCTCTACTTCACATGCACGCCAGACGTCGCAAGAAAACGGGATGAACTCCAATCCAATTACCTTCGAAAGCCAACCAAATGAAGAAGGAGATGTGCTGGTGTGATACCTCACACCAATAGATGGGATGCCCAAGAAGGATCCACGTCCAAAGAGAGGAGGCAGCAACAAAAAGAGATGTAGGAGAAGACAAAGGACCTCTCTCTTCACATGCCTCTCTCTCTTTCTCTCTTCTCTCAATCTAATTTATTTTCTATCCATCCATAGATAGAGATCCTCTATAATATAGATGATTCTCATGACCTAATGAGAGCAGGACTCTTAACTCAAATCTGATTTGAATCAGTCCAATACTCATGAAAGAAGGATTTCTATATAAGATAAAATTACCATCACTTATGACATCCACTTTGCACCCACTCCTATACCCATTTTGGATGCCCCAAACCAACATCAAATCAGGTGTTGGTTATCTTACATGAGAGTAGAATCTCAGTGCAAGTGGAAATACTCATATCTCATCAAAACGGGTTTAATTCGAATCCAATTCAAAGCTGGTTCGAAATAATTTTGAAAGGCTGTCAATCTCAAACTCTTTAGGACTTTTGTACCAAATCTAACTTAAATTTTAAATCCAATTAAAACTAATTAATTCAGATCTAATCTAAAATTAATTGATACTTAAATTCAATCTTTCATATGCTTTATGAATCATAGATCAGAAACTGTTCATCCTCAGGATCGAACATGTTGGGTATAAAATACCCCCAGTCGAAGTTTGTAAAAGGCCGACCCTTCCAGGGCTCTTTCGGCTTCCGACTTTGTATGGCATCTTTCTGAACTCCCTCGACCGTCCGAGCTTCCATAATACCATTCGAACTTCTCCAATAATAAGCTCCCCCATTTATCTATCGGACTACTCCAAATGCTCTCTGGGCTTCACTATCAGCTGATTTTCTATAGTGATCGACTATTCTCCGAATCTCTTCCAGACTTCTTCCAGCCACGAACGACTTTACTCCGAACTCCTACAGGAGTCGGACTCCATCCGAACTTCTACAATGGATGGATTCCAGATGAATTCCTACAAAAGTCGGATCTCTACCCCAAACTTCTATTGCAGGTGGACTTCATCCGAACTCCTATAAGGGCCAAGCTCTGTCCGAACTTCTACAGTGGATGGATCACAGACAAGCTTCTACAATGAATAGGTTCCACCAGCAGGATCTCTACTCCGAACTTCTTTCGGACTTCATCAAGGATCGAGCTTCTCTAACGGTGGGACTTCTACAGTAAGCGATCTACTCCGAACTTCTACAACAATCGGTCTCCATCCGGGCTTCTACGGTAGCGGACTCCTTCCAGACTCCTACAAGAATCGGACTCCGTCCGAACTTCTACAGTGGTTGGATTTCGGGCAAACTTCTACAACGGATGTGCTCCAGCAGCCAGATTTCTACAGTGACCGATTGTCTCTGGTGTCTTCTGTACCTCTCCGACCATCAACCTTCGACAGCACCAGCCGACCTTCCATAGATTCATCCGATCTTCTCCAGCGGACGAACTTCCACAATGCCTCCTGAATTATGCTATCAACCGACCTTCTACCGGATTCCTCATGCAACTAGACAACTCTGACGAACAATCTTCAGATGAGCTTCCGCATCAGGCAAATCCCAGATGAACTTCTCTGGCAATCAAATTTCTATCAAACTTCACCAAAGGAAAGTCCCCATCTGAGCTTCTACAGCAGATGACTCCCGCCTGTAGCATCAGCGCCCAAGGCATCCGACAATAGTAGACTCGTCAGGAACCTCAAAAACATCCGAGCTTCTCCCGGATGGCTGAGATAAAGAGCCATTCCACTTCATCAGACGTCCCAGTCGAGCTTCAACCGCTAGGTCCGAACTCTCTGGCAAGTCACAACAATGGCCACTACCCCACTCCACTCTCTATAACAGGTTCCACGTGGCCCCACTACTCTCTGATAAGTCATGACAACGGACACCACTCCACTCTCCATAACAAACTCCATGTGGCCCTGAACACCCCCTGACGCCACTACTCTCTGTAACAAACTCCGCGTGGCCCCGAACGGCCCACTACCAGGCAGTTACAAATGTCGCTATCAATCAGTTACGCTCTCCATCTACAAAAAGGGACCCCCAGATACATTCTTCTCTAAGCTCTAAACTCTATCTCAAAACTTTGCTAAAATTCTATTTGAGTGCTCCATTTCTGTTAAGACAGAGTACTGACTTGAGCATCAGAGGATCTTGCTGGAGTACCCCCAACTCCAGTTTAGACTTTCCTTGTAGGTCTCGATGGCAGATGCGATCCTCTCGACTTCAGCTTCTCCGACGTCGGTGAAATTCTGCACCAATAGAATTGGCACCAGAGAAAGGGTCTGTGTCTTCGCAGTACCCTTGTTCTTAAAGAAGTGCTCAATGAGACCATATCTAGTCACCTTCTCCGACATCTTCTTCTCCTTCTCCTGCCAGATCTCCACCTGATGCCTCCCTAAAAGGCATCCATCAGACGATCCACGGCCTCTGCGGCCAGATCTCAGTGAGCCCCGCAAGCTCCGGCCTCGTCTCCAGTTTTTCAGGCTCCTCCTCCTCCGACAATGGCAGTCGACATGGAGCAGTTTGACTTACCAGTTCAGCAGGTCAGGGGCCTCACCGAAGCGGTGCAGGCCATGCAACAGCAGTCGCAGCAACTGCAGGCATCAGTGCAGCTGGAAAGAGCATCGTCGGAGTTTCAGAATCTGACGATCAGATGGGCCACTTGGGCCAGTCCCCTATCTTCCTCGAAAAGGGGAAGCAGAAGGCAGAGAGCCCTCTATCCGATCATGATTCTACCACCGGAGAGTCCCTACCTCCATTCCACCAGAAGACCCTCGAGACTCGTAGTCGAGAGGACCTCCTGGATCAAAGATTCTAGGAGATGAATCAGCGGATCGAAGAGCTCCGTCGTGCTCCCACTGCATACAGTGAAGACATCTGCACTAACCCTCCTTTCTCTCAAATGATCATGCAGGAACCAATCCCATCGAACTTCAAACTCCCCCAATTCGAGAGGTATGATGGGACCTCGGATCCGATTGACCACCTGGAGGCCTTCCGGACAATGATACTGCTCCATGGCACACCAGATGCCATCTTGTGCCGAGCTTTCCCGTCTACCTTGAAGGGAATAGCAAGAAATTGGTACTCGACACTGAAATCAGGTACTATCTTCTCCTTTGACCAGATGATCCACCAGTTCGTTGCTCATTTCGTCAGCAGCCAGCATCCCCGAAGAAGTTTGGAGTCCCTCATCAACATCAAGCAAAAGGAGGGAGAATCCATCCGAACTTACATCAACTATTTTAACACCACCGCGTTGGAGGTCCGAAACTTGGACCAATCGATTCCAATGGCCGCCCTAAAGAGCGGTCTTCAAAAGAACGATCTTCTGTTCTCCCTGGAAAAGAAGTATCTCAGGGACTTCGCTGATCTGCTGGCTCGGGCTGAAGGATATGCCCGAGCAGAGGAAGCCTTCAAGCTGAAGGATGAGGAGGCCGTGAAGGAGCGACAGGCGGGCGACTCCAGTAAGCTCGAAGTTGAAAAAGGGCCGAGTGAAGCTTGACCATGTTCTTAAACTCTCTCTGGACACAAGCATGTCCAGACTCCTCTCCAAGCTCGTAAGCAGAGAAGCTCGGACCACAGAGTTCGATGGAGCTCTCCCCCAAGAAGATTCCACAGCTACGCCCTTCTCAATGCATCGAAAATCCAAGTACTGATGGAGGTCAGGGAGAAGCTACCAAGGTCGAAAAGGATGCGCACATACCCCAGGATGCACAACCCTAACAAGTTTTGCCTCTATCATTGTGACCATGGCCACGACACGGAGGAGTGCATTCAGCTTTGAGATGAGATTGAGGAGCTCATCAGATGAGGTTGGCTCGATAGATTCATTTGACGCTAGCCTGAAGGTAGGAAAGATCGACCGAGGGCCCTGCCACAACTGGAGCCGCCAAGGGAGGAGCAACCTGAAGATCAGCCTCCAATTGAGATCATCAACTCCATCTCTGGAGGACCCCGATGGAGAGCAGACCTTCTGCGATTATGGGATTCGAAAAATCTATGAATGTATTGCCAATAACTCTGCCTTAAATAAAAGTTTCTTTCATATTTGCTTATCTTTTCTTTTGGCATGAGCTCGTAACGACAGGGAGTAGCTCCTTCTGACAATCAAAACTAGGCATGTTAGGAATAGGAAGAGAACCTCATCCTAACATGAGCAAAGTCGAAGGCCCGATTATTTAAAGACCGAATGGGGGGAGAGTGAAGGGGGAGAAACATTTTCTCCGCGTAGGATCTTCCAGATTTCATCAAATCTGGGGTGGAATAATTTTTAAAAAAAATTTATCCTACATATTTTAGATCCAATTCTCTAGATCTAATTTTATTATCTGATATTTAAAATCTAAAATTAAATCTAAAACTATGATGAAAGAAGAAGTACCTTAAGGGTAATCTGATTACCCTGTAGATGATCTCTACACAGCCCGAGGTTTTGATGTAGCCATGCAAGCACCTGGCCTCTATCGATATCTACTCAGGTAGGATCTAGAATGTCTTCTCCTCACAAATCTATGCTCCAAAAATTAGATCTTTATCTGATTTAAAAGTACTTCAGAACTCCTTCTGAAGTTGGAGCAGCAGTCTGTCGAAGATGTCCTGCAGCCTTCTGTTCCAGGCATCACCACGCCTTGGATCTCTGCCAGATGGATGTCCAACATTTTGGACATGAAGAGGGGAGGAAGGAGAGAAGGGAGGATGTGGAGAAGAGGGTAGGGGGAGCTGCTATTGGGTTTTGTGCATAAAATAATTTCATCTATGAAACCCTAGGCGCAGTAGGGTTTATATAGACCTTGTATGCTGCGCAGTGCCACATCATTCAACCAATCAAAAAATTTCAATAAATTCTGAAAAAAATTTGATTGATGGAGTGATATCATCTGATCACATCAAATAAGAACTCCCACCCTCTCTCCTAAGTTAGCACCAACAATGGATAAGCTCAATCAAGGTGGTGCCAAAGAGTCCAAGTTTATCAGGACTCTTTGGTTCTTATCCATTTGGGGCGCCCACTTAAATCCAATTGGAGTCATGCCATAATCTGATTATGGCACCCAATTCAATTGGATTTTGGCATGTGGACACTCCACAAAAATCCTCCAATGAGCCCTCTTCAGTTTAAGACCCATATGTCAACTTTTGACAGATGTCCTAAAATAAAATTGGCAGGTGCTAGAAATTAGCAGGTGTTGTCTTAAATTCATCTCATGAATTAAGACAAGTCTTTTTTGAGCTGGACAATCTTCATTTAGACTGAGAGAAATCTTCCTAAGGTTCTCTAGATGAGTCAAATTACATTTGGCTCAGTAGAGACAGAAAAGATTACACGAGGAGAGAGAAAGGCTCAATCGAGTGCTAGCACGATTTCCTTGAACCTAATTGGATCTTATCCAAATCAATTGGGTTAGCCCAATTGATGACATCCAAACCCTAACCCTTATTTGTATGACCCAATTAGGTTCAATTTTGTATGGTAATGAGACATGTCATGATCTCATCATCGAAACTCCTTTCGATGGACCAGAACTCTTCTGATTCAGACAATTAGAATGATCGATCATCAATATCATTCTAATTGCTTCCAAAATCCATCAGTGACACCTAGCAGTATATAGTGACAACCCATCAGAAGTAAAGATGAACCTCTCGGTGCAGCTACCTGTGTGATTGAGTTCCTCTATCATAAGTCTCGATTGAATTAGGGTTAAGGTGAACTCGTCAAACCCAACATCAGTCATATGAATCAATCGATCGATCTGAGTCCGATGTGAAATCCCAATGAAAAATTTTTTTTCATTATTTCACTCTGCCATGGCCATGGGCTTAAGGACTTGATCTTTCGATCATCATAGGACTACTCCTCTCATCTACCAAGGTTGATAGATCCCATCTTGGTGTGATATGGTTCCTATAATGAACAGCTACAGCCAACATATACCTCAGAGTTCCAAATAGCTAGGAGTCTGAGTTATGGTGTAGTCAAACTATAACACACTCAAGATGAACTATCGATGCACCTCAGATCAAAGAACTAGACACACAACTGCAGCATCAAGCTAGTCATCGATGAGAAGGTAGACTTCCTTATGACTGCTCGAAGTGGTCACACTCAGTACTCTTGTTCTCAACGAATATCTGTACTCTCGCTCTGGTGTCTCCACACCATAGACTCAAGACACATCTACCCTAAGGAAATGATCGTACACCAATCTTTCAGATTGATCACCATCCTCGTGATGATCCTATGGTCAGGAGCTATTTATGAGTTAGTTATGTAAATTCATGCCTTAAATTTTCAACTCTTGAAAATATAAATTTACATTCCCACTAACTCAAAGGATGTAACACAGACACAATATACACATTGTGATAGAAGAATAATCCTTTTATTCATTTATAATCAAAATTATAAATTTACCCTTAGATCTGTACAGGAATGTGTCAGCCGATCTGGCATCTAGGGCATACATCTAACAAACTCCCACTTGACCTAATGCCAATTGGCTACATATCTAAGTCCCATCTTCTCAAGATGAGCTTTGATCTTCTATTGGCCCAATGGCTTAGTCAGCGTGTCTGCCACATTATCTGTGGAGTCGACTCTCTTGACCTCGACATAATCCTTTTCGAGATAATCACGGATCAGATGGAATCGCCGCTCGATGTGCTTGGACTTCTGCTGAGATCTTGGCTCCTTAGCTAGGGCTATGGTGCCATTATTATCGTAGTAAAGAGGTATGTCATCCAATGACATCACTCCAAGCTCTGCGATAAATTTTTTGTACCAGAATGCCTCCTTCGCAGCTTCCGATGCAGCAATATACTCTGCCTCCATGGTGGAATCAGCAATCACCATCTGCTTGAAACTCTTCCAGCTGACTGCACCACCATTGCAAATGAACAGACTCCCAGATGTTGACTTTCGATCATCTATATCATACATAAAGTCTGAGTCTGTATATCCCTAAAACTGGAGTTCTCCATTTCCAAAGACTAGAAACATATCCTTAGTCCTTCATAGAAAACTCCTTAGACAACCATACTTTGACTAAGGTCAACATGGGAATGTCATTTCTAATTAGGAGGATGTCATCTACGTACAATACGAGAAAGACAACTGCGCTCCTACTGACCTTTTTGAACACACATGGTTCCTCCTCGTTCTTGATGAAATCAAACATTTTGATGACATCATTGAAATGAGTATTCCAACTCCGAGATGCTTGCTTAAGTCCATAAATGGACCTTTGCAGCTTGCAGATCTTGTGATCATCATTACTGGATGTGAAATCAAGCGGCTGTTCCATATAGATATCTTCCTCAAGATGTCCATTTAAGAATGCCATTTTCATGTCCATCTGCCATATTTCATAATCGAAATAGGCTGCAACAGCAAGCAATGTGCGGATGGATTTTAGCATGGCTACGGGTGAAAAGGTATCCTGATAGTCAATGCCTTCGTGTTGACTATAACCTTTCACTATGAGCCTAGCCTTGAATGTCTCCACATTCTCATTTGCACCTATCTTTCTCTTGAAGATCCATTTACACCCAATAGGTACAATACCTTCAGGTGGATCTACTGTTGGGAAATGTGTCCTAAAAAGCCAATCGTCAAGCTGTTGACGGTTGAGCAACCAAGTATTGTAATTGATTTGTTAATAAATAAAATATATTTGGCATTTTCATCATAAGCTTTCATCTTCTAATGAACTCCGTTGTTATGATGAAGTCCTTAGGACTATTTAAGTTCGATAAAGAGAGGATTTATCGATTAGTCCTTAAAACTGTTCACGACCAAATGATAGGCTGTTAATAAGGACGACAGCTTCTATCAAGCATAGGTCGCTGTAGGCCATATGGGTTGGTTGTCTTCTTAACCAAGGAGTGTGGAGACACTGGTATGGCATACAGGTGAGATGTAAGGGTACATCATCATTGAACGTGACCAACTCCAGAGCATTCTGCTGTCGAGAATGTCTCTGATGGGATATAGGTATAAGTGTCCCTTAGACTTGAGATCACCTCAGTGACTTGCAAGCAACTCACTGTGCTTTGGTACTAGACTAACTGAATTTCTAATTCAGGGACGGAAGGCTTCTGGGCACAGTCAAGTACTTGCGAAGTCAGAGTGTGATCGAGATGGGATTGACCACTCCAAGAGTTGGAGAAGAATGAGTCGCTGTATTTCAATTTAGCAAAACCTTGGCCAGGGTAATCCATCAGATGGATTTGATATTTTGAAATACAATGTGGACAACCTGATCAGAGTTGACAGTTGAGCTCTGGGGTGTCCTATGATCATTTTGGTCAAGGGGATGAATTATATGAAAACTATATCCGCATGGGTTCTAAGGATGTTGTTCTACACATTCGACCTATCCGGTCGTCGGGTACCATTGCTAGATGGTCACTTCGATTGGTATAGAAATTTGTTTCTATGCTACCGGCTTAGGTTCGGACCTATGAGGTCACACACATTAGAGTTCATGATCCGATCGGATGGTTGATCAACGATTAAGAATCGTTCTAGGGTTAAATGATCAATACGATTGACATTTAACCCAGTGCAAGTGTTGTAGGAGGATCGATTAGTAATTCGATTGCTAATTGGCTTAATTTGATTAAGCCAATGGGCTGAGATTAAGTCTAATTAAATATGATTTAATTAAATTTAGTTTGGGCTTGATTGGATCAAGTCCAATTGGTTTATTGGATAAGCCAAGTGCAAGGAAAAACTAGTCCTAGTTCAACTAGGACTTGGGTCAATCTAATTTCTAATTTGATTAAAAAATTAAATCAGATTTAAATCTAATTTAATCTGATTAAATTAGGTTCTTAATTAGGTTAAGACCTATCTTAATTAGGTTGATCTAATTTTGATTTGATTTGGTTTGGGAAACCAAATTAAAATAAGTCATGAGACAGAATCCTAGTAGGACTAGGATTCCACCTTGCGCCACATAAGCCTTCTCCACGCCCTCTCTCTTATTCAACGCCAATCTCCACTTATTTTGTGCGACAAAAGCCCTCTCCCAGATCTCTCTCACATTCACAAAAGGTCTCTTCTCTTCTTTCTTACATGGAAGGTGGTTTGGATCAAATCTAAAAGGAATAAGTTTGGATTTTGAATTCTATGAGATAGAGTTTTAGAAATCCAAAACTCTTTCAATTTTGCATCGAATTTATCCAAATTTGTTTTGGAATTTTTGTGGCTTTTAGGGTTTACATTGTGCACCCTTTTCTATTGATCCATCCATGAAAATATGAAGGAGGTGCTCAAGAGTTGGGCGTCCCTTTACTTGCCATGTTTGGATAAGCCTTGACTAGGTGTTTGACCTAGACAAGGACTCTACCATATCTCTCTATATAAGACGAGTTTCTTCATGAAAATTTAATAGGAGATAGCTTTCGAGATACCTTTCTGCCATCCAAAAATCAGAGAGAAATACCTTTGGGTCATGGAGATATAAAAGATGAAAGTTTGGGCGTTTAGAGAGAAAAACGTGAAGAAGAAGAGGGTCTTCTTCTAGGGTTTTTATTTTCATATCTTTCCTCCTTCCATCTTGAGTTTCCTGAGAGTGTCTCAGATCTGAAACTCCTCCTTCTACTTTCCATCTTTGGAAGAGTCCAAATCAAGAAGAAGGAGGCACCTGATCAACCATCAAAGAAGGATCAGCGCAGTACTAGCATACTGTGCTGATTTCCTGAAGCAGGACTTCTGATCGAGATTCGTGGGCTCGTGTGGACGACTCCTAGAGGTCGGACACGTGTGCGGCTTGCAACATCATCCTCAAGCCCAGATCAGCAAGGTTAGAACGTCTAACTTGCAAGGTAATAGATCTGATCTATTATTTAATACATACATTAGATGTAGTATAAAAACATGTTGATATGATCAACATGTAGTTCATGCTATATTTATATATTTTAATTTCTGATTTAATACCATGTAATAATCATGTAATAGGATCTTAGATCTAGAGATTTTCTGATCTTAGAAAATAAATTTTGATTTATTTTAGTCTTCCGCTGTATGATCTTGAAAAAGTTTCAAGATCTAACCCTCTTTTTCAAGATCTAACCCTGAAACCCTAGATCTGGTTCCTACAATTGGTATCAGAGCCTAGGTTCTTTATTACATGATTATTTATACATGCTTAGATTATTTTTTAGATTAGATCTAATTTATAATCTGATTATTAAATCTGAAATTAAAATTTTAGATCAATCACAAACTGCAACGTTGTCCTGCTGTAAGGTTTACCCCTTACAGTGCAAAGGTTGTCCTAGTTTGTGTAGATGTATCTTTAATCATAAATTTGTTAGATATGATCTAGATTAAATTTATGATTTATTAGATTTAAAAGATGTTTAAATCTGAAATAAAATATCTTTGTTAATAATTTTTATGCAAAGAAATTATTTAAAGTTGAAATTGTTTCAATTACATGAACCTGTTTAGATTAGATCTAAAGTAGTTTCATGTTTATTTCACTTGCATCTTGATTATGAATCAAACATGCAATATGATTGGTAGAATCATATTGTAAAATTATTTTACAAATATGAAAATAATTTTTTGAAAAGCCGAACCCAACCCTCAGCCCAAAACTTAATTAAGAATTAAGAAGTTGTTTGATTAGGTTCTAGGATTGTGAATTGAAGAACCTAAGACACAAATCATAACACATTGGGTTAATGGGTTAGTGGTAATTAGGTCCATTAATTGGGTTAGACCTATGGTTAGATTAAAGATGGACTTAATTAGAGAATTGACTAAATCTAATCAATTATTGTCTTAGATTAGGTCAAGGATTCTCTAGATCAATTACAATAGTTGTAGTTGGTCAAGTCCATGTCTTTAACGAGAACCAAATGGACTTGATTCTTGGCTAAGCGGTCTAGCACGAACTGTTAGGTTGATCTAATCGAAACTAATTAAACCAGTTGGTGTCTAAGGTAAACCAGACCGGTGGTTTTTAATTGGGAGCCCGCTTACCTGACCATTTCTGATGGTGTCTAAGGCAAGCTTTGGCAGACCCTCCCACTGATCGAACTTACCTGGCCTCTTGGTGAAATTATGTTTTGATCGAATCACTTGACTATTCGAGCTGACCCATGTCAGCTAGGTAAATCAGTGTGACTGATTTAGGTGCTCCTAGACCAGCCCTTTTAATGGTCTCCCTTAAGCTGACTTGGTGAAGCCAGTGGGAGGATCATGATAAGCTGGTTCATCTGACTTCATCCTCTATATTATTTAAATCCTCTAAAATTATTAGGTCCTTAAAATGATAAAGTTATGGAGATAACTGAGTCATAGCCTCCCATTAAGGTGTTTGATAATGAGTCCATGAACTCAATAATCATTGCAGACCCAAAGGCCTGGTGCTTGTTGACTAATGGAATTTTCACTCATCATATGATGACTTGGAAGTATCTCTCTAATGGTGGTTAGGTGAGCCAACCAAAGTTGGGCTTAATCATTCGTTGGTTAGATACACCAAGTATGATCATGTTAATGGTTGGACCTAACTGGATCCTTACAGTGGAGGCCAAAGCCTACTGATTAGGTTTCTGGGGCAAAATTAAAATTACTAGAAATTATTTAGAGAAATAATTGGTTATGAACCTACCCTTAGATGTACATGGGTTGGCCAACCAAAGTTGGGCTTGTGTGCAGTCTAAGTGGATTCTAGTACCCGCTAAGGAATTAGGGTAATTCCTCGAGTTGGAGGTAGAGGCTACCAATTCGAATAAAATAGTGGGAGAAACCTTTTGATTAAAGTCCAAATCTTTAGGTTTAATGAATCAATTACTAATTAGGTTATGGTTCTCCTTTGTGCAAATATGGCCACTTCCCTATCACTCCGATCATTGTTGGATAATGATAAGTTGGTGGGATCCAACTTCGATAGCTGGTATCGAAAGTTGAAGATAGTCCTGGAGCATGAACGGATCCTATATGTGATATTAGATCCTGCACCTGAGGAGCCAGCTGTCAATGCATGTGGAACAGTCAGAGACACTTACCAGAAGTGGCTCAGTGATCGGACCACGATGTGCTGTATCATGCTAGCTGCTATCATGAGCGACGAGTTCAGTCGCAGATTCGAGACGGCTCAGCCAAAGGACATGCTTCAAGTGTTGGAGGATACCTTTGGCACACCCGATGACGTAGAGAGGCATAAGACTAGTTGTGCCATCTTCAACGCCAAAATACGGGATGGAGTCTCTATCACTGATCATGTATTGTACATGATCGAGCTGATGGAACGATTGAGCAAGCTCGGCTTTCCCTTGCATGAGCAGTTTGGGAAAGATGCAATACTGAACTCGCTGCCCAAGTCTTGTCTCCCATTCCTCACTCATTATAGAATGACAAAGCCTGAAGTAAACTACCATGGGTTAATGGGGTTGCTTCAGAACTTTGAGAAGGATCACCAACTCCTCAAGGAGTCGGTGAACTCAGTGAACTCAGTGGGAGGTTCATCTTCTGGTTCTCGACCCTTTGAGAAAGGAAAGAAGAACAAGAAGAAGAAAGTCAAGAAGGTGCAAGTTCAGGCTGGGACATCTGTGCAGAGCCAGACCAAAAAGATCAAGCCTGATAAGAGTCTATTCTACTGGCAAGCACCCTAGATTAGATAGTGTGTCAAATATCTACTTATGGCATTGGAGGCTAGGTCATATAAATAAGAACAGAATAAACAGGTTGACTCAAGAGGGAATCCTCAAAGTCAGTGATTGTGAATCACTTCCAACCTGTGAGTTCTGTCTTCTTGGTAAAATGACCAAGTCACCTTTTACTGGAAAAGGTGAGAGAGCTACTGAGCTCTTGGGCCTAGTACATACTGATGTATGTGGGCCCATGAGCACCAGTGCTAGAGGTGGATATTTCTACTTCATAGCTTTCACGGATGACCTATACCTATATGGATATGTCTATCTGATGAAACATAAGTCGGATTCATTTGAAATGTTCAAACGATTCTGAAGTGAAGTAGAAAAATAAACTGGAAAGAGTATTAAAACTCTTCGATCTGATCGAGGAGGAGAATACCTTTCTAGTGAGTTTCTCACATATCTAAGAGAGAATGAGATTCTCTCCCAATGGACTCCTCCAGGAACACCACAGCATAATGGTGTGTTTGAAAGGAGGAATCGGACTCTGTTAGACATGGTCCGATCCATGATGGATTTTTTGCTAGCTTGCTGATATCCTTCTGGGGATATGTACTCAAATCGGCCTGTTATCTGTTAAATAGGATTCCAAGTAAGTCTGTAATTAAGACTCCATATGAGATATGGACGGGACGTAAGCCAGCACTTTCACACCTTAGGGTCTGGGGGTGCCCGGCCTATGTCAAATGATTAGTCACAGACAAACTTGGACCTAGGTCTGACAAATGCTCATTCATAGGGTACCCCAAAGAGACAAAAAGATATTTTTTCTACCATGCTGATGAACAAAAGGTGTTCGTCAGCCTTAAGGCAATCTTTTTAGAAAAGGAGTTCCTTGGTGAAGGAACCGTTGCCTCTAAGGTTGAACTTGATGAAGTTCAACAGGTAGAAGGACCGACACCAATAGCTGAACCTGAGTCGGATATGATTAGATCATATCCGGAGCCCAATATACCTGCACCATTAAGGCGATCCGGTAGAGTACCGCGTCAGCCGGACAGATACTACGGTTTCTTGGTCCGGGATGGTGATCCCATCGAACTTGATGAGAATAATGAGGATCCGATCACCTATATGGATGCTATGCAGAGACCTGATTCCGAGAAATGGCTTGAAGCCATGAAATCCGAAATGGAGTCCATGAAGGTCAACGATGTATGGACATTGGTTGACCCACCTGAAGGGGTTAAACCCATTGGGTGTAAATGGGTCTTCAAAAGGAAGAGGGGCGCAGACGGAAAGGTGGAGACCTATAAAGCCTGTCTGGTTGCCAAGGGGTATCGTCAACGTTATGGTATTGACTATGACGAGATATTTTCCCTTATGGCAATGCTCAAATCTATTCGGATAATGCTTGCAATAGCTGCCCATCTGGATTATGAGATCTGACAGATGGATGTAAAGACAGCTTTCCTGAATGGAGAGCTGACTGAAGAGGTGTATATGATACAACCTGAAGGGTTTACATCCACAGATGAGTCCAAGGTGTGCAAGCTTCAGAGATCCATTTATGGACTGAAGCAAGCTTCTCGGAGTTGGAACATGCATTTTGATAAGGTGATCAAAACGTATGGCTTCATTAAGAATGGAGAAGATCCCTGCATCTATAAATGGGCAAATGGTCCAGTTGTGGTATTCCTTGTCTTGTACGTGGATGACATTCTCTTAATCGGGAATGACATCCCCGCACTATAGGGAATAAAAGTTTGGTTGTCATCACAGTTCTCCATGAAGGACTTGGGTGAAGCATCCTACATCCTAGGGATGAAGATCTATAGGGATAGATCTAAAAGGATGCTTGGGTTATCCCAGTCCATGTACATAGACACTGTGCTGAAGAGGTTCAGCATGGAGAATTCTAAGAAGGGCTATCTACCGATAGGCCAAGGAATTTCTCTCTCTAAGAAGGATTGTCCGACAACTCCTGAAGAGAGAGAGCGTATGAGTAGAGTCCCATATGCTTCAGCCGTGGGATCTATCATGTATGCCATGACATGTACAAGACCAGATGTGGCATACTCACTAGGAGTAGTGAGTAGATACCAATCTGATCCTGGAGAAAACCACTGGAAAGTGGCTAAAGCCATCCTTAAGTATTTGAGAAATACTAAGGACCAATGGTTGGTTTATGGCGAGTCAGATCTGAAACTTGTGGGGTTCACAGACTCCAGCTTCCAATCTGACCATGATGACAGCAGGAGTGTGTCGGGTTATATCTTTACTCTGAATGGTGGAGCCATCTGCTGGAAGAGTTCCAAGCAGCATACTGTGGCGGACTCTGTTTGTGAAGCGGAGTACATCGCAGCATCGGATGCCGCGAAGGAAGCTGTGTGGCTGAGGAAATTCATCAATGAGCTTGGAGTAGCATCCTCCTTTGATGGTCCAGTCCTGCTCTACTGCGATAGCACTGGTACCATAGCTCAGGTGAAGGAACCAAAGCACATCAGCGGATGAAGCACATCTTGCACCACTTCCACCTGGTCCGAGAGATCGTGGATCGAGGTGACGTCGACCTTCAGAAGATCGACTGAAAGGAGAACCTAGCCGACCCCTTCACTAAAGCCCTGGCAATAAAGGAGTTCGACAACCACAAGTCGAAGATGGGTATTAGATACTGTGCCGAGTGGCTTTAGGACAAGTGGGAGTTGTTGGGAAATGTGTCCTAAAAAGCCAATCGTCAAGCTGTTGACGGTTGAGCAACCAAGTATTGTAATTGATTTGTTAATAAATAAAATATATTTGGCATTTTCATCATAAGCTTTCATCTTCTAATGAACTCCGTTGTTATGATGAAGTCCTTAGGACTATTTAAGTTCGATAAAGAGAGGATTTATCGATTAGTCCTTAAAACTGTTCACGACCAAATGATAGGCTGTTAATAAGGACGACAGCTTCTATCAAGCATAGGTCGCTGTAGGCCATATGGGTTGGTTGTCCTCTTAACCAAGGAGTGTGGAGACACTGGTATGGCATACAGGTGAGATGTAAGGGTACATCATCATTGAACGTGACCAACTCCAGAGCATTCTGCTGTCGAGAATGTCTCTGATGGGATATAGGTATAAGTGTCCCTTAGACTTGAGATCACCTCAGTGACTTGCAAGCAACTCACTGTGCTTTGGTACTGGACTAACTGAATTTCTAATTCAGGGACGGAAGGCTTCTGGGCACAGTCAAGTACTTGCGAAGTCAGAGTGTGATCGAGATGGGATTGACCACTCCAAGAGTTGGAGAAGAATGAGTCGCTGTATTTCAATTTAGCAAAACCTTGGCCAGGGTAATCCATCAGATGGATTTGATATTTTGAAATACAATGTGGACAACCTGATCAGAGTTGACAGTTGAGCTCTGGGGTGTCCTATGATCATTTTGGTCAAGGGGATGAATTATATGAAAACTATATCCGCATGGGTTCTAAGGATGTTGTTCTACACATTCGACCTATCCGGTCGTCGGGTACCATTGCTAGATGGTCACTTCGATTGGTATAGAAATTTGTTTCTATGCTACCGGCTTAGGTTCGGACCTATGAGGTCACACACATTAGAGTTCATGATCCGATCGGATGGTTGATCAACGATTAAGAATCGTTCTAGGGTTAAATGATCAATACGATTGACATTTAACCCAGTGCAAGTGTTGTAGGAGGATCGATTAGTAATTCGATTGCTAATTGGCTTAATTTGATTAAGCCAATGGGCTGAGATTAAGTCTAATTAAATATGATTTAATTAGATTTAGTTTGGGCTTGATTGGATCAAGTCCAATTGGTTTATTGGATAAGCCAAGTGCAAGGAAAAACTAGTCCTAGTTCAACTAGGACTTGGGTCAATCTAATTTCTAATTTGATTAGAAAATTAAATCAGATTTAAATCTAATTTAATCTGATTAAATTAGGTTCTTAATTAGGTTAAGACCTATCTTAATTAGGTTGATCTAATTTTGATTTGATTTAGTTTGGGAAACCAAATTAAAACAAGTCATGAGACAGAATCCTAGTAGGACTAGGATTCCACCTTGCGCCACATAAGCCTTCTCCACGCCCTCTCTCTTATTCAACACCAATCTCCACTTATTTTGTGTGACAAAAGCCCTCTCCCAGATCTCTCTCACATTCACAAAAGGTCTCTTCTCTTCTTTCTTACATGGAAGGTGGTTTGGATCAAATCTAAAAGGAATAAGTTTGGATTTTGAATTCTATGAGATAGAGTTTTAGAAATCCAAAACTCTTTCAATTTTGCACCGAATTTATCCAAATTTGTTTTGGAATTTTTGTGGCTTTTAAGGTTTACATTGTGCACCCTTTTCTATTGATCTATCCACGAAAATATGAAGGAGGTGCTCAAGAGTTGGGCGTCCCTTTACTTGCCATGTTTGGATAAGCCTTGACTAGGTGTTTGACCTAGACAAGGACTCTACCATATCTCTTTATATAAGATGAGTTTCTTCGTGAAATTTTAAGAGGAGATAGATTTTCGAGAGACCTTTCTGCCATCCAAAAATCAGAGAGAAATACCTTTGGGTCATGGAGATATAAAAGATGCAAATTTGGGCATTTAGAGAGAAAAACGTGAAGAAGAAGAGGGTCTTCTTCTAGGGTTTTTATTTTCATATCTTTCCTCCTTCCATCTTGAGTTTCCTGAGAGTGTCTCAGATCTGAAACTCCTCCTTCTACTTTCCATCTTTGGAAGAGTCCAAATCAAGAAGAAGGAGGCACCTGATCAACCATCAAAGAAGGATCAGCGCAGTACTAGCATACTGTGCTGATTTCCTGAAGCAGGACTTCTGATCGAGATTCGTGGGCTCGTGTGGACGACTCCTAGAGGCCGGACGCGTGTGTGGCTTGCAACATCATCCTCAAGCCCAGATCAGCAAGGTTAGAACGTCTAACTTGCAAGGTAATAGATCTGATCTATTATTTAATACATACATTAGATGTAGTATAAAAACATGTTGATATGATCAACATGTAGTTCATGCTATATTTATATATTTTAATTTTTGATTTAATACCATGTAATAATCATGTAATAGGATCTTAGATCTAGGGATTTTCTGATCTTAGAAAATAAATTTTGATTTATTTTAGTCTTCCGCTGTATGATCTTGAAAAAGTTTCAAGATCTAACCCTCTTTTTCAAGATCTAACCCTGAAACCCTAGATCTGGTTCCTACATCTACCAAGGTCCAGACTTGGTTTGAGTGCATCGAGTCAATTTCTGATCTCATTGCCTCTAACCATTTTTCAGAGTCGATATCTGATATCGCCTCGTCATAGATCTTGGGATCATCACCATGAACCTTATTTTTCATGAGGAACATTTCCTCTACTTCCTCTTGTATGGTACCTAAGTACCTTTCAGGAGGATGGAAAATCTTAGTCGATCTATGAGGTGGAAGAGGTTGTGTTGGGACTGGTTCTGATTGATTAGGTTCCTCAGGTTCTTGAGCTTGTTGCTCTTGGGAGACATTCTTCTTGAGCTTAACTATTCTTCCAATGCTACCATCTTGAATAAACCATTTTTCAAAAAAAAATAGCATTTTAACTCACAATCACATTGTGGTCTTCCGAAATATAAAAATAGTATCCTAATGACTCTTTAGGATATCCTATGAATCGAGCTCTAAAAGACCTGAACTCTAACTTGTCCGCCTGTTGTCTCTTGACATGAGCCGGACTACCCCAAATTCTGAGATGATTCAGACTTGGCTTCTTACCATGCCATATCTCATATGGTGTGGTAGGAACGATTTTAGAGGAAACCCTATTCAATACATAAATTGCTATCATGAGACAATATCCCCAAAGAAACTCAAGGAGGTCTGTGAAGCTCATCATGGAACGGACCATATCTAATAGGGTCTGATTTCTTCATTGTGAAACCCCATTGAGTTGAGGCATTCCAGGTGGAGTCCATTGAGAGACTATACCATTATCCTTAAGATAGTCTAGAACTCCCGACTAAGGTATTCACCTCCTCGATCTGATCGAAGAACCTTAATGGGATTTTTGTTTGTTTTTCTACCTCATGTCTGAATTCTTTGAACCTTTCAAAGGCTTCAGACTTGTGTTTCATTAGAAACACATACCCATACCTAGACATATCATCGATAAAGGTAATGAAGTAGATGTAATTGCCTCTAGCCGGCACATCAAATGGGCCGCACACATCCGTATGTACTAGGGCAAGTAGGTCTGTGGCCCTTTTCCCATGTCCTACAAAAGGAAGCTTGGTCATTTTGCCTTGAAGGCATGATTCACAAACTGGATATGACTCGAAAGTCAACGGACTCAATAGCCCAGATTTCTCTAATTTGTTAACCCCATCTTCCGCTATATGACCTAGCCTTAGGTGCCATAGATACCTATCATTTAGACTATCTCTAGGCCTTTTAATTCCTATGGTATTCAGATTTTGCTCAATATTAAATACAGATACATCAATATGTAGCTGATAGAGACCGTTAATAAGAAAACCATCTGTAACTTTATTATTTTCATAAAAAATGTTACAATGGTCCTTATAAAAACTAATCACATAGCCTTCTTGTGCTAAACATGAAATAGAAATCAAATTTCTGCTTGCTGCAGGCACATAATAACAGTCTCTAAGAAATAAATCTAATCCTAATAGTAATCGCAGAGGGTAGGTTCCCACGGCCACGACAGCAACTCTTGCTCCATTCCCGATGCGTAGGATCATCTCCCCATCCCTCAGCCTCCTGCTCTCCTCAAGACCCTGCATAGAAGTGCACAAATGAGCACTAGAACCAGAGTCAAGCACCCAACTGGATGCAGAAAAAATCGTAAGGTTAGATTCTATAATGAGCATACCTCCAGAAGGACCATCCTTCTTGTTCTTTAGGATGGCCAGGTACTGAGGACAGTTCTGCTTCCTCCTTTTTCCATCCACCTTCTGCTTCTTTGCAGACTTCTTTTTCTTTCCAAAAGACTTTCTCTTGGAGGAAGTCCACTCCACAGTAAGAACTAAGCCTTTTGAACCCTTCATGGAAAGCTCAATCGTAACCAGCATGTTCATTAACTTGGTCAAGGTACACTGCATCTTATGCATATGGAAGTTTATGATGAACTGACCATATGCATCGGACAAGGACTGAAGGATCACATCAATCTGAAAATCTTTGTCTAAGATGATACCGAGCTTCTCAAGCTCCTCAAGATCCTTGATCATTGTCAAACAATAATCTTGGACTGACTGCCCATCACGCATCTTGGCCTTAAAAAGTCTTTGACAGACTTGACACTTGGCCGCGCGGCTCTGTTCACCAAACAACTCTTGTAGGTGAGCCAACATTTGGTGGATAGTCAAAATATTCTCATGTTGGCGCTGCAAGTCATCAAACATTGCACCCAACATGTAGTACCTTGCTTTGTTATCATCATCCATCCACTTTTTCAGAGACGCTCTCTGTTCAGCAGTCGGACGTGCTGGTATGGTAGGTGGATCCTGGTCCAAGACATGAGTCTATTTTTTGAAACCCAGAATAATTCTGTAGTTTCTCAACCAGTCCTTGAAATTGGGTCCAGTCAGTCTATGGTTGTCTAGAATTTTGGTCAAGGGATTTGAGGCAGACATGTTTTCTGTAGAGAGTCAAAAGTTTCTAGTTAGATTTTGTAATCAGACTCAACCAATTTATTTAAGATTTTTATTTTTAAATAAATTAGGCTCCCACTATTTTTTCAGATCCCTACACTCCCTTGGTAGAGATGTGAAAATCTCCATGATCAGTGATTTTTAGTGGGTGGTGCGGTCTCACCGACTGGCTCACCACCTCACCTAACAGTTATTGGTGATGGATCAACCGATGAGCGGAGAACTCTTGTCCAATGATTCTTTAATCATGGTGCACCCAAAATTTAGTCTCTAATTCATGAAGCTCACCATATCCGGGATATTGCTCCAATCTTTAGTTAAGTCAAACCCATCATTTGCACAAACTAGATTTCTGATTGGGTCCCTCACCATATCTAGAATATTGAGCCCAACCCATCCTCTAATCCGTAGCATCCAATGCCTAATGGACATGGTTGCGTCTTTCTGGTGCAACTGAGCCACTGTAACTAGCTGAGAATAATCAACCCCGGAAAGGGCCCGCACATCCACAATAGTGGAAGACCTAGACTTAATATTTTCTTAGGAAATTTATTTAGGTCTCATTAAACTTGACTTGACATAGTCATAACAATTATGACTAACCTAGTGACATGGGTTAGCTTGAATTGTTAGCCACCTCAAATCAGAACTGAATCGACACATATGGCCAGGTAAGTGAGACCGATGGGAGGGATATGCCATTAACTCGACAAGAACGTATTCAAGTCGAGTAGCTTCCAATTAAAAATCAGTCGGTCACATCTGTCCAACTTATCTTAGACATCAAATTGTCGAACCAGAACTAATTGGGTTAGCCTATAATCCAGGCGCTAATCACTGAGCTAAATTAGGTCTTAACTTGATCGAGTCACATGTAAATATGATTCGACCTTGACCCAGACTTAATTCTATTAGGCTGGTCAATTATTAGCTTTCATGATCCCACCTAACCAACTCTTGATTCGGTTTGATCAACCGCTAGACCTAATTGAGCTACCCAAGCCCGAATCCAATTTTATGAAAATATCTTAGATCTGAAATTCTCAATTTTAGACCTAACTTAATTTTATAAGCTTAATTCATTAATTAAGTTTGGATTCATAAACAAAGCATGTAAAATAAATCCTAGGATTTCAGGATCTAGGGTTTTGCAGAAAAGTAAGTTTTGATTTCTGATTAAGGATGAACGCACGGCACCCCTACACGTCATATGAACACCCCATTGAATAGAAAGAGAGGGTCTTAAAATTTTACTTTGTTCTTATGACGGGACGGCCATGAGGAACACCTTAATCAAAAATATAAATTTAACTACAAAACTAGTTAGATCTAAATTAACATATCACATATACAATTTAAGATCTAACTAATACATGCTTTGCATACATCTCATGTATCAAAAATCAATCTAATTAACATACTTTCAGATCTGATACATCACATGTAATATCTAAAAAATAAAATTTAAATTAAACTATTCAAAATAAAAACTATTCTAGACAGTTATTAGAACAATTCTACAACTAGTCTAGGCATGCAACAGATCAATTTTATGAAATAATTAAAATTTTATTGTCTATTTTTTGATCTGATTATAATAATTATAATATCAAAAAAATAAAAAATAAATTATATTTAATTCATAGTTTAATCTCATTAAAATATAAAACTTAAGACTATTCATGGATTCAATTAATCCTAGTCTAGTCATGCATCTTATGCATGTTAGATCTTCTTAGATTTAATTTTAAATATTTTAATTTCAGATTTTATCACATCTGATATAATATCTAAAATTATTTAATATTAAAAAAATTAAAATTAAAATTAGATCTAAAATAGATCTGAAATAGAGCCAACAACCTGGCTCTCTGATACCACTTGAAGGGGGAGAAACGTTTTCTCCGCGTAGGATCTTCCAGATTTCATCAAATTTGGGGTGGAATAATTTTTAAAAAAAAAATTATTCTACATATTTTAGATCTAATTCTCTAGATCTAATTTTATTATCTGATATTTAAAATTTAAAATCAAATCTAAAACTATGATGAAAGAAAAAGTACCTTAAGGGTAATCTGATTACCCTGTAGATGATCTCTGCACAGCCCGAGGTTCTGATGTAGCCATGCAAGTGCCTGGCCTCTACCAATATCTACTTGGGTAGGATCTAGAACATCTACTCCTCATGAATCTATGCTCCAAAAATCAGATCTTTATCTGATTTAAAAGTACTTCAGAACTCCTTCTGAAGTTGGAGCAGCAGCTTGTTGAAGATGTCCTGCAGCCTTCTGTTTCAGGCATCACCACGCCTTGGATCTCTGCCAGATGGATGTCCAACTTTTTGGATGTGAAGAGGGGAAGAAGGATAGCAGGGAGGATATAGAGAAGAGGGTAGGGGGTGGCTGCTATTAGGTTTTGTCCATAAAATAATTTTATCCATGAAACCCTAGGCGCAGCAGGGTTTATATAGATCCAGTATGCTGCGCAGTGCCACATCATTCAACTAATCAAAAAATTTCAATAAATTTTGAAAAAATTTTGATTGGTGGAGTGATGTCATCTGATCATATCAGATAAGAACCCCCACTCTCTCTCCTAAGTTGGCACCAATAATGGATAAGCTCAATCAAGGTGGTGCCAAAGAGTCCAAGTTTATCAGGACTCTTTGGTTCTTATCCATTTGGGGCACCCACTTAAATCCAATTGGGCTCATACCATAATCTGATTATGGTACCTAATTCAATTAGGTTTTGGCATGTGGACACTCCACAAAAATCCTTCAATGAGCCCTCTTCAGTTTAAGATCCATATGTCAACTTTTGACAGATGTCCTAAAATAAAATTGGCAGGTGCTAGAAATTAGCAGGTGTTGTCTTAAATTCATCTCATGAATTAAGACAAATATTTTTTGAGCTAGACAATCTTCATTTAGACTGAGAGAAACCTTTCTAAGATTCTCTAGATGAGTCAAATCATATTTGGCTCAGTAGAGACAGAAAAGATTACACGAGGAGAAAGTTAGGCTCAATCGAGTGCTAGCACGATTTCCTTGAACCTAATTGGATCATATCCAAATCAATTGGGTTAGCCCAATTGATGACATCCAGACCCTAACCCTTATTTATGTGACCCAGTTAGGTTCAATTCCATATGGTAATGAGACATATCGTGATCTCATCATCGACATCATCGAAACTCCTTTCGATGGATCAGAACTCTTCTGATTCAGACAATTAGAATGATCGATCATCAATATCATTCTAATTGCTTCCAAAATTCATCAGTGACACCTAGCAGTATATGGTGGCAACCCATCAGAACTGAAGATGAACCTCTCGGTGCAGCTACTTGTATGATTGAGTTCCTCTATCATGAGTCCCGACTGAATTAGGGTTAAGGTGAACTCGTCAAACCCAACATCAGTCATATGAATCAATCGATCGATCTGAGTCTGATGTGAAATACCAATGAAAAATTCTTTTCTATTATTTTACTCTGCCATGGCCATGGGCTTAAGGACTCGATCTTTCGATCATCATAGGACTACTCCTCTTATCTACCGAGGTTGATAGATCCCATCTTGGTGCGATCTAGTTCCTACAATGAACATGCTACAGTCAACATATACCTCAGAGTTTCGAATAGCTAGGAGATCGAGTTATGGTGTAGTCAAACTATAACACACTCAAGGTGAACTGTCGATACACCTCAGGTCAAAGAACTAGACACACAACTGCAGCATCGAGCTAGTCATCAACGAGAAGGTAGACTTCCTTATGACTGCTCGAAGTGGTCACGCTCAGTACTCTCGTTCTTAACGAATACATGTACTCTCGCTCTGGTGTCTCCACACCATAGACTCAAGACACATCTACCCTAAGAAAGCAATCATACACCAACCTTCCGGATCGATCATCATCCTCATGATGATCCTATGGTCAGGAGCTGTTTATGAGTTAGTTATATAAATTCATGCCTTAAATTTTTAACTCTTGAAAATATGAATTTACATTCTCACTAACTCAAAAGATTTATCATAGACACAATGTACACAATGTGATAGAAGAATAATCCTTTTATTTATTTATAGTCAAAATTATAAATTTGCCCTTAGATCTGTACAGGAATATGTCAGCCGATCTGGCATCTAGGGCACACATCTAATAGAGAGGCCCTTGCAATGGCCCTTATGTGCCCCCACAGCCATATTAAGAATAGGAGGAGAATCTCATCCTAACATGAGCAAAGTCGAAGGCTCGTTATTTAAAGATCGGATAGGGGGAGAGGCCCTTACAACGGCCCTTATGTACCCCCACAGCCATGTTAGGAACAGGAGGAGAACCTCGTCCTAACATGAGCAAAGTCAAAGATCCGATTATTTAAAGATCGAATGGGGAGAGAGGTCCTTACAACGGCCCTTATGTGCCCCCACAGCCATGTTAGGAATAGGAGGAGAACCTCATCCTAACATGAGCAAAGTCGAAGGTCCGGTTATTTAGAGACCGGATGAGGGGAGAGGCCTTTGCAATGGCCCTTACATGCCCCCACAGTCTTGTTAGGAATAGGAGGAGAACCTCATCCTAACATGAGCTGAAATCGACTACGTCGGGAACAGAAAGAGAACCTCGTCCTGACATAAACGTAGACCCGGTCGTTCAAGATCGGATAAGGAGGAAAGCCTCCTTAATGGATCCTCTACACTCCTACAACCCCATTAAGAGTAGAAGGAAACCCTCACTTGAACACACAAAAAAAAGAAGGAAAGAGAAAAAGGGAAGCGACAAGCCACGTCAGTGATAAGGGAAAAATAAACTACATCAAAGACACAAGGAACCTCGTCTCAACAAGGAAAGAGGCTCTTGTCAAAAACCCCCAGTCTCCAAGAGGGAACCCAACACTGGCGGGAGAAAATCGACTTCCTCAAGGTAACGAGAAGTTTGGGCCCCCAAGCTCGAGCACCGGGAGGAAGCATCAAACTCGAATGGCCTCGAAAAGACCTTCGATCATGAACAAAAGGGACAAATCAACATGGCGACGATCAGGAACTTTCAAACGACGTCGACTTTGAACAAGATGAAAGACAAAAGAAGTTCGATAAATGATAACTTAATGTAAGAATGGACAAGATAATGAAAAATTTTCTTTTCATTTCATTAGTGAAGTATACATTACAAAGCCTTTGAAGTGTAGGGTTTGGTGTCAAGGCGGAAGCAAGGATTTCAAAGCAATTATTATGAAATCATAAAATCAAAACATAACTCTAAGATCACCTTATCAAAATTTAAACCATATAATATGCATTAATATCATAATATAAGGTATAGAAACATACCTCTTATCGCTAGACCCTAATTTGTGCTCGATCGCCGGCAGCAGTCCGTTAGGGTTTCCACCAGGTGCCCATGTGTTCACCCTCCAACGTTGATCCACATGGAGATTTGATCAACCCACTAGCACCTATTTAAATATTCTCAGAAATTAAATTCTAATTTATCAGAATTTAAATACAATTTGGACAGAATCTCCTTTCTTGGCTTTGCTGTCACACTGTTGGACCTTTTCTTGCCTTCCTTTCATGCTCCTTGTCACTTTAATTTTTATTCTAATTCTTTAAGCCTTTTGGAAGACTTCTTGTCCTTTATCAAGATCTTGTCTAGACTAGAGAAGAAGAATAAAAAAAATTGGACAAGAAGAGCCTATTGTAAGAAAGAAGGAAGAGTTTGGAATGAGCGATGACTCCTCGGCGTGCATCCCTATTTATATTGCATCCTGCCATTTGTCTAAGTCCTTACTCATGAGAGCTTCCATATAGGTCAAAGGTTCGTCATTCTCAATGACTTGGGCTTCATTATTCTCAATAATGAACCCATACCTTATAGGTACTTGTCGTACCCTATCTGACCTACGGATAGGGGTTATGCGTTCTGATTTTTCCTTATTTATGTGAATATTTGGTTGAGAAACATCTATTTATTTTTTTTAAATTTCATTAATTTCAATATTTCTCCCACTGCCTCTTTCTAGGATAAATTCTTTCTCCATGAAAGTGGCATGCCTACTTATAAATACCTTTTGTTCAGTAGGGTGGTAGAATAGATATCCTATACTATCCTTAGGATATCCTATAAACAAATATTTATCTGCTCTAGCATCTAGCTTATGTCCAAAATTTCTTTTGACATATGTTGAACATCTCCATATCTTAAAATATTTAAGATTGAGTTTCTTACCTCTCCATATCTCATATGGAGTGCTAGATACAGATTTAGAAGGTACTCTATTCAAGATAGTTATTGCGATTTCTAAAGTATGACCCCAGAAGGAAATAGGCAACTCAGTGAAGCACATCATGAACCCACCATATCTAATAAGGTACGGTTCCTCCTTTTAGCTACACCATTTAATTGTGGTGTATAAGGAAGTGTCCATTTAGAGATAATTCTCTTTACCTTAAGATGGTCTAAAAATTCACTAGATAAGTATTCTCCTCCTCGATCAGATCGAAGGATTTTTATATTTTTTTTAGTTTATTTTTCGACCATACTTTGATACTCTTTGAATTTATCAAAGGCTTCGAATTTATGTTTTATAAGATATACATATCCAAACCTAGATAAATCATCTATAAATGTAATAAAATAAGAGTATCCACCTCTGACCTGGGTTGTCATAGGACCACATACATCTATATGTACAAGTCCTAACAACTCATTTGTCCTATCTCCAAATCCACTAAATGAAGTCTTGGTCATTTTACCCATGAGACATGATTCACAAGTTCCTAATGATTCATAATCATAAGGATCAAAGAACTTTTCTTTGTACAACTTGTTAATCCTAGTCTCACTGATATGACCAAGTCGACAATGCTAAAGTAAGGTATTATTTATATTATCTCTCTTATATTTTTTATTTTTATCAATATGAAAAATATTATCATTCAAACATAGAGTCAACAAACCATTGTCAAAAATCCCATGGCAAATTATTTCATTAGAAAAATTAATCAAGCAACCATCGCTCGTTACAAATATTTGATATCCTTGTTTTATCAACAAGGGTACAGATACAATATTTCTAATGATCTTAGGCATGTAATAACAATTTATTAGCTCTAAGATCTTCCCAAAAAGAAACTTCAAGATATTTGTCCCTACAGCTTCTGCTTGGATAGACTCTCCCCCAGCACCGTAGAGCTCGAAGTCTCCCTTCCTCAAACTTCTAATTTTCTGCAGCCCCTGCAATGATTTGCAGATATGAAAACCACAGGCGGTATCCAATATCCAAGAATTTGAAATGAAAAAATTCAATGATAATATTGTATATATCTCATACATACCTTTTAGTACATTATTTGCACCAGTCTTCACTGTTGCAAGGTAAACCTTGCAATTCCTTTTCCAATGACCTGTCTTGCCGCAGTGAAAGCAGGTCGACTGTCCGGAGGTCTTCTTTCCTTTCTTCCTCTTATTTATACCACCTTTAGGGTTCAGCCTCTTTTTAGAACCCTTTTTGCCTACCTTCTTCTTGGAGATCCCATCCACAAGAAGAAGAGGAGCCTTATCCTTCTTGATATGGCTCTCTGCTGTCTTGAGCATATTTAATAGCTCAGGCAAGGAAGAATTCAGTTTGTTCATGTGATAGTTCATGACAAACTGAGAAAATGATTCTGGGAGTGATTGCAGGATTAGATCCTGACTCAACTCCCCATCCATAACAAAACCTAATTGACCTAGTCGAGTGATCAGGTCAATAACCATCAAAACATGATTTTCTATGGATGACCCCTCTGTCATTCTGGCACGGAATAACTGCTTAGATATCTCATATCTTGCAGTCCTACTCTGTTCCCCATAAAGTTCTTTTAAATTGAGCAATATGGAATGAGTGTCCATGCTATCATGCTGCCTCTGCAACTCATTTGTCATAGAGGCAAGTATGATACACTTGACAGTTAAAGAGTCATTTTGCCACATCCTATATGTGGCTTTTTCATCCTCTGTGGCATCCTCCCCAACTGGCTCAATGTCAGGGATATCAAGGATGTAAGAAAGCTTCTCTTGACTAAATACTATTTTAAAATTTCTCAACCAGTCCACATAGTTGGTACCAGTCAATTTATTTGTATCCAAAATAGAGTGAAGTGAAAGTGAAGAAGCCATTAATCTACATAATAAAGAATATTACATAAGCAAACAACTCAAGATGATATACACAATTAAATTAGGACTTTAATTTTATTGTGTCTCCCACTATTTTATCAGACATCATAACCCTCTAGTATGATATTCGAGAAAATCCTGATTGATTTTCTTAGTGGGATTGAGATCCTAATTCCTTATAAAAGATCTTGTGGTTGCACAACAAACCTTTTATAAGTTTAAAGATAGGAAACTCTTTCCAATTGTATCTCATGCAATTCTCAATAAAAATCCTTGCCTCTAAAACATTAATAGCCTTGTGTTTACACAACAAACCATAATATTTTAGTTAAGTAGGACCCTTCATTTCAATACAGTCAAAAATAGAATATAAATGCTCTTGTGGTTACACAACAAAGCATTATACTCAAAAATACTGTAAGCATCTCGATGCGCCAGAATAATATTATGTCAGTTTTCATAATTGATCTTGTGATTACACAACAAACCTAATATGGTTCGTGACATAATAATGTCCTAGCATGAAGGAAGGCCATAATGTAGTGAATATAACACCAAGCATCCCAACCAAGAATTAAATTAATCTAATTAGCCAGGTAAGTGGGAGAGAGGTGGGGGTCCCCCCGTTGCTTTCTTTAAATATCAATAAATTGATCAGATCAGACAACGTAACCAATTAGAAACCACATTCTCTTTACCAATCATGAACCACTTTCGTAGACACTGATTGATCAATTAGACATCTGGACTGGTTTTGCTATTGGTTAATTACACTACAACTTAATATCATTTTATAGAGGGGTTTTGAGGTCTCAATGCACATTTAATTTCTATATCATACTAAATATATGAATAAAAGAAATTAGCATCATAGTGAACACAATTCAATATGACAGGACAACATTTCATAATTATATACATCATAATTTAATTATGAAATAATGAATATGATCTCATCATATTAATATCATATAAAAATTATAAATTATGATCATATCATATTTATAATATTGCCATTAAATCATTAACATATCATCATATGATTTAATTCTAACAAGGTCAATCTGATACCACTATAGGGTTTGGTGTCAAGGCAGAAGCATGGATTTCAAAGTAATTATTATGAAATCATAAAACCAAAACCTAACTGCAAGATCACCTTATCAAAATTTAAACCATATAATATGCATTAATATCATAATATAAGGTACAGAAACATACCTCTTATCGCTAGACCCTAATTTGTGCTCGATCGCCGGTTTCCACCAAGTGCCCACGTGTTCACCCTCCAACGTTGATCCACACGGAGACTTGATCAACCCACTAGCACCTATTTAAATATTCTCAGTAATTAAATTCTAATTTATCAGAATTTAAATGTAATTTGGGCAGAATCTCCTTTCTTGGCTTTGCTGTCACACTGTTGGACCTTTTCTTGCCATCCTTTCTTGCTCCTTGTCACCTTAATTTTTATTCTAATTCTCTAAGCCTTTGAAAGACTTCTTGTCCTTCATCAGGACCTTGTCTAGGCTAAAGAAGAAGAATAAAAAAAATTGGACAAGAAGAGCCTATTGTAAGAAAGAAGGAAGAGTTTGGAATGAGCGATGACTCCTCGACGTGCACCCCTATTTATATTGCACGTAGGGGTGCAAACCAAGCATCTCACGCCCACTCTCAATTCATCTCATGCCTCCTCTCAATTTCTCACACTCCATTTGATGAGAAAAAGCCATGTGGACATCAAAATTGGGTTGAAGAGGCATCTTATTTCAGAAGGATTCTCCGAACTCAACTTACGGTGTTCACATGAGAAGTCGCAATGCTTCTCTTATTGGCGCCATCAACCCATGCCTTTGGATCCAGAAGGAAGCCCATCCAATGGCCAAGATAGAGGGTGCCAACATTAGGGTGGGCGTAAGAGATAAGGGGCATGGAACAATTCAAAAAACTCTCTCCATTTGATTTGGTCCAAGGGGCGCTTCCAAGGGGTGGCACATGGGATTTCATCCTTATCTCTTCCCATAAATATTCTACAGTATTTCAGATACAGAAGGACTCTTAGGTGCCTTCTAAGAGATCTGAAAGCCTCGTAGAATAAAAAACCATGGAAGAAAAATGGATAAGACCAAGTTAAGGGGGGCGCCAACTCTATCCATGCGCCATGTGGCATATGCACATGGATTTAAATCCATTATCTCATTTCCTAATTTTTCTATGAAGAGTTTAATACTCAGAAGGACTCTTAGGTGCCTCTTAAGATTTTTGAAAATTTTTCATAGAATAAAAGCCATGGAGAAAATAGATAAGACCATGTTAAGGGGCGCCAACTCCCTCCATGCGCCATGTGGCACATGCGCATGGATTTAAATCCACACGCCAAGAGAGAGACTCTTAGGCATGTGGTTCCCTGGTTTTTGGCACCCAACAGTAAGCTCAATCAGAATACTTTAAATCCATTTCAAGACCAAATCCAATTTGACTCAAATTAGTTCTAAATTAGCCCAAATCAGAATCCGATTCGAATCCGATTTGAATCTAGATGCTAGGGTTTGCAACATGTGCTAGCATGTTTAACTTGCAAACATGGTTTAATCAAATTAAACCCATGATCAATTCTCTTTGTGTGTGACCCATTGGGTTCCACATCTAGCCAGTAGAGAGTCCGGGTGCAATTTGACCTAATTTGGTTAGAACACAACCGAGTCGATTTAGGTCAAATCTAGCTGACCCTTTCGATCAATCAGAACAGCTTCTAATTAACGATCGAATTAAATTCTTTAATTCGATCAAACTTACAAGACATGATTGATGTCTAGCAACGTATCATGTCTACCTGAAAGATATAGAATTTTGATAGAAATACCAAAAATACTCTTCAGTGGAAAATTATCGTGCAACTTGATCTTACGATCATCCTGCATCCCGAATATAAGTTTGGGTATGAAAAAATATCAAACCTAATTTTATATTCATATTTCTCTTAATCAGATAATAATGATTCAATTTATGAAATATTAGAAACTATTTTTAATTTTTTATAATGCTCTGATCAAAGTTTTTTTGAATCATTATTCGATCGAAGCAGATAGGATGCGATCTCCTCTTACTAGGAGTGATCGTTTCCATATTGACCTACTCACAACCTTCATAAGCAATCCACCATATCTAGAACATCCCGTACATAATTAAATCATGAATGAGTATGATCCAAAATATGGATTCATGCTTATAAGGTTCTATGGCAATCTCAGGTCAAAAGATTTACATGCACAATTCCCACTATGAGAAACATCTGTTGACATGTAGGTAAGACTCCATTAGATGTTCTTTAATTGGATCAATTCAGTGAATCCATTCTCTAATGAGCACTTACATCCTTATATTAGTGTCATACACAAGTAATTGTGAGATCAATTATCCTCTCCATCGAGCATACACAGGATGTACCAGTCTTACCGAAAATATTGATCTCCTACTCAATATTCCATCGACTAGGAATATTTAAAATTAGGGTTTTAAGATTTTAGATCTCACTGGTATGATTGCATCATAACCCTAAAATCATAGCCCTGATTTATGAGGTTCATCAAAAAATAAAACACAGCATATGATGAACTAAATGCCTTTATTTATTTAAAATATAAGTACATGAGTTGTCGGGAGACAAAAGAATATCCATCAAATTACACATTTTGATTGGCTTATAGGGCATATTCCTTTCAATCTCCCACTTGCACTAAAGCCAATTGTCCTAATATTTCAACCCCATACAATCGAGGTGGCGATCAAACTGCTACTGTGGTAAAGCTTTAGTGAACGGATCCGCTATGTTGTTCTTTGTGTCTACTCGTTCCATAATAATATTTTGTCTTTCAATTATTTCACGAACGAGATGGAAGCATCTCAAAATGTACTTGGATTTATGGTGAGACCTGGGTTCCTTTGCTTGAGCAACTGCTTCAGTATTATCACAATAAAGTGGTACTGGGCTCTCAATCTCAGAACAACACCCAATTCAGTGATGAACTTCTTCATCCAGATAGCTTCCTTGACGGCTTCACTTGTAGCTATGTATTCTGTCTCTGTGGTTGAGTCAGCTTCAGTCTGCTGCTTAAAACTCTTCCAACTTACTGCTCCACCATTCAAAGTAAAAACATACCCTGAAATGGATTTGCTATCATCTGAATCTGATTGAAAACTAAAATTAGAGTATTCTTCTAGTTTAAGATCAGATCCACTATATATAAGAAAAATATCCTTAGTCCTTCTTAAGTACTTTAGAATATTTTTTACAGCCTTCCAATGATCCTCTCCTGGATCAGCCTCAAATCTACTGGCTATGCCTAAGGCATAAGCTACATCAGGCCTGTTATATAACATAGCATACATTATTGATCTTACAGTCGAAGCATAAGGAATAGAACTCATTCTATTTCTCTCTTCAGGTGTCTTAGGAGACATCTTCTTAGAGAGATGTATGCCTTGACTCATGGGTAAGTAACCTTTTTTACTCCCATCCATACTGAACCTTTTCAGTATTAAGTCAATGTACTTAGACTGAGATAAGCCTAGCATCCTTTTAGATCAATCTCTATAGATCTTAATTCCAAGTATATAGAATGCTTCTCCCAAGTCTTTCATGAAAAACTTATTAGATAGCCATAGGTTGACTGATTGTAACATTAGGATATCATTCCCAATGAGGAGTATGTCATCCACATACAGAACCAAGAAAAGTATAGCACTCCCACTAGTCTTCTTGTATACACACGGTTCATCCACATTCTTGATGAAGTCAAACTCTTTGACTGTTACATCAAAGCAGATGTTCCAACTCCTTGAGGCTTGCTTTAATCCATAAATAAATTTTTTAAGCCTGCATACCTGATTTGGTCTGTCATTTGAGACAAAACCCTGTGGCTGTGACATGTAGACCTCCTCTTCTAGAAAACCATTCAAGAAGGTGGTCTTAACATCCATTTGCCATATTTCATAATCATAGTATGCTGCTATTGCAAGCATAATCCGAATAGATTTGAGCATGACAACAGGTGAAAAAGTTTCATCATAATCAATACCCTATTTTTGTTTGAAACCTTTAGCTATCAATCTAGCTTTATAGGTTTCTATTTGACCATCTGCTCCAATCTTTTTCTTATAGACTCATTTGCACCCAATAAGGTTTATCCCTTTTGGTGCATCAACCAAAGTCCATACTTTGTTGGTGTACATGGAGTCCATCTCGAATTTCATGGCATCCTGCCATTTGTCTGAGTCCTTACTCATGAGAGCTTCCATATAGGTCAAAGGTTTGTCATTCTCAATGACTTGGGCTTCATTATTCTCAATAATGAACCCATACCTTATAGGTACTTGTCGTACCCTATCTGACCTACGGATGGGGGTTATGTGTTCTGATTCTTCCTTATTTATGTGAATATTTGGTTGAGAAACATCTATTTATTTTTCTTGAATTTCATTAATTTCAATATTTCTCCCACTGCCTCTTTCTAGGATAAATTCTTTCTCCATGAAAGTGGCATGCCTACTTATAAATACCTTTTGTTCAGTAGGGTGGTAGAATAGATATCCTATACTATCCTTAGGATATCCTATAAACAAATATTTATCTGCTCTAGCATCTAGCTTATGTCCAAAATTTCTTTTGACATATGTTGAACATCTCCATATCTTAAAATATTTAAGATTGAGTTTCTTACCTCTCCATATCTCATATGGAGTGCTAGATACAGATTTAGAAGGTACTCTATTCAAGATAATTATTGCGATTTCTAAAGTATGACCCCAGAAGGAAATAGGCAACTCAGCGAAGCACATCATGGACCGCACCATATCTAATAAGGTACGGTTCCTCCTTTTAGCTACACCATTTAATTGTGGTGTATAAGGAAGTGTCCATTCAGAGATAATTCTCTTTACCTTAAGATGGTCTAAAAATTCACTAGATAAGTATTCTCCTCCTCGATCAGATCGAAAGATTTTTATATTTTTTTTAGTTTATTTTTCGACCATACTTTGATACTCTTTGAATTTATCAAAGACTTCAAATTTATGTTTTATAAGATATACATATCCAAACCTAGATAAATCATCTATAAATGTAATAAAATAAGAGTATCCACCTCTGACCTGGGTTGTCATCGGACCACATACATCTATATGTACAAGTCCTAACAACTCATTTGTCCTATCTCCAAATCCACTAAATGAAGTCTTGGTCATTTTACCCATGAGACATGATTCACAAGTTCCTAATGATTCATAATCATAAGGATCAAAGAACTTTTCTTTGTACAACTTGTTAATCCTAGTCTCATTGATATGACCAAGTCGACAATGCTAAAGTAAGGTATTATTTATATTATCTCTCTTATGTTTTCTATTTTTATCAATATGAAAAATATTATCATTCAAACATAGAGTCAACAAACCATTGTCAAAAATCCCATGGCAAATTATTTCATTAGAAAAATTAATCGAGCAACCATTGCTCGTTACAAATATTTGATATCCTTGTTTTATCAACAAGGGTACAGATACAATATTTCTAATGATCTTAGGCATGTAATAACAATTTATTAGCTCTAAGATCTTCCCAAAAAGAAACTTCAAGATATTTGTCCCTATAGCTTCTGCTTGGATAGACTCTCCCCAGCACCGTAGAGCTCAAAGTCTCCCTTCCTCAAACTTCTAATTTTCTGCAGCCCCTGCAATGATTTGCAGATATCAAAACCATAGGCGATATCCAATATCCAAGAATTTGAAATGAAAGAATTCAATGATAATATTGTATATATCTCATACATACCTTTTGGTGCATTATTTGCACCAGTCTTCACTGTTGCAAGGTAAACCTTGCAATTCCTTTTCCAATGACCTGTCTTGCCGCAGTGAAAGTAGGTCGACTGTCCGGAGGTCTTCTTTCCTTTCTTCCTCTTATTTATACCACCTTTAGGGTTCAGCCTCTTTTTAGAACCCTTTTTGCCTGCCTTCTTCTTGGAGATCCCATCCACAAGAAGAAGAGGAGCCTTATCCTTCTTAATATGGCTATCTGCTATCTTGAGCATATTTAACAGCTCAGGCAAGAAAGAATTCAGTTTGTTTGTTTGATAGTTTCACGACAAACTGAGAAAATGATTCTGGGAGTGATTGCAGGATTAGATCCTGACTCAACTCCCCATCCATAACAAAACCTAATTGACCTAATCGAGTGATCAGGTCAATAACCATCAAAACATGATTTTCTATGGATGACCCCTCTGCCATTCTGGCATGGAATAACTGCTTAGATATCTCATATCTTGCAGTCCTACTCTGTTCCCCATAAGTTCTTTTAAATTGAGCAATATGGAATGAGTGTCCATGCTATCATGCTGCCTCTGCAACTCATTTGTCATAGAGGCAAGTATGATACACTTGACAGTTAAAGAGTCATTTTGCCACATCCTATATGTGGCTTTTTCTTCCTCTGTGGCATCCTCCCCAACTGGCTCAATATCAGGGATATCAAGGATGTAAGAAAGCTTCTCTTGACTAAATACTATTTTAAGATTTCTCAACCAGTCCACATAGTTGGTACCAGTCAATTTATTTGTATCCAAAATAGAGCGAAGTGAAAGTGAAGAAGCCATTAATCTACACAATAAAGAATATTACATAAGCAAACAACTCAAGATGATATGCACAATTAAATTAGGACTTTAATTTTATTGTGTCTCCCACTATTTTATCAGACATCATAACCCTCTAGTATGATGTTCGAGAAAATCCTGATTGATTTTCTTAGTGGGATTGAGATCCTAATTCCTTATAAAAGATCTTGTGATTGCACAACAAACCTTTTATAAGTTTAAAGATAGGAAACGCTTTCCAATTGCATCTCATGCAATTCTCAATAAAAATTCTGGCCTCTAAAACATTAATAGCCTTGTGTTTACACAACAAACCATAATGTTTTAGTTAAGTAGGACCCTTCATTTCAATACAGTCAAAATAGAATATAAATGCTCTTGTGGTTACACAACAAAGCATTATACTCAAAATACTGTAAGCATCTCGATGCACCAGAACAATATTATGTCAGTTTTCATAATTGGTCTTGTGATTACACAACAACCTAATATGGTTCGTGACATAATAATGTCCTAGCATGAAGGAAGGCCATAATGTAGTGAATATAACACCAAGCATCCCACCAAGAATTAAATTAATCTAATCAGCCAGGTAAGTGGGAGAGAGGTGGGGGTCCCCCCGTTGCTTTTCTTAAATATCAATAAATTGATCAGATCAGACAACGGAACCAATTAGAACCACATTCTCTTTACCAATCATGAACCACTTTCGTAGACACTGATTGATCAATTAGACATCTGGACTGGTTTTGCTATTGGTTAATTACACTACAACTTAATATCATTTTACAGAGGGGTTTTGAGGTCTCAATACATATTTAATTTCTATATCATACTAAATACATGAATAAAAGAAATTAGCATTATAGTGAACACAATTCAATATGATAGGACAACATTCCATAATTATATACATCATAATTTAATTATGAAATAATGAATATGATCTCATCATATTAATATCATATAAAATATAAATATGATCATATCATATTTATAATATTGCCATTAAATCATTAACATATCATCATATGATTTAATTCTAACAAGGTGCTCTGATACCACTAAGGTTTGTGTCAAGGCGAAGCACGGATTTCAAAGCAATTATTATGAAATCATAAAACCAAAACCTAACTCCAAGATCACCTTATCAAATTAAACCATATAATATGCATTAATATCATAATAAAGTATAGAAACATACCTCTTATCGCTAGACCCTAATTTGTGCTATGCCGGCAGCAATCCGTCGGGTTTCCACCAGGTGCCCACGTGTTCACCCTCCAACGTTGATCCACACGGAGACTCGATCAACCCACTAGCACCTATTTAAATATTCTCATAATTAAATTCTAATTTATCAGAATTTAAATGCAATTTGGGCAGAATCTCCTTTCTTGGCTTTGCTGTCACACTGTTGGACCTTTTCTTGCCTTCCTTTCTTGCTCCTTGTCACCTTAATTTTTATTCAATTCTCTAAGCCTTTTGGAAGACTTCTTGTCCTTTATCAGGACCTTATCTAGGCTAGAAAGAAAAAAAAATTGGACAAGAGAGCCTTGTAAGAAAGAAGGAAGAGTTTGGAATGAGCGATGACTCCTCGGCGTGCACCCCTATTTATATTGCACGTAGGGGTGCAAACCAAGCATCTCACCCACTCTCAATTCATCTCATGCCTCCTCTCAATTTCTCACACCCATTTGATGAGAAAAAGCCATGTGGACATCAAAGTTGGGTTGAAGAGGCCTTATTTCAGAAGGACTCTTCGACTCAACTTACGGTGTTCACATGAGAAGTCGCAATGCTTCTCTTATTGGCGCCATCAACCCATGCCTTTGGATCTGGAAGGAAGCCCATCCAATGGCCAAGATAGAGGGTGCCAACTTCAGGTGGGCGCAAGAGATAAGGGGCGTGGAACAATTCAAAAAACTATCTCTCCATTTGATTGGTCCAAGGGGCGCTTCCAAGGGGTGGCGCATGGATTTCATCCTTATCTCTTCCCTAATATTCTACGGAGTGTTTAATACTCAGAAGGACTCTTAGGCACCTCTAAGATCTGAAACCTTAGAATAAAAACCAGGAAGAAAAATGGATAAGACCAAGTTAAGGGGGCGCCAACTCATCCATGCGCCATGTGGCATGCGCATGGATTTAAATCCTTATCTCTTCTCCTAATTTTTCTGAAGAGTTTAATACTCAGAAGGACTCTTAGGCACCTCTTAAGATTTCTGAAAATCTTTCATAGAATAAAAGCCAGAAAAATAGATAAGACCAAGTTAAGGGGCGCCAACTCCCTCCATGCGCCATGTGGCACATGCGCATGGATTTAAATCCACACGCCAAGAGAGAGACTCTTAGGCATGTGGTTCCCTGGTTTTTGGCACCCAACAGTAAGCCCAATCAGAATACTTCGAACCCATTTCAAGACCAAATCCAATTTGGCTCAAATTGGTTCTAAATTAGCCCAAATCGGAACCCGATTCGAATCGATTCGAATCTAGATGCTAGGGTTTGCAACATGTGCTAGCATGTTCAACTTGCAAACATGGTTTAATCAAATTAAACCCATGATCAATTCTCTTTGTGTGTGACCCATTGGGTTCCACATCTAGCCAGCAGTGAGTCCTGGGTGCAATTTGAGTCTAATTTGGTTAGAACACAACCCAGCCGATTTAGGTCAAATCTAGCTGACCATTTTGATCAATCAGAACAGCTTCTAATTAATGATCGAATTAAACTCTTTAATTCGATCAAACTCAAAGACATGATTGATCTAGCAACGTATCATGTCTACCTGAAAGATATGAAATTTTGATAGAAATACCAAAAATACCCTTCAGTGGAAAATTATCGTGCAACTTGATCTTACGATCATCCTGCATCCTGAATATAAGTTTGGGTATGAAAAAATGTCAAACCCAATTTTATATTCATATTTCTCGATCAATAATAATGATCAATTTATGAAATATTAAAAATATTTCTAATTTTTCATAATGCTTTGATCAAAGTCTTCCTGAATCATTATTTCGATCGAAGCAGATAGGATCGATCTCCTCTTACTAGGAGTGATCGTTTCCATATTGACCTACTCACAACCTTCATAAGCAATCCACCATATCCAGAACACCCCGTAATGATTAAATCATGAAATGAGTATGATCCAAAATATGGATTCATGCTTATAAGGTTCTATGGCAGTCTCAGGTCAAAAGATTTACATGCACAATTCCCACTATGAGAAACATCTGTTGACATGTAGATAAGACTCCATCAGATATTCTTTAATTGGATCAATTCAGTGAACTCATTCTCTAATGACACTTACATCCTTATATTAGTGTCATACATAAGTAATTGTGAGATCAATTACCCTCTCCATCGAGCATACACAGGATGTACCAGTCTTATCGAAAATATTGATCCCCTACTCAATGTTCCATCGACTAGGAATATTTAAAATTAGGTTTTAATGTTTTAGGTCTCACTGGTATGATCGCATCATAACCCTAAAACCATAGCCCTAATTTATGGGGTTATCAAAAAATAAAACACAGCATATGATGAACTAAATGCTTTATTTATTTAAAATATCAGTACATGAGTTGTCAGGAGAAAAAGAATATCCATCAAATTACACATTTTGATTGGCTTATAGGGATATTCCTTTCAT